>NC_050445.1:131275966-131620966 GCF_903995425.1 Onychomys torridus
AGGGAGAGCTTGACTTCTTCCTTTCCAATTTGTATCCCCTTAATCTCTTTATGTTGTCTTATAGCTCTGGCTAGAACTTCAAGTACTATATTGAATAAGTATGGGGAGAGGGCAGCCTTGCCTTGTTCCTGATTTTAGTGGTATTGCTTTGAGTTTCTCTCCATTTAATTTGTTGTTGGCTGTTGACTTGCTGTAGATTGCCTTTATTGTTTTAGGTATGTTCCCTGTATTCCTGATTGCTCCAAGACCTTTATCATGAAGGGGTGTTGGATTTTGTCAAATGCCTTTTCTGCATCTAGTGAGATGACCTTGTGTTTTTTTTTCTTTGAGTTTGTTTATATGGTGTATTTGAAGTTAAAGATGTTGCTAAAATTTATTCTTATTAAACAAGAGTAACAAAGACTACAACATTGTGTGCACCTTCAGCAGAATCAAAACTAGTGTATTGGGGCTTCATTCCAAAAACATTTCCAAAAGAAAGATTTTCATCATAAAAGCTAACCAATACAATAAACATCAGTGACAGTTCTTTCATATTAATAGATTTTAAACTATAGACAAAATAACCATTAAAAAATGAAAGTAGAATATATGTTTCAGAATGAACACAATAATTCCTAAACTTAAAAAGAAACCTTTAAATAACTCTGTGAATCTAAACTAAAAATAAAACAAATTGAGATAAAAATAATATGTTACACACACACAGTGATATGTTTCTCTTGGGACAAGCAACACAAGTGAAAGTTGGGCCACACCAAGCAAGCGAAAATTAGTGTCTGTGTCGCTGTGGGTAGAATATGTATAGCATGCATGCAGTAATAAACTCAAACCTTCTCTGCCTCTGATCTGCTCATTTTCAGTGTGAAAAATGATGCAGTGCCAATGAATCAGTCAGGGAACTACATATTCCTGGTTAGAATCCTCATAGATAAGGAACTGTAATGACTGGTCCATCTTCTTCTACTGTCAGTTCAAATCAGTGTCGCCATCATTATCTAGAAGGCTCTGAGAAGACCTGCAGGAAATGGAGGCTGTCCATTCGTGGGAGATCAGCAGGGGAAGTTGAGTCTTAATCCTCACAACATCACTAATGGAAGCTAAAATAACAAGAAAGAAGCATAAAATAATGTGGGAAATTCATCAGCAATATTTAAGATTATCTTCAACTTTTGTATTTCAAATGAGAACTTGACATGTTGTGGCTAAAAATTTTGTCTATAAAACCAATGCATTTAAAAAAAAAACATATGAGTACATCATTCTAAAGAGATTCTCAAGGTACTGTAGACCAGGCCATTCAATTCCATCTATGCCAAAGTCTTCCCAATATCACAGATACTGTCTCATCTAACATCTCACTTTCACAGATCTAAACCTCACACATTTGCATCCTAGAAGACAAGACCTTCCATTTCATATGTGGACAGTAAGACTTGAACAGCAGGTACCCATTTTCCTACTGAATCCCCTTTCTCTCCTTACCAGGAATCCATAGTATTAACAGCCCTAGCAACTGAAGAGGGTACTTCATTGTGAGAAGATGAACTTATGAAACTGAAGAATCAAGGCAAGATTACTGATGAATTTTTATCTCTGGCCAGCAAGTTAAGTTCCTCACTGTGGAACAATATAAAAATATCATGGTGGATGCAACAGTTTAGAAAGGAAAATTTATTTGGGATTCTTATGTTTGGAAAGTCATCAAGGAACCTCAGACCTTCCCCACTCTCTCTATTACCCCAGGCCCACTTCTCAGGGTCACCGTTAGCTCTGGAAAAGAACACCAGCTAGCGTTCCATCCCCTCATGTACACCTCCTGTGGATCCTACAGACCATCCCCCATTGCCCTTCCCTTCTGGCCTCATCTCTGTGTCTCAGCCACCAAATTGGACAGACACCCCATGCTTGACCACAGGTAAGCCATCCAGAAGACACAGTAGGCTACATTCAGACCTTTCCCACTCTCCATTACCTCAGACCCAATTCTCAGGGTCAACCTAGCTCTATCAAAGAACACAACCAGAAACCTCCCCTCCTTCATGACTCCTTTGAATCCCTTACACCAGCTTCCCCTGAAATCCTCTTCCTCCAGCCTCCAAAACCAGCAGGTATCCCCCTGCTCCCCTCTGCACCTTGAAAACACAAGACTAGCAGGCTAGTAAAGCAGGCAACGCTCAGCAAACAAACTCTCTGATAATCCATAGAGGAAACAGAAACCAAGGAAAACTCCAACTCAACCATGACAAATCCCAAAACCAGCACCTAAACATATAATCACCCCAAACCCAGATGCCTAGATGCTAGCAATACAACACAATAAATAACTTCCAGGGCACTATGTCACAACCAGAGAACAGCTGTCCTATAACAGCAGGCTCTGGATATTCCAACATAGCTGACACACAAGGTAAACACCTTAAAAACAACTACATGAAGAAATTAGTACATCTCTCAAGGAAAACGTAAGTAAATAATTCAAGGAAATGAATAAATCTCCTAAGTAAAACCAAGAACAAATAAATAATAGAAGAAAAGAAAAAAACTGTTAAAGACAAAAATAGAAGCAATAAACAAACTGATTAAATCCTGGAAATGAAATATTTAGGAATTAAAACAAGAAATATAGAGGCAACTTTTACCAACAGAATATAAGAGGTGGAGGAGAGAAGCTCAGAAATGGAGATACAATAGAAGAAATAGATACATGAATAAAAGAAAATATCACATCTGAAAATTTCCTGAGAGGACTGTGTAACCTCTTTTATCAAAACAAATGTATCTCGATGAGCTCTGATAGAAGTCCTGTGACCTGTGAGAAACAGTTTCAGTGGGTGATTCACGAGGAGGAGCAGTTGGGGCAGCCCAGCCTCTCACTTCTGCTTCCTTGGAGGTTTATGTTATTACATGTATCACTGTGGGAGGATACTCATCATACTGTAGACAGTAATAAGTTGCAATATCTTCAGACTCCAGGCTGCTGAATGGTGAGAGAATAATCTGTCCCAGACCCACTGCCACTGAACCTCGATGGGACTCCATCTGCCAAGTTGGATGCACCATAAATCAGGCGCTTAGGAGCTTTCCCTGGTTTCTGCTGGAACCAGATTAAATAACTTCTAATGCCCTGACTGGCTCTGCAAGTGATGGTGACTCTGTCTCTCAGAGATGCAGACAGGGAGGATGGAGACTGGGTCATCTGGATGTCACATCTGGCACCTAGGAATGGGGATATAATAAATAATCACATAGTTAAGCATGATGAGAAAGGACTGCTCCCAAATGCCAGTGGACACTAATCACAGTGTAACAGGGAAATTCCCATTACATTCCTTTTTACCTGGTAACCAGAGCAGCAGGAGCCCGAGGAGCTGAGCAGGGCCCTCATGTCCATGCTGAGTCCTGACTGCAGTGACAACTGTACAGGGTGTGACTGGTATATGAAGAAGTCCTCAAGGCTGTGCAGTGAGTGCATGCAAATCACTGGGAAGCAGTTATGATGGGCACAGCTGCAAGGCTTGCTCATCTCAACAACTTGGAAAAAGCCCATGGTTCCCAGATACCCAAGGTCAGATCATATGCATGCCTCCAAAGACTGCATTTCTTTTTCAAGTTACATGACATTCCTAATATATATAAGCTTCACTTTGAAAAATAAAATGCAAAGTTATTTTGGGGGTAATACAGACAAATATTCTGCTGTAAGGGAATATGCAACAAAGAGGGAACTATTAGATCTTTAACTCATTCAAATAATTCTGATCTGTTAAAAATACTGTTTTTCTTGTGAAGTATTTGTGAGTTTGTAATAATCATTTCTTTACATTGAAAGGATAATTTATCAGGACAATTTTAATGATTTATAAAAAGTAAGATTTCATAGTATTAACCATGCCTACTATGGTACAAAGAGGAATTACACAGTAGGTAAACATATAACACTTTGATCCCACAACATATGTCACTTGGGGTTCTAATCCCTTATGAAAATGGAAGGTACTTTCATACTCACAGAGTAAATGGGTTTTATTTTTTTCTCAGTTTTGGATCCTCCATATTTGCTCTTTTCTACCATTTGTTTCTATTTCCCATAATTCCTAATCATAAAGGGATGACCAGTGAGGACAGACTTGAATAGTATAACAGAAAACATTACTACTCAATATATGGCTCTGCTATGTGTTACAAATGATATTTTCACTTTTCACTTTGGAGCAGTAACTGGAGATATTATCCTAATCTAGGTTACAGCCTCACTGTCTGCATATGTGTCTCTGTCTACAAACAAACTAAGCAGCAGAAACATTTGTACATCCTTATAACACAAATATTTGAATACCATGGATTGAGTATCTATGTCTTTGCCTTGGCCATCCAGCCTTATTTGTCCTCAGAAGTAATATCTATTGAGTCTTCAGTACCCTTTTCCTAGAGCCTGGGAATCCAGAGGACCTTTTAGAGACTTAACTGTGAAAGGCCCGACAGTGCAGTAGCCTAAGCCTGACCCCGTTGATTTTCAACTATCTGGTGGTGAATGATAGGTGTGATCAAACACCTAGGATTAAAGCAGCTTCTTCAGGATACAGGACACCCTCCCCATTGATAGCTTTTGTTGGATTAATAGGAATGCTGATATCTCTGTCTCTTCTCTCTCTTTCTGCTGATATCTAACTGCTGTACCTCTGCCTCTCTGTAATCTTTGAGGTCTGGAAGACAGTTCTGCCTTCTCACACGATAGTCCCAGGATCTGGAGGAAGCCTCATTCAATACACTTCAGTGGATGATGAGATGAGGATGGCAGTTCCTCTCAACCTAAAAGATCAAGCAAATCATTATTTTATAGGGCATCTTGGGATCTGAATTCTTACCAAACTTCCTTTAATGTTATGTGTAAATATGAAGGGAATTCCAGAAACATTCAATTTCCCTTTACTAATGGCCTTTAGATTGGACTCAGTAATAAATAATTTTGTTTCTGAATTATAACTTCCTAAGAAAATGTGTATTGATGGTACAGTTGTGAACATAGATGCCTTCATAAAATAAATCCAACAACTTCTTAGTAATCTCAAACTCATACAATTGAAAACCTGTAGGCCTGGAGATTTGAGTGTTTTCTTCCTATGTCAGGTTTTAAGGAGATGATTAGTTTTAATGAGATGATTAGTAGGTTATTAGTTGGGAGACAATGGATCTCACTGAACATTTCCATAACTATGCATTAGTTTCTTTAGCTTAGAAATTGAATGTTAACATGTCTAAATGACTTGGCAGATGTGGTTGGGTTGTGATTTTGAGATAGTATGGACATCCTAAAGTACATGGGTAAGATAAGTATAATCAATATATTGTTCTAGCAGAGAGAGGGGAGGTTGAGCTATACAGAGTTGTTGTAATGATGGAAAGGATAGAAGACAGTTCCCGTTGTTCAGGGAATGTGGTGGTTTGTTAGAAGAATAAATATTAGCATTATGTTCTAGGCCCTGGAGTCTACAAGCATCCCACACTTATCCTGGAGTTTAATTGCTTCCACAGATGGTTCAAAGCTCTTCTGTCATCATGATCTCTGTTACAATTGGAGAAATTTAAGTGTTCACATAAATTCTTGGCCCAGGCTGATGAAATCTACTAGGAAAAGCCTCTGACTGAGTTTTCACAGGAGCATGAGCTTCCTTCACTGAGTGGACACATTCTAAGCCCTAAAAACAAGACCATTTCTATTGAAAAATGCTTTTTTTATAATAATATAATTCTTTATTGATTCTTAGGGGATTTCACATCATGCACTGTGGGGGAACAGCCCCCACCTTTTACGGGGTTCCTATGAGGAGAGAGAAATAAGAAATATTAGGTAGAATGATAGGCCTAGTTGACAAGAGGAAAGACAGAAACACAGAATAGCTTTGGGAGGACCTGGATCAATATTCACTTTGAACTTTATTCAAAAGGGCTTTTTATAGCAATGTCAAGGGGTGAGGCAAAAGATTCAGCCAAGTGTAGATCCTTCCAAAGACGTGGTACCCAGTCCTGTAGTGGTCCAATAATCCTTTCATAAAGTTCTGCTGGGTAAACAATGCAGATTTCACCAGGAAATCTCTGTGGGATCCCACAATGCACCCCAATCCTGTTCACCTCCCAGTTCCTCCATGTCCTCCCCTCTGTGGTGATATCTTATTTTTCTTGTTAACAAATAAAATTTGTCTGAAGATCAGAGGACAGAGCCAGATTAAACACAGAGGCCAGGCAGTGATGGCACATACCTTTAATCCTAGCACTCATGAGGCAGAAGCAGAGATCCATCTGGATCTCTGTGAGTTCAAGGCCACCCTAGACTTCACGAGATTAATTAGGTCTAAAAGAAATAGTAGCACACACCTTTAATCCTAGCACTTGAGAACTCATGCCTTTGCTACCAGTGTTTGAGAAGCACACATGCCATTAATCCCAGCACTAGAAAGGTTGAGACAGGAAGTGATATGGCTGGGCAGAGAAAGGCATATAAGGAGACAGGAACTTGAGGCCTTTCAGCTGAAGACTCAGAGGCATTCAGTCAGAGGATCCGTGGAGTCTGTGAGATGAGAAGTGGCTGTGGCTTGTTCCTTTGCCTCTCTGACATTTCAGCATTTACCCTATGGCTGTGGCTTGGTGTGTGTGGTGTGTGTGTGTGTGTGTGTGTGTGTGTGTGTGTGTGTGTGTGTGTGTGTATCTCTGACCTTTCAGCATTTACTCCAATATCTGGCTCCACGTTTTTATTGTAAGAAAAATTTGATTTTGTGCCATACCTCTCACCCTTGCACCACTACCCAAAAGATCAGTTATTTGAAAACAAACAAAAAAGCCACCCCACTCCTCCATTTTTCCTGTCTCTGTGACAGCATTGGGAGCTGTGGTATGTCAAGCAGTATGCTCTTTTATCCAATCAGTCCCACCCATAAATGTTCATTGCTTCCGTTGGCTCAAGACATCTGGGACACCATCCTCACTGGACCCTCACCAGAACTCCTCTCAGATATCCTGCTGTTGTTCTGAGTCATAGAGATCCTGCAGCTGTCCTACTGTAGACCTGTCCCTTGATAGTCTCCAGCATGTGATTGTTAGGGTAGATGTTAGAGTGGGCCAATCCAAGGCCTAGGGTGTGGCTTTGAGTGGTAGCTGAGCTGGGCAGCCCTAGTCACAGGGACTTCCCTCCTCAGGCAAGGGGTGGAGCCAGCTCTCTTCACCCATGCCATCAGGACCAACTCTCCCACACCAGTGGTGAGAAGTGGGACCATCTCTCCTGCTGCAGTGTACAGCAAGGGCAGAGCCAACATTCTCAGTGCCAGAGAGTGGCAGGGAGGCTCAGCATGGTTCCTATGAGCCCCTGTGGTGACACAGGCAATGTACATGAATACCGATCCCAGCTGCAGAAGGAATATGGACCGAGATATGGCCCTGGGCAGCATCTAGAGCCCAGATATCACCATGGCTCAAGTGACAGTACAGGTCACCTTGATTAGTATGGTCCCGGCAGCAGCAAGGTCCTCAGACACCAACATAGTATCAGGTGGCTGACTTGACCCTGATCATTTGTACAGACATCAACCCAGACCCTGGCTAAAATGGCATGGCCCTCAGCAGCAACCTGGCCCAGACAAAAGCATGGTCCTGTGTGGCAGCATAGCCCTCAGATGCCATATGGCCACAGATTATAGCCTAGGCCTTGGGCATCCTTCTAGCCTTTGGTAGCAATATGGGGAATGGATGTCAACACAGATCCCAGCTATAGTAGAACCATGGACCTAGAAAAGGTCCCTGGTGTCAGATCAGGCATAGTTGCCATCATGGCCTCAGGCAGCAATGCAGGACACTCAAGTCAGCATGACCCCAATGGCAGTATTGTCTACAGACATGAACATGGCCCCAAATAGTGGCCCAAACCCCAGGCATCAGCATGGCCTTCAATAGTATCAGAAGCTAAGAACATCAACACAGATCATGGCTGCAGTATGGCTACATACATACCCAGACATGGCCTTCAGCTCCAGCCTGGTCCCATATGTCATTGTGGCACCTAGAGACAGTACAGGACACTCAGATCTGTATGGCCCCAGCTGCAACATGACCCTCAGATATCCACCTGGCCTCAGGTGACAGTGTAGATCCCAGGCATTTGCATGACCTTTGGTGAAAACAGGAGCTATGGACATCAGCACAGACTCTGACTATGGTTGGACCACAGACCAAACCATGACCCCTATAGTCTGGGTTCAGATGTCATCACAGCCCCAAGCGGGCAGCATAGGTCACTCTGTTCAGCATGGCCCCATTAGCACCTTGGCTTTCAGACATCAACATACACTCATTTGGCTGATCAGACCCTGGGCATCTGCACAGACTTCACTAGTTACTGAAGCCATGGACATTAACACAGACCTTGGCTGCTGTAGAGCCATGGACCCAGACATGACCCTTGACAGCAGCTCAGACCTGGATGTCATCATGTCCCCTGGTGGCAGCACAAGTCACTAAGATCAGCATGGTCCCAGTGGTGTCATGGCCCTTGGACACCAAAATGGACAAAGGTGGCAGCCCAGTCCCTAGGCATCCTTGTGGCCTTTGGTAGTAATATGGGGCATGTATGGCAACACAGATCCCAGCTGCTATAAGACTACAGAACTAGACATGGCCCTATGCAGTTTCCCAGGCCCAGACATAACCCTGGCCCCAGGTAAGCAGGCCACCCTCTTCAACCTGTTCCTTACCACATTTGCTTCTTCAGATCTCTTTCCACAACACATGAAGCTTCTCTTTCTCTCTCATTTCTCCTAATGGATATTATATATATATAATTATATTTACTCAACATAATGGCACCTTCCCACCCAGCACCACAAGGCAGACCTGTGGATGCCTTCAACTCATGGACTCACGCTTACAAAGATTCTGATACTTATTGCATCCAGGCATATTATCTACAAATCATAGGAACGGTCATTCCATATGACATACTAAATCTAACTCTGTAAGAACACTCAGGAGTAAAGAACAGTAGATTGTATAAATTTTTCCACTAACAGAGATAAAACAGCATTAAGATATTTTGCTAAGTATTCATGCATTCACATATCACACTCTGTTCATTGTCCTATATACCCTCCATACTCTATGTTCTTCTCCTTCCTGTTATTTTCTGTCTGTCTATATGTCTAAGTATCTATCTATCTATCTATCTATCTATCTATCTATCATTCTTCCAGTCTCTTGTTTTTGGTTTTTCATGACAAGGTTTCCATAAAGGTGAGGATTCATGTAGACTGTGGAGAAATCAGTTCTTAGAAGTCCACGAGAGTATTGAACTTGGGTAATGACAAGATCTCAGGACCATTAATTATAGTTAACTTTTACTGAACCATATAAACAAACCAAAAAAAAAGATAGAAAGAGTATAAACAATGTATTTCAAAGCATATGAAAATAGATCATGAACATAATGAAGAGGTATCAACTGTCATTTTGCCCTATGCCTGTTCAACATTTGAATTAATCAAGATACTCCACTTGAATGTCTTTCAATTCATTTTCTCTCATTTGAAACTGACCTGTGGAGAAAATCAGTAGGAGTTTCTTCCTATGACCACAATATATGGTATTATTTCATAAATTCATTCCCCTCTTGGTAAAAAAAAAATGCATGGTAATTTAAAAAAAAAATTTCATGAATAATTATGATAAAAATCAGTAAGATGTTATCAACTCTAATAGTAATCTCTATTCTCTATGCTCAGAAGAAGAAGCAGAATCAACATTGCATGAATAAGTGCACAAAAACATGAAAGAATATACTTCTTTCTTCTCCTGAAACCATTAAGAGGATAATGATTCTGACAAATGGGAATTCTACATGAAAAGGGAAGATTTCAAATTGCAATATTACATCTAAATGAGATGAGGGAGGAAACATCCTAAGACCTTGTTGGGCAATGAAAGATGCCCAGTTTTAGAAGCAGTTGCCCTACCACACTTACTATGTAAATCCACACATACAAAGAGGATTTTTCCAGTTGTTAATCTCAATTCATCTCTGAAATCCATGGTTACTGGTTGGGATCTATTTCCTCAGCTTTTGGCCAGCAATCTCTTATTGGGCAACTTAAGGTTTTTTATTTCAGCCTACTTAGTTCTACAGTCCTGACCTGCCCCCTATATTTTCACAGAGGGCTCTGCTTTCCTGATTCATAGAACTTGTGAGAGATAAATATGATGGTATTTATTTTAAAAAAAATCTTATGTGTCTATTACAGCTACCTGTTTTCTCTATGAGATGTTATATCACAAAGAATTTTTAGAAAACTTCTAGTTAATGGGCTTTGAAAGATTGCAATATATAAAGCTGTAGAAGGAAGAAATAGATTTATCTCCAAATTTTATCTATAAAATTTGAAAAACCATTATGGGTAAAATTGAAAATAAGATATGAAACAGTGACTTGTTTAAGGTCCAGGTGTCTTTCAGGGTGAACCAAACTCCCCCATAATGCTTGAGTCATGGCCCCATGTGCACCTGCAAGAAATAGGAGAGCATGGTGTTTTCTGGTGTGTCTTTTTAGTGGGCCGAGTTAGCTTTTGTTCAGGGTTCTAGCATTTTATGAGAAATATTGTCTATTCCCTGACAGTAGTGAGGTGCACTGTCTTTCAGCTTCAGGATGCTGATACTGAACATGAAATCTGCCATAGTTTCTCTGACACTGACCATGAGAGGATTCCAGTTAAATCATGTACAGAACATCTTACGAGAATCTTTGGAATCTGACCAATTTTTACTGGTACCAGTGTCAGCTTGTGGCATGATTGGCCTGAAGATGATAGCAACATTATACCCTGTAGCCACAGACAGAGTGTAGAGACTGGATCTACATAATTGCATTTAAAATGTTTTAAGAACTTAGACTTTTCTTGACAGTGAGACATGTCTGTTCCTGGTATCACCAATTACTTCAAAGAGGATGATGGACATCAAAGTAACTCCATATGGAGTTTGGAGTTGTTTCCTTTATGGCAAAATCTAGCCATATAGGCAAAGAAAGTGACCTTGCCTTCACTGCTGACAGTATGCTGTACAAATTGGACAAGCAGGATACAAAAGAAAGTGACTCCAGAACTTTGTCAAGACAAGGTGGGACATTTATTCAAAAATCCTGCTTCACAGATAAGTCTTTCAGATACTCTAGGCCTGTGAGATGAAGATAGATGCCCCATCTTTGCAGAGTTCCTTTGCAGAGAAACTTTGGGTGACTGTCTAGGCAGCCTGATGTCCCTGTCATTAGGTAACATTATATCCTTCTGGAGTCTTTGATGGAGCTGAAGACTAGATAGTTTTCTTTAGTTATAATAAAAGGTAAATTAGATACAAAACTTTAGACTCACCAAAGTAAGATAGATAATTAAGCATTTTTCTCTAATTTTGTCAAATGCAAATGGGTTGGATATTGTTACTATAATTCTTACTTGATAACTGTTTTTGTTTTACTATATTAAGGTTAAAACCTTCCTTTTTAATTAAACAAAAAAGAAGTAAAATGCTGTAGGATAATGCTCTTATACACTGTAAAGACTTGTCACTTAAACTGGTCTAATAAAATGCTGATTGGCCAGTAGCCAGACAGGAAGTATAGTGGGGCAAGCAAACTAAGAATGCTGGGAAGAGGAAGGGCAGAGTCAGGAGTCTCCAGCCAGACACAGAGGAAACAAGATGAGAATGTCAAACTGAGAAAGGGTACCAAGCTACATGGCTAAACACAGATAAGAACTATGGGTAAATTTAAGTGTAAGAGCTAGTCAGTAATATGCCTGAACTAATGGCTGAGCACTTATAATTAATATAAGCTTCTGTGTGGTAATTTGGGAAGCAGCTGCTGGGTATTTTGGACTTGTTAGCAGAAGAGAAACTTCTGCCTACACACACACACACACACACACACACACACACACACACACACAATGTAAAATATTTAAAATGTGTGTTTTGGATGCCATGAGTCATACAAAACCTCATATACTTGACTGGGCTCATGAAAGAATGTAATCTATGCATGGACACAAGTTGGGAACATTTAAGATGACCTACCAGTCTTCTACCTCTTCCTATGCCTGGTTGTTCTGAATTGCAAATGGCACTGCTGCCTTCTGCTGCTGGTCATGCCATACAACCAGCGTAGCAGTTGGCAGAGAAACCAGGACAACTTCAAGGCAACCTGTGAACAATTCCCATGAGTGAATACATCTTCCTCTCTTATAGGAGCCTGGAGGATCTGTTGTGCTCTCTAGAGAAACACATGAGGGCAGCTACCCACCCAAGCACAGAGCATTTTATTCAGAAGTGTATTACCAGAGGAGGAAGATGTATACCTTGAAAGTAATAAGTTGCCCCAAATTATCAACATCCATTCTATTAATTTTGAAAGGGAAATATTCCCTGCCTTACTGCTACCAAATCTGTCTTGTACACAGGAAAAATGGGTGGAAATTTTATAGAACAGGAGCTGTAGAGATATGCCTATTCTCTACAGGTACCAACTTAAATACTGTATAGCAGGTTCAGACCCATCTTGCAGGACATGGAGGCTGACTCTCCAAGGGTAATGGCCAACAACTGTGGAATCTGTGTTAGAACAACATCTCCTCTAGATCCTAAAATTATAGAAGCAGAGAATATATGAGGCTAGAAACAAACATAGAAAGATATATTTATGATTTTTATTTCATTATTTTCTTCTAATTGCTTTGTGTCTGTGGTTATACTTCTGAGAATACATAATATAAAAATGTATTTGGATAAGAAGATAGAGCATTTAGAGGCCTATGCTAGTTTTCAACATCTATCAGTGCCAGAGTGAACCCCAGAACATGTCCTGGATCTTTCTGTGTAGTGACACAGGCCCATACGGTCAAGGAAATTGGCTCAAACTAGTTGCCAAGGCATGCACATAATGTACTTCCTTATGAGCTAACATGGAGTCTGCCTGAAGGCCTAGAAACAGGTGCTGTCAGAGTTTCTGGTCATTGTCAACGTTCTTGATCATTCCCAGCCAATGAGGAACAACAATGCAATGTCACCAGATTGCAACACAGAATGGGTGCTGGGAGAAGGTTATATAAGGTATAGATGAATTTCTATGTGGTCTTATTAAATAAGAAACACACAGCCAAATATAGGGGTGAAAGCCTTAGAGATCAGGAAAAGAGTGAGAGCCACCAACTAGCCTTAACTCACCACACCACCATAGCATCCCAAGAGAGCTACTTCCTGTCTACCCAGGCTTTTTTTGTCTTGCTGTTCTGCCCTCTCATTGGCTCTTAGCCCAGCTACCTCACTTCCTTGTCACTGCCTGTCTATACAGGCAGTGTGTCTATGGTTGGTACTGGGATTAAAGGCATGTGTTACCATGTTTGGCTGTTCCCTAGTGTGTCCTTTAAACACAGACTCTGCTTGCCATGTGATTGGATTAAGGGCTTGTGCCACCAATGCCTGATTTTTTGTGTTTACCTTAAAATGGCTTGCTATTCATGTTGATCTCCAGCCAAACTTTATTTACTAACATACAAATAAAATATCACTACATTTCAGCACAAATAAAATATCACCACAATAAGGCCTTCCCTGTTATTAAATAAATGAGTTTGTTGTTTGCCTTCAACTGACTCCAGGTGTCTGTGCCATTGACCCACACCTTCTCACGCCCTCCCCCAAGGGAGCCATTAGAATCCAGCAACATCTGGCACTTGAACTTGGCACTTGACAGCACCCCCATGACAGTGTGTTTTGGTAAGAAGTCCCCTCAGTGTTGTTTTCTTTCAGTCCCTTTGGCAGTTAAGCATTAAGACCCCCATTTCTTTCCTTCTTTTCTGTTGTCTGTCATGTTTGTCTGCCTTCCCATTAGGAAGGCACTTTTTTTCTGTTTCAGTTTACCTCCACCTCCACATAAGGATTGACCACTCCCTCCCCAGGAGATTCAACCAAGACTTGGCTCCTGAACACCATCCCTCTTCTAGCAATACCATGTGGGTGTACTGTTGTGACCTAAAAAACTAAAAAATGCCCCCCCCAAGCACAAGACATAAGGATCCGATACAAATTACACCCCTGTTGACTGTCATCTTCAGACTGTTGTTTGCTTGCTGTTTCCCTCTAAAAGATGGGTAATCGTTTTATCACCCCCACCACTTCCCTGTTAGATATCTCTATAATATTCAATGATGATGAGACAGACAGTTTGGGCCCTGATAAATCTGTCAAGGAGAACTTAGGTGTCAGTTTGGGCCCCATGAAATCTGTGAAGGAAATGTGAAGTCAAAGGAAAGAATTTTCACCATCCATCAGCACCTCTCCTGTGATATGTCACATGCAGATTGAAGCATCAGCAGTGTCTCCTTGAACTTCCCAGATGTATCCAAGGATCACATGGTTAGGCAGTTTATTCCCTGTTGTGGTAGATGCACACTAAGTGCTGGCAGAGGACCACAGAGAGAAGGATTAATATGCAGATATCTGGACTCTTTGAAGCAGAACTCTTTCTTGACATGCAAGCCATATAAGCACATAAAAAACAAGGAGCAGCAGCTGGGGCAGCACAGCCTCCAACTTCTACTTCCCTCCGTGGTTTATGTCATGGCTTGTATCACTGTGGGAGGAGCTCTGTAATGCTGTAGACAAAAATAAGTTGCAACATCTTCAGGCTCCAGGCTGCTGATGGTTAGAGTGAAACTGTTCCCAGAGTATTGGCCACTGAATCTTGATGGGACACCAGATTGCAAACCATTTGCATTATACATCAGGAGTGTAGAAGCTTGTCCTGATTTCTGCTGGTACCAGTTTAGTTCATTGCTAATGCTCTGACTTGCCAGGAAGGTGATGGTGACTCTGTCTCCTAGAGACGCTGACAGGGAGGGTGGAGATTGTGTCACTTGAATGTCACATCTGGCACCTGACAGTAGAAAAACAAACAAACAAACAAACAAACAAAAATAACACAATTAACAGTGTTGTAGTAGGAATTCCCTGAATAGAAAGGAAGTTATAGCTACTCTGGAGTGAATAATTTTTCTATCCTATGCAACTTGCCTGATAGCCAGAGTAGCCAAATTGCCAGGATCTGTGCAGGAGCCTTCATGGTCATGCTGTGTCCTGACTGGACTGACTCCTGAAGGGACTGTGAAGTCAGCTAAGAATCTATCCCTTAAGGGGGAAATGCTCTGGGCACATGCAAATCAGCAAAGTCTTTCAAGCCTAGTTACAGCTGCAGGGTTTGCTCAGCTCAGTAACACAGGAAGTCTCAGTCTATAGGGACCCTTCCATCTGACCTGGGAAACATACATTGGCTGCTGAGAAATTTTTCCCCTTAGGATGTAATTAGTCTAGAGTATTTTAAATGGAGTGCTTTCTTTTGTTTTGTTTCTTACTACATGGATAACATCATACTTTTCTTTCTAACTTTGAATATAAATGGACAATTGGAGATTTAATTCTTTGGAAACTGCAAGAAATTTAAGTTGAGGATAAGGTGTTTTCTTTTTTCATTTCTGGGGTTTTGTGTGATAAATCATCAGGACAAGTGATGGACAGAGATATAACTTTGGCTAAAAGTTAGATGCATAGAAGGAAACAAAGGGACGTGAGTATATATGCATATATTCATAGCTATATGGTAAAATAATGAAATGTGAAAACACCATACAATAAACATAGTTTAATGATCTGTAGGGAAGGAACTAGATACTGAGTGTCCTGACTAAATATTCACCCTCACATAAGGGTTTTCCTCTATTTCTCAAGGCCTCTTTTCACTTACCTGTTCTCTGCCTTTTGAAAGTCTCTAGAATGTCTCTTTCTCTAGAAAACTAAATAATTCCCAGTTCAGTGTCTCATACTCTGGGATGATCATTCATGAACTTTCTTACACAGACTTTTCCCTGTAGAAGCAGAGACATTCTAGAGACTGAGTCCATTTTTGAAATCACTCTGATCCACAAACTTGCAAATTCCACATCAAATATTTATTCTAGTACTATTCACACCATGATGACTATTTTTATGTCAACTTTACACAAACTAAAGTCATCTGAGAGGAGGAAACATCAATTAAGTATATGTTTACATAAGATAATGCCGTATACAATCCTATACATAATTTTCTTAATTAGTAATTGATGAGGAGAGGGCTCAGTTCATTGTAGGTAAGGCCACCCCAGGACTAGTGGTCCTAGGTTCCATAAGAAAGCATGCTGAGTAAGCCATAAGGAATAAAACTGGCCCCATGGCTTCTATATCAGCTCCAGTCTTCAGGATCCATCCCTGTTAGAGTTCATGTCCTTTCTTCCTTGGATGAAGTACAGTACTGTGGAAGCATAGGCCAAATATATCCTTTCCTCCCATGCCTGGTTTTGGACATAGTCTTTCATCACAGTAATAGTAACCCTAACTAAGATATACATTATATACATTGAAAACAATTTTTTCCTGACTTTTTGGAGCCCACTACCTAAGATGGGACACCTTGCACAGCCTTGAGACAGAGGGAGGAGCTTGGACCTGTCTCTACTAAATGTACGTCCCCATGGGAGGCCTTACCTTCTTGTAGGAAGGAATGGGGGAGAGAGGGAGATTGGTGAAACTATTAAGGCCACTCCATGTAGTTAAAAGGGAGGTTTGTTTTGTGGGGTAACTTACAAATGAAGGGATAGGTAGTAGGGTCTGGCAAAGATATGGCGCAGTCCAGCAGTGTTCTCTGGAGAACTCTGCTTGGTCTACCTCCAGCGTCCAAGGTCCCAGAACCAAGAGAGGCCTCTCCTCTTGATCCTGGGTCTTCCCCTTCCTCCCTCAGCCCTGCCTTGTGGGTGTGACCCTTACCGAAGCCTCAATGGGGGTTGGAACTTCCAGGCCAAGGCTGGGATGGCTACCCACTACAGAGGGAGGCTGGAGGGGTAGGAAAATGGAAGAGGAGGATCTTTGATTGGTATGCAAAATAAATTTTAAAGTGTTCTTAATAAAAAAGAAAAAGAAAAATTTAATTTCCTTATGCTACCTAACAATGAGCTCTGGTGTGACACCCATCATTGTATCTTTGTTCCATAAGAATTTACATTATCTAATTATCTTTTTTCTTTAATTCCTCACAGTTTTGTACATTGACTTAAACGTTTCAAGGAGAAAGTTTTTAATTTAATGGGCTTTACTGTTCATTTATAACCAGTGAGTTTAGGATTCCCCCATGCCACTGAAAGACACTGAAAACTTCCACAGCAGGATATAGAGGCTCTGGTTACTTGAGCATCAGGACAGAAAATGCATGAAGTAAGAGTCACAGAGGTCAGCTCTCCAGGAGGAGGCAGCAGAGCAGATTCTACAGTGAAAAGGATTGTAAGTAATTCACGCTGTTTTTTGTTTTTGTTTGTTTGTTTGTTTCGCCGGCATTGTATGTCTGTGGCAATTAACATGGTATAGTTTTCCCAGTGTCAGTTCTGTGTTGTTCTTGGGAGAAGTCTGCATCCAGTCCAGTTTCCCCACCAGCTTCATTGTGATCTGATAATGCAGTGGGCTGCCTGCAGCAGGAGTATATAAACAGGGCAGACACATGGGCTAAGGCTGTGCAGAATTTCCTCCTAAGACTACTGGGTTTCTGTTCCCCTACTGGCACCTAAGCTGTTCTTAACACAGTGAGGGACTGAATCAATAACATGCTCCATCAGCATCAGCAAGTGTGTCCCTCACATACCCACCATCATCCAAACTGCAGGACTCTTTGACACTCAGGTTAAGAGAACTTGGTTTAGATACCCCTCTATTTTTGTGAGATATTTGATCACATTGTGAACCCTGAATTTGTATTAATTTAATAAAACTTTGAGTCAGAAGGTGGAGCTTGCAACTATTTGATAGAAAGTAGCTTATAAAGAGATGAAAGGAGTCCAGAAACTAGATAGAGAAACACCCAGGAGGGACTTTGAGTTTGGCCATCTTTTTTGGTTTATTATCATGAAAGAGAATCTCACTTTCTCTAAGGAGAAAGACAGCTGGTTGCTTCTCTGATTTTCTGAGCCAGCAGGTTTTCACCCCAGCATCTGACTACGGGGTCTTTATTGGTAAAAATAGAACTGTAGAGTATGGTAATATTTTATTTATACTAAAATGTGATTTTATTTGTATGTTAATAAAGTTGCCTTGGGGTCAGAGCAAGCCATAGCAGAAGCTGGGTGGTGGTAGTGCACTAGGCAGATCTCTGTGTGTTCAAGGATACAGCCAGCATGGAGACACACGCCTTTAATCTCAATACCAACCATAGAAGACCCGGAAGTCTGTATAGACAGGCAGTGTTGAGGAGGTCATGTGGTTGGGTTTACAACCAATGAGAAGGCAGAACAGAAAGTCTACAAAAAGGACAGACACACAGAAGTAGGTCTCTTGCTGAGGGAAGGACAGGAGCGGCAGTGAAGGGTAAAGTTTATAGCTCTTAACCATTGCTCTGACCTCTTGGCTTTTAACTCTGCAATTGGCTCTGTTTTTCTTATTTAACAAGACGGTTACATCTATAATAGAGAATTAGTTAAAAACTAAATTTGGCTGCAGCATCAAAGGCAGTTACAGCACAGTTCACACAAACCTTCTGCCTAAGCAGTGGGGCAGTGATTGAAGAGCCCCAGTCAGTAGCTGAAATAGCAGTAGATTCTGGCGCAGCAACTGTGAGGACAATAAAACAACACTCCATTCTATGCTATTCTTATACTTACAGAAAATCTGTAACTTGAACTGTCACTCCTCCCTTTCCACATGCATAAGATCACTCTAAAAATACTTGGTATTCATTTAGCAATCACTCACTTTAAAGAATATTATTAACAATTCAAAAATATTCTCAGTCTCTGTTTCTCTCTCTCTCTGTGTGTGTGTGTGTGTGTGGTGTGTGTGTGTGTGTGTGTGTGTGATGAGAAGATCATCTCCCATTACTCTTAAAAGTGGCCTTGATTATCTGTATCTTACAAACTTTTTTCTCCTCTTCCTTGGTATTACAGTTGGATAGGAGCTGGGTAAGGACTTTTCTCCACTGGGAGCTATCCATCAAATTTAAAGTGAAATTTCTCTCTCTCTCTCTCTCTCTCTCTCTCTCTCTCTCTCTCTCTCTCTTTCTCTCTCTCTCTGGAGCTGAGGATTGAACCCAGGGCCTCATACTTACTACACAAGCGCTCTACCATTGAGCTAAATCCCCAACCCAGAGAAATTTATTTTTACTCTCTCCAAAAATTGCAGGAGCATCTAGCAAGAAGCAGCAATCTGTGGAGGAATGATAAGAATACTCTTGCCCCTGCACAAACAGTTCAAAGGCCACAAATCACATTTGTCTATCTTTCATATATATTAAAATCCCTTGAGGTTTTAAAAATTATTTTATTCTTTTTAGAGAATAATTGTCAATTTAAAAGTTGAAAGAGATATTTCTTTGATGATGGGTGATGTGTATATGAGGAGAAATATTGAAAATGTAATTAGAGATTATGCTGGTTTAGTTAAGTGTGAGTTGTTGTGATCTCCAAGATCCTTGGCCTCACTAGCTCCAGGTAGTTGGCTAGGTTTCTACTACCAAACATGATTTTACTTTTGTTTAATGGGCCTTATACTCAATTAAAAGCTGCTGATTACCTTCAATGGTATGTAAGACCACTACTAAACTGCACACTTAGTCACACTGTCCTGGTCAGTTTTTTAGTTCATAGTCATCACAATTGATAGGACTATTGGTGGCTTCCCTCCCTTAACAGCATGCATAGTACATTCTGGAACTATAAAAGCTGATATCTTAAGTGAAGCATGCTATAATTATATTTTAATTTCAAAATAAGTGTTTAGGATGAAGAGAAACATTATAAAATTTATAAAGTCTCTATCACAAAATGTATTATGATGTATAGAAACTAAGAATACTGCATTTCAATTAGCAAAAAAAATTACAATATAAAAAGAAATTTGGTATATGTCATAAAATGGTTGAACATTTTGAATACATAAGTAAGAATCTCAATATACTTATGAGGTCCTCATACCATTGGTGGAGAATAAGAAAAGAGACACTACACTGAAAAGGCATGTTGTAATGAGGTGAGGAGACCTTAGAACAGAGTTTGGGGTATCTTGGAGATGAGAAGGCAGAAATGGATTCTCTTATTAGTGCACTGGACAAAGCACAGCCATCCTACATCTGGAAAGAGTCCTATATACTAGTATTATGAGACCATCACTTTGTGATTCTGGAAGGTATTTAGTTTGTAGTCTTTATCACAGGAGATACAAAAAACAAATACATGCAGTGTCCTTTTCCCCTTTGAGAGGAAGGTTGCCTAACAATTTTGGAAATCTTGTCACATGATCCCATCTTGGGTGAAAAATCTTCAATTTGAAATGTATACTAAGAGAAAGAAGAAGTAAGAAGCTTGAAGAGGAAAGATTGGTAGCATTTTATTTACATCAAATAATGTCATGTAAACCAGTCAGATAAAAATACTTGACAGAAAAAAAAACATCAAAAATTATTCATCTACATCTATATCAATATATTTTAAATTTGGCTACCATGAATCATCTTTCCTTTCAGCAATGCAGTTATGCTCATGAACAAATTTTGAAATGGTATTTACAAAAGGTAGGGAAGATTTAAACAGACAAAAAGTCAGCTTTTTCTCTCTTCATGCTCAGCTGATCTGAAGGCCTTTGGAACCTCTTCATGTTGTTGCTTCTTATATAATAAAAGAATGTAGGTATTGGTAGGTGGTTCCTAGGGAATAGCCAAGGCCCTTCTTGTCTACCAGTCTCAAGTTTAACCTACTCCCTGGATGTTTCAGTCTGATCCTCCTATACATACTTTGGAATCTTGCTGTACTGTTACCCAAACTAAAAACACATGAGGCAGCTGAGCCTTCTAAGGCATGATTTTTGTTTGTATCACAGTGGCAGAATTTGTCATAGAATCCATGAGACTATAAGCTTCCAAGCAATTCAGGCTTCACTAAGCTAATTTGCAGTATGAAATTGGTCATTGACTCAATGTCACCAAATTGGTCTGGAGTGCCAAGAAACTGGTTAGAAATTCTATAGACGAAGAGCTGGAGAGACTTGAGTTGCTTCAGCATGTACCAATCTAAATTGTGTTTTCATTCATCTGTATTAGGTCCTGACTTGATCTGCAGATACTGAAACAGCTTCACCAGGGCCAACTAGCAGAGTGAGCAGAGTCTGGGTTATCATGATATTACCATTGGATACAAAAAGATAATATAGAAATGTTATTAAATATACAGACATAGAAAAATATTTAAAGATTATTTCCTCTTATTCTTTATTTCCTACTAGTTACACCCACAGCTTTTGTTCATATCCTAAAATACAGTTCATTAAAAAGGAAACAAAAACAGATATTTACAAATCATAAAGCATGATCCAGAATTAACCTGTAACATACTCTTCCATCTATGGCAGATCTATGACCAGAACACAAATTGTTGTTCATTCTGGCTTCTCTCTCAGTCACATATCTAAACCCACATAACCATACTGGAGCACCAGCTGCCATCTCATACACTGACAGATCATGAATGAGCAGTGGTGAAGTCTCAGAGCTCATTTTATGTTAGGAATCTTAGTGTTTCTATTGCTGAAAAAAAAAATGGCCAAAAGGCAGTTTTAGGAAGTAAAGAGTTTAATGTAGTGGATAGCCATCCCATCATTGGCCTGGAAGTTCCAACCCCCATTGAGGCTTTGGTAATGGTCACGCCCACAAGGCAGGGTGGAGGAGGAAGCGGAAGACCAAGGATCGAGAGGAGGTCTCTCTCTTGGTTCCGGGACCCTGGACACTGGAGGTAGACCGAACAGAGTTCTTCAGAGAACACTGCCGGACTGCGCTAGACCCTGCAAACTACCCCTTCATTTGTAAGTTACTCCACAAAATAAACCTCCCTTTTAACTATGTGGAGTGGCCTTAATTTCACCAATAGTTTAATTGGGTTATACTTCAACATTGCTGTTCATCACCAAAGGAAGTCAGAACAGGAACCCAAACACGTCAGGATCCTGGATACATGGGCTTATGTAGAGCTCATGGAGAGAAACTGTTACAGGCTTGCTTTTCCTGGCTTGCTTATCCTGCTTTCTTAAAGAAACCAGGACCACCAGCCCCAGGATTGCACCACACCCATGGGGCTGGGCCCTCCCTCATTGGTAACTAATTGAGAAAATGCTTTATAGCTGGATTTCATGGAGGCATTTTCTCAACTGAGGCTCCTTTCTCTCTGATGGCTCCAGTTTGTTTCAAGTTGACAGTCAAACCCAGCCAGTATATCATCCATCTTGGCACCCATTAGCCATCTGTCTCTGACTCCAGTTCCTGAAAGATAAGTTCCAAGTAACTTTAACTCGGTGACTCCCGCCCCAAAAATGTTCAGCCATGAATATCTACTTGTTATGATATCACGTGTTCATTCTCATGAGTGAATTATAGCTATGAACTGTCATATTTAAATTATTAATCTAGAGCCTAAATGTTGGAATAGAAAGGGTTGATTAGAGAATGACTGAAAAGAGAACCTGAGCAGAGAAAATTGTAGAATGTGTGTGGTGTGTAAGTAGACAGTAAGAATAGTAGTGGCCAAGAATTTTAAGTAAGAATAGAGCAGGGAATAAAAGAGAGGAAAAGATGTTGAATAACCAAAAATAAGTATATTTTAAAAAAAAAACTGTGGAAACACACTATTTTCTTACTCTATTTTAAAAGGAGAGTTGATGACCAATGAAACACACTGCATGGTAGATAATCCTCTTCTAGAAGCAACAGGTTATAAAACAAAGATCCTAGTATCATGTATAGGAATCCTCATGAGAGAGGCCCCAAAGCTACAAAATAATACAGGATATTGCCAGTTTTCTTGATTGCCCACCAAAACTAGAGCACAAATACTATTGTACACTATACATTTTAGTTGCAGAACATAGAGAAATGGTGCTGGAATTCACCTTAAAGTCTCCTCCTAGGTGGTTAGATATATCAGTTCTGGAAGTTGCTCTGCAAAATCTTGATGTAGAAAAAAGTTATCATGTCTTTCTCAGCCA
This sequence comes from Onychomys torridus, assembly GCF_903995425.1. Classification (NCBI taxonomy): domain Eukaryota; kingdom Metazoa; phylum Chordata; class Mammalia; order Rodentia; family Cricetidae; genus Onychomys; species Onychomys torridus. The sequence goes on from NC_050445.1 coordinate 131,299,088, forward strand.
TGGACTTTATAACCTACAATAATGGCCATCTGCTGGGCAGGATGCTACCTGCTGAAATGATCCTCATCCTCATGCTAACCTAGAGCTTTCTGGTTAGATCTGTGACCAACTCACTGGCAGAGAACTAGTGTCTGGTATTCTAAGTCCATCCCAGAGTCCATGGCTAGGGATGTCATACAAACTATGAGGTAATATACTACTGGTGTTTTTCTGAATAGGCATCCAGTCAAATTGTTTTCTTAATTATTATGTTTATACCTAAAGATTAGTGATGTTATCAACCTTCATCAGAGACATGCCTTCATGTAGTGAGTGGTACTTAGTGTAGAAACTCACACCTCTTGAAAGTGCTGGGAATAACAATTATGTGTTTACACTTATCCTCAACAGGATATGTATATCCCCCCTTCAGTCTCAAGGGACATCTCCAACAAGATGTAGGAAGAATGAAAGAACAAAAGGAAAGCAAGGAACTCTGTGAAACAGTGGGTTCTGGACATGATCACTGTACTCATGAACACCCTGCTTTGGTTCCCTGCACACGATTGGATCCATCAATAATTTTTCATTAATGGAGGAGAGCCTGACAAGTTCCTACTCTTCACTAACAGACTGTTAACAGTTAATGTCTTCTGGGAAAGGCTGTGCCGTTCTCTTCAGTGTTGTAGCCATTAGTGCCATTAGCCATTAACAAGCTGCTCTGTTCCAGTACATAAGACCCAGCTCTTGTTCATGCAAGCAAAGAAAATTAACTCACTGACTTAAAATCAATCATTATAGTTTGAGGAGACTGTTGAGAATAAGAGTTTCCATGTTAGAGGGAAGAAGATAATTGGAAGTAAAAATAAAAATATAATATAATCATTATTTGTGTTTTTAAATTTCCAAAGTATATAATGCATTAAAATAAACAAAATTTAACATGAACAACACAGGCAGTATATCGGACACCATTGAATGGATAGAAACTTATATTGTTAGTTTTATGGAAAGAGGAGAGAAAGGTGAAGATACAGAAAACATAGTTAATGGAGTTCTATCTGAAAACGCAGGTCCTGGAAGCTCAAAGACTCTCAGATAAATTCAATGCAAAACACCTGTCCAAAATATCAAATCTCAGAGAAAGAGAAGGGGGGGGCTAAGTTACATTGAAGGGAATCCTACTAGACTGATACTAATTTCTTTTTTTTTTTTTTTGCTTTTTTTTTATTTTATTTTAGAACATAACATATAAGACATAATTGGGTAACATAGCCAAAGTTCTAGCAAGAAACAACAGCAAAAGTTCCCTCCCACAGCCCAAAATACAATTATCAGAATGTAGACAAATTTCTAAACAGTCTTATTAAATAAGAAACACACAGCAAGATACAGGGGTGAAAGCTGTAGAGATTAGAGAAATAGTGAGAGCCACCAGCTAACCTTAGCTCACCACACTGCTGTAGCGTCCCAAGAGAACCAGCTTCTCCCTGTCTAACCTGCGCCTTTATTCCCATGCTGTTCTGCCTTCTCATAGGCTCTTAGCCCAGCCACCTCACTTCCTCATCACTGCCTGTCTATACAGACTTCCAGGTCTCTAGGTTGGTACTGGGATTAAAGGCATGTGTCACTATGCTTGGCTGTGTCATTGACCACACAGAGACTCTGCCTGCCATGTGATCAGATCATGCGTGTGCTACCACCACCTGACTTTTGTTTATGGCTGGCTATAACATCTGATGTCCAGGAAAACTTTATTTATTAACATACAAATAAAATATCACCACAGCAGAAAACTTCAGAAATGAAAGAAAAATAAGCACTCTCTGGAAACTAAAGAAAGGTAATTTAAACTGAAAATATGTTTACATTAAATTCACCAAATTTACACAACTATAGAAGAAAAAAGTTTAAACTTTTATCAATACATAAAAACACCATAGGCTGGAGAGATGGCTCAGAGGTTAAGAGCACCAGTTGCTCTTCCAGAGGCCCTGAGTTCAATTCCCAGCAACCATATGGTGACCTACAACCATCTATAATGAGATATGGTGCCCTCTTCTGACCTGCAGTTATACATGCAGGCAGAACAGTATATAATAAATACATACATACATACATACATACATACGTACATACATAAATACATAAATAAATAAATACATGAATAAATGAATGTATGTATGAATGAATGAATAAACCTTTAAAAAATCAAACAAAAAACAAATTGGAACAATGAAAGAAAAATATTAAAAGCAACAAGAAAATTCTAGCATGGATATGTTCCTACCCATCATTAACTGTGTATGTACTTGGAGTGAAAATAAATAAACATGGAGTCAAAGTAGTAACAACAGCAGTATGGAGATTAAAAAGAACTATTTGTTCATCAGAAAGGAAGTAAAGTGAGTAAAATATAGTCTAAACTTAGGGAGTCAATGAACATACTTTACTCAAAGGGAAAACAAAGGGGAATAGAATATACAATATTTATATTAATACAATGGAATTTAAGTCATAGGCACAAAATGTGACTAATGAAGTAATTATATATTAAAGAGGAAAGTGTAACAAAGGAATATGTCTCAGTCTCCTGTCTGGTTTACGGGATAATTTTGAGTGATGAAGGCAAACAAGGGCTATTTAATCAGAATGGGTTTTCACTCAGCCTTAGCCCAGTAATTCATGGTTGCTGAGAATGCGTGTGTTCACCATTCTTTTGAGGCAATTTCATTGTTACTGCAGCTGAAGAAAACTGAGTTGCATGACCCTTGAGGTGTAGCCAAGACAGGCATTCATGCTCCAAATCCCTCAGCTGCAAGCAATAATCTGGAAATCCTCAGTGCCCCTCCCTCTCTCACACAGATAAGTAACATATTTGGCACCTGGGCCTCCCCAAGCAAGGATGTTTTTGTTAGGGTCTGAATCACTGTGGAGGAAGATATGAACCTTGCATGCAGTAATAGACTCCTAAATCCTCAGGTTCCACTCTGCTGATCTTGAGTGTGAAATCTGTGCCTGACCCACTGCCACTGAACCTGTCTGGGACTCCAGAAAATTGGTTGGAAACCTTGTATATCAAGAGTTGTGGAGACTGGCCTGGCTTCTGCAGGTACCAGTACAAATATATGTTTCCACTACTTAGTACGAGGGTCTGACTAGACTTGCAGGAGAGGGAGGCTTGATCTCCAAGGCTGACAGGCAGGGAGGTTGGAGTTTGGGTCATCACAACATCTCCTCTGGAAGCTGAAATAAAGACAGAGAAGTACCAACTTAAGGACACACTTCATGAAAATCTTCATATATTCTTTTCTTTATATTTATTTCAGATGAGATGTTCATTTTTACAAACAGTTCTTTTTACAGTAAATTCCCTTATTGACCAACCAAATGGATTAAAAGTCCGAAGGGGCTTCAAGGCAAGAATTATACCATCCCATTCCATTGTGCCGTAATCTTCATTATAGAACAGGAAATCTCCCTCTAAGAGATGTATACATCACAGTCCTCATCCTGGATGATAAATCCCTTCTGTCCTTTCATACATGGACAGAATATATGTGATGAGCAGGAGCCCAGGGTTCTTTCTCCCTACCCATTCTCCTTTCTCACTTCCCTCTGTTCTCACCAGGAATCCTGAGCAACAGCAGCACCAACAGCAGAACAGGCAACTTCATTTTGAGGAGGCAGTCTGTGGTGACTGATCAGTCATCACAGGATGCCAACTGAGCTTTTATCTCAGACTATCAAGAGTGGGTCCTCCCTAGGGAGCAATATGCAAAGGTCCAGGTTAGTGTTACAGTATAGATAGAGGAATGAGTCATGCAGTCTTCTCATGATTGCAAAAGTCATGTAACATCTTCTATGTCGGGGTGACAACAATGAAAGCATGCTTAATAAGAAAAGATGATGCTAAAAACTGTCAATCTGTACTACAGTAGACCTTCAATATGTGCTCTATTATAGAAACACTAGGAGGAGTGGAAATGAAGCCATGTATGCAATCATTCTCTATGAGTTGAATAATCATGTTTTTGCTCCACTCTCATGAGTTTTACAGAGAAATCCCTCTTTTTATGAATAGTGAATGTAGAAGTTAGGAGCCGCCTTTCCTGAGGTACATTGAATTTGTCTCTGTAGGAGTACAAAATTAAATAAACATACTAGGAAGGTATATCTTAATTTTTTATCATACAAATGTTAAAGTGATGGATACAAAATTTAATAAACATATTGGGAAGGTATATTGTCAGTTTTATCATAAAAATGTTAAAGTGATGGATATTAAAAATAATTTTTCTTGGGTGGTGGTGGACATGCCTTTACTCCCAGAACTTAGGAGACAGAGGCAGATGGATGTGGGAAGCCTGGTCTACAAGTTCCTGGACAGGCATGACTATTACACAGAGAAACCCTGTCTTAATAATAATAATAATAATAATAATAATAATAATAATAATAGTAATAGTAATAATAATAATAATAGAAAAGATAGTTTGAGGAAATTGGAATGCAGGGAAGGGTCTCTGTTGTTTATGCCTATTGATATTTCACAAGTGAATTTCAACTCATTTGTTTTATATGAATTAAATATATAATTTTTCATCCAGCAATTATACCTCAGTAAAATTATATTTCCTCATTTATGTATTTATAATGCATTTGTATGCATGTGTGAAGGTATGTTCATTCCATGGCACACAGATGGAAGTCAGGAGACACTTGTAGGAGCCAGTTCTCACCTACCATGTTGATCCAGGGAAAACTGAAGTTGTTTTAATCACCTGAATGAATTTAAGGAGTCATAATGAGGTACTAAAATGACATAAAATTTAATAACAGCATATAACAAAATAGAATAGAAAAATCTCAGTTTATTTTCCATAGATTAATAATCTGCTTTGTTTTATAGAGGGATAGTTCAATGGCCAGATAGATAGACATTATCTATTTTTCATCTATCTGTGTATCTAACTAGTCACCATGTGTGCATTGGAAGTACAATAACCTCGGGGTTGCTAGAAATCACTATGTTGCCTCAAGTCTTACTGACTTTTTGCTATTATACACATCATTGCTGTATTGACAGCTAGCACATTTCCCTAGATTTGAAAATAGCTAAGTAATTAAGAAAGTAATATTCACTGAGATGGAAACATTGGAAAGAGTAAAGCTCATGCTATGATCTTCTTGGTATTTTGGCTAATGACCACAGGAAGTGCACAGTAAACAGAGACCAATATGGCTCCCCTTAGAGATGAGCAAATGTCATTACTACAAACTCTGACATCATAGAGAAATGTTGTTACTTTATTAAAAATGTCTTTTCTAAATCATCCTGAGTGAGGAAACCCAGATCAATAAAGACAAATTTGGTATATAGTCACTGACCAGTGAATTTTAGGTATAAAATAAAGGATAAACATGCTACAATCCACAGACCCAGAGATATTGGTAACAAGGAAAGTGCATGGGGAGACATCCAGATCTAGATGGAAAGGGGATATAGAAGAGATTTCATGAGTGTGCTGAGGGCAGGTGGGGATAGGAACATGAGCAATAAGGTTGAGGAGATTGGGGGAGAGGGTAACAGTGCTGAGCCCAACATTAGGCAGAGTTTGGGAATCCAGCAGAGGAGAAGATAGGAGTGTAGGAACCAAAGGGATGAAGAGCACCATGGGAAGGCTTACACAATCAACTACCCTGGGCTCATAGGGGATCACAGAGACTAAACCAAAAACCATGGAGCCTGAATAAGACTGACCTAGGCATTCTGAATATATGTTATAGTTGTGTAGCTGAGTCTTCATATAGGACCTTTAACAGAGGGAACAGGAGCGATCTCTGTTTTACTGGCTGTGGAGATCCTAGTTCTCATACTGGGTCACCTTACTCAGCCTTAATACATGGGGATGAAATACATAAAGAAACCCTGTCTCAAAGAAACAAACAAACAAACAACAAAAAAAAAACAAATATGGGGATGTTCTTATTCTTACTGCAACTTGGTGAGCCAAGTTTTATTGATACTCATAGGAGACCTGACCTGTCCTGGATGGAGACAGAAGAGTAGAGGGTTGGGGGTGGGAGGCAGGAATGAGGGAGAGGGATTGGAAGCAAAGGATTGGTGAGAAGATGGGACTGGGATGTAAAATAAATAGATGAAAAATAAATGAATAATGAATAAAATGTATTTTCTAACAAAGTTACTTGACTGATATATAAAGTGAGACAGGGATATAGAGGAAATGGATAAATTAAATTTTATTTTGTTATATCTTCCTCATGTTTCTGCTCCTCTGGTTCCCCTTCTGATTCTCCACCTTCACCACCTTGTTTCCGTGGGATGCATTCAAATAGTTGAATGTATTTGACAAGACAAAGACCATCATTACAGTATAAATTGTATCCAGATAGTTCATCCTTCTGACAATTAAGATGGATTGTATAATTATCTCTATATTGTTTTTAAATCATTTCTATGCAAGTCAATAGATAATTATGATAAATCTCTAAGGAAGCAAAGCATAGTGTCAAATTATCTTACTGTCATATGCTGTCTATAAAACTCAGGCAAATATAATACCTATTTTTTTTTAAAGTTGAGCACTTTATACCTCAGATTACAAAAAAAAAAGACTGAAATGTCTACTGTTACCTCTTGTATCTAAACTAATAGCACAATGTACAAAATGTAGTAAGAAATCAGCAATGGAAGAAATAAATAAATTATTTGCTAATAGATCTGCACACAAATTCATAAAGAAGGAATGTCAACATAAATATTTAGGAGTAATCACAATAAAAATAATCTCTACATACACCAAGGACAAGAGTTGCCCATGTACATTAAAAGTCATACATGTGAATAGTGGATATGTCTGTGTTCATAATAAGAACCATTCTAAAACTATATTTTCCTAAGTAAGACTATTTTCCCTGCATGTTTGTAAGAACATATGTATGTCTGGTCCCCTCAGAGGCCAGAAGAGGGTACTGGATCCCCTGAAACTGGAGTCAGATAGCTGTGGGTCACTATGTGGGTGCTGATAATTAAACCCAGGTCCTCTTCAAGAGCAACAGGTGCTCTTAAATTCAGGTTGTTCTCATCAGCTCCATGAACCACTTTTAAATGTATATTTTCTCCAATTGGCACATAAACTCAATGTAATGTAACTAATATGGCTGTATGGGTTAAGACTACATAAGGAGATCAAGGGGATACAAATTGGAAAGGAAGAAGTCAAGCTTTTGCTATTTGGAGATGACATGATAGTATACATGAGTGACTCCAAATATTTGACCAAGGAACTCATACAGCTTATAAACACCTTCAGCAACATAGGATACAAGATTAACTCAAAAAAAAAAAATCAGTAGCCCTCCTATATACAATTGGCAAACAAGCTGAGAAGGAAATCAAAGAAACATCACCCTTTACAATAACCACAAATGATATAAAATACCTTGGCACAACTCTAACTAAGCAAGTGAAGGACCTGTATGACAAGAACTTTAAGTCCCTGAAAAAAGAAATTAAAGATGATACCAAAAAAATGGAAAGCTCTCCCATGATCATGGACAGGTAGGATTAACATAGTAAAAATTAAAAATGGCAATCTTACCAAAAGCAATCTACAGATTCAATGCAATCCCCATCAAATCACCAACACAATTCTTCACAGACCTGGAAAGAACAATACTCAACTTCATATGGAAAAATAAAAAACCCAGGATAGCCAAAAGAATACTGTACAAAAAGCAACCTCTGGAGGCATCATGATCCCTAACTTCAAGCTCTACTGTAGTGCTACAGTAATAAAAACAGTTTGGTACTGGCATAAAAACCAACATGTGGACCAATGGAATCGAATTGAAGACCCTGACATTAATCCACACACCTATGAACATATAATTTTTAACAAAGAAGCCAAAAATGTACAATGGAAAAAAGAAATCATCTTCAACATATGGTGCTGGCAAACTGCATGTCAAAATGTAGAAGACTGCAAATAGATCCATATCTGCCACCGTGACCTCAACATAAATCCAGTTACTCTGAACCTGATAGAAGAGAAAGTAGGAAGTAGTCTTGAACACATTAGCACTAGAGATAACTTCCTAAATATAACACCAGTAGCACAGACACTGAGAGAAACAATCAATCAATGGGACCTCTTGAAACTGAGAAACTTTTGTAGAGCAAAGGACATAGTCAACAAGACAAAGTGACAGCCTACAGAATGGGAAAAGATCTTCACCAACCCCACATCAGACAGAGGGCTGATATCCAGAATAATATAAAGAACTCAAGAAATTAGACATCAAAATGCCCAACAGTCCAATTAAGAAATGGGCTATAGAACTAAACAGAGAATTCTCAACAGAGGAAGCTCAAATGGTTGAAAAACATTTAAGGAATTGCTCAACATTCCTAATGATCAGGAAAATGCAAATCAAAATGACTCTGAGATACCACCTTATACTGTCAGAATGGATAAAATAAAAAACACTGAAGACAGCTTATGCTGGAGAGAATGTGGAGCAAGGGGAACTCTTTTCCACTGTTAGTGGGAATGCAAGCTTGTACAGCCACTTTGGAAACAATGTAGCACTTTGTTAGAAAACTGGAAATCCATCTCCCCCAAGACCCAGTGATACCACTCTTGGGCATATACCCAAGGATTGCTCAATCACACCACAAGGGCACATGCGCAGCTATGTTCATAGCAGCATTGTTTGTAATAGCCAAAAACAGGAAACAACATAGATGTCCTTCAACTGAAGAGTGGATAAATAAAATGTGATACATATACACAATGGAGTACTACTCAGCAGAGAGAAAAAATGACATCATGAGGATTGCAGCCAAATGGTTGGATCTAGAAAAAAATCATCCTGAGTGAGGTAACCCAGACTCCGAAAGACAAACATGGTATGTACTCACTCTACATGAGCAAACTGGACATGAGGGGTGGGTTAATGAAGGGCAAGGTTTGGGGGAAAGCAAGCTTAGGGGAGCAGGGGATCCCAGCTGGATCAAGTACAGAGAGGGAGAACAAGGAATGAGAGATCATGATAAATGAATACCCCATGGGAATAGGAAAAAGCAAAGTGCTAGAGAGGCCCCCAGAAATCCACAAAGATACCTCCACAATAAACTACTGGCAATGGTCTAGAGAAAGCCCAAATTGACCTATTCTGGTGATCGGATGGCCATTTTTTTTTTATTAAAATCACTTATGGGAGCATGTTTAAGACAACCCTTACAACCCACACAATGTCATATAGACAAATGTATATTCCACTTTATTGGTGCAATTATTAAGGCCACTCCATGTAGTTAAAAGGGAGGTTTATTTTGTGGGGTAACTTACAAATGAAGGGATAGGTTGCAGGGTCTGGGAAAGGTACGGTACAGTCCAGTGGTGTTCTCTGGAGAACTCTGCTCAGTCTATCTCCAGTGTCCAGGGTCCCGGAACAAAGAGAGGCCTCTCCTCTGGATCCTGGGTCTTCAGCTTCCTCCCTCAGCCCGGCTTTGTGGGTGTGATAATTACCAAAGCCTCAATGGGGGTTGGAACTTCCAGGCCAAGGCTGGGATGGCTACCCACTACACCACTTCATGCAGTGGGATTAACGTCATAGGAGTGTGGTTCAGTGTTACTTGATTTTTGTAAGCAGACCAGAGGACATAGGAGCCATTGAAATTCTATATAGAGTGCTGCAGACAGCTGAGAGCATCAACACCCACTGCTGGAATTCAAGACATGGTAGAGGATCATGGTTAGACAGCCTTTCTCTTTCTCTGACACTTGTGCTCTAGCTTTTATGAGAAAATCAGAAATCCTTTCTGCTGTGAGCTTCTCTCAATAAGATTTCTCTGCTCTTTAAATACTGGAACTTAGAAACTAATTTTCTGTATTTAAATGTGTTCTGAAATGTTCACAGTAGTTTCTACTGTTCTATATTGGGGATATAGCTAAGGATGCTATGCAGAATCCTCATGGAGAATGGCTGTGTCCTCTATTAAGGCAGAAAAGGCATTGGTACTCTGTAGTGCTGGAGATGAAGAAGAAGAGTGATATTTAGGGTACAGAGAGAACTGTTTAACTTCTTTTGTCAAAACAATGACTCTCCATGAACTTTCCTAAAAATCCTGTAGCATCTGAGAAACAGTTTCAGAGAGTGACTCACGAGGAGGAGCAGCTGGGGCAGTCCAGCCTCTCACTTCTGCTTCCATGAGGTTTATGTTATGACTTGTATCACTGTGAGAGGAAACTGAGTATCCTGTAGACAGTAATAAGTTTCAGTGTCTTCAGACTCGAGGCTGCTGATGCTGAGAGAATAATCTGTCCCAGACCTACTGCCACTGAACCTCGATGGGACTCCATCTACCAAGTTGGATGCACCATAAATCAGGCGCTTAGGAGGTTTTCCTGGTTTCTGCTGTAACCAGATTAAATTACTTCTAATGTCCTGACTGGCCCGACAAGTGATGGTGATTCTGTCTCTCAGACATGCAGACAGGGAAGGTGGAGACTGTGTCATCTGGATGTCACATCTGGCAACTAGGAATGGAGACATAATAAATAACCACATAGTTAAGCATGGTAAGAAAGGACCTCCCCCAAATGCCAGTCAACACTAATTACAGTGTAACCGTGAAATTCCCATTATATTCCTTTCTCACCTGGTAACCAGAGCAGCAGGAGCCCAAGGAGCTGAGCAGGGGCCCTCATGTCCATGCTGAGTCCTGACTGCAGTGACAACTGTACAGGGTGTGACTGGCATTTGAAGAAGTCCTCAAGGCTGTGCAGTGAGTGTATGCAAATCACTGGGAACCAGTTAAGATGGGAACAGCTGCAAGGCTTGCTCATCTCAGAAGCTTAGCACAAGAACAGCGTCCCTAGATGCCCAAAGTTAAACTGCATACATACATGTCTACAAAGAACACACTTCTTTTTCAATTTTAAAGTTGTACATGACATTTCTAATGTATAATATGTCTATTTTGAATAGTAAATTTCAAAGATACATTGGGGTAATATAGACAAATATCCTGCTTTGAGAAAATATACAACAGTGAAGGACTATTAAATCCTTAGCTCACTAAAATATTTCTGTTTGGTTGAAAAAAATACTGTGTGATTTCATTGTGAAATGTTTGTGAGTTTTAAGTAGTCATTTTTTTAATTAAAAGGACAATTTATCAGGATCATAGGATTGTTTTAATGATTTAAAAATAAGATTTTACAGCCCTAACCATACTTACTATGGTACAAAGAGAGGAATTATACAGTAGGTGCACATATAACAACTTGATCCCCAAAATCTGTTTACTTGGAGAGGGATAATGGATCTCACTGATCTATACCATAACTATCCAAGTTTAGGCTTTAGAACTTGGAAATTGAAAATTACATATGAAAAGTACTTGACAGTAGTGATTGGGTTATGATTTTAAGGTAATATAGAGATCCTGAAGTAATCAATATGTTGTTCTAGCACTGGGAGAGGAGGTTGAACTATGCAAGTGTTTGTAATAATGGAAAGGATAGGAGAATTGTGGGAAATAGTGCCCATTATTTAGGAAATGTGGTGATTTCTTGGAAGAATAAATTTTAGCATTAGATTCTATTCCCTGGAGTCTGAAGGAATTCCCCAACTTATCCTCGAGTTTAATTGCTTCTACAAGTGGCCAAAAGCTCTTATGTCATCTTGGTCTCTGTTATAATTGGATAAATTTAAGTGTTCACATAGATTCTTGCTTAGAAAGATGGAATCTACTGGGAAAAGCCTCTGACTGAGTTTTCACAGGAGCATGAGCTTCCTTCACTGAGTGGACACATTCTAACCCCTGAAAGCCAGGCTTGACTTCTACTGAGAAATTCTTTTTTTAATAACATAATTGTTTATTGATTCATTGGGAATTTCACATCATGCACCCCCATCCTGTTCACTTCTCAATCCCTCCATTGCCTCCCACCACTCCTGCACTGAAAAAATTATTTAAAAACAAACAAAAAAACACCTCATGCCTCCATCTTTCCCATCTCTCCAACAGCATTGGAGCTGGTGTGTCACACAGTATACTCTTTTGTCCAATCAATCCCACCGACAAATGTTCATTGCAATGAGTGGTTTTGTTCAAGACCTCTGGGACACCATCATCACTGGATCCTCACCAAAACTCCTCTCTGATACCCTGATGTTGTCCAGAGTCATGGAGATCCTGTAGCTATCACTCTCCAGGACCTGTTGGTGCTCTCCAACAGGTCATTGATTGGTTAGATACTAGAGTAGGCCAACCCAAGACCCAAGATGTGGATCTGAGTGGTAGCCAAGCTGGTCAGTCCTTGCCACTAAGACTGGCCCCCTCAGGAAAGATGCAGAGCCAGTTCTCCTCACTGATGCCATCAGTGCCAGCTCTTCCACATCTGTGGTGAAGTGTGGGGCCATCTCTCCTGCTTCAGTGTCCAGCAAAGGGCAGGTCCAACTACCCTAGTGCCAAGTGATATGCAGACCAGCTCAGCATGGCACTCAGATTTCAACATGAATGGTTCCTATGAGCCCCTGAGGTAATAACATGGGCAGTGGACATCAAAACAGACCCCAGCAACATCAGGAACAGGAACCAAGACATGGCCCTGAACAGAGGCTAGGTTCCAGATATCACCAGGGCTCTGGCGGCAGCACAGGTGACCCAGGTAGTATGGCCCTGGCAGCAGCAAGGTCCTCAGACACCAACATGGCCTCAGGTGGTTGACCAGACTCTAAGTAGCTACATGGTCCTCCATGGTAACAGGAACCACTGACATTAATTCAGACTCTGACTGCTGTAAAGCCATGGGCCCAGATATGGCCCTCAGCAGCAATGCAGGCCCAGACAACACCATGGCCCTGGATGGCAGCCAAGGCTACCCCAGATCTGCATTGCCTGGGTGGTATCACAGCCTTCAGACACCAACATGGCCACAAGTTGTAGCCTAGACCCTGGGAATCCATGTGGCATTTGTTGGTATTATGGACCAAGAACATCACCACAGACCCCAGCTGTGATAGGCCCATGGACCCAGACATGGTCCTTGGCATCAGTCCAGGCCCAGATGTCATCATGGCCCTAGGTAGCAGCACTCAACACTCAGATCAACATGGCCTGAGTAGCTATGTGGCCCATGGAAAACAACATGGCCCTAGGTAGCAGCCTAGACCCCTGGTATCATCATGGCCTTCAATAGTATCAGAAGCTAATGACATCAACAGAGACCCTGGCTGAAGTAAGGCCACATACCTAGACATGGCCCTCAGCTGCAGCCTGGGCCTGGATGTCATCATGGCACCTAGAGGCAATGCAAGACACTTAAATCTGTATGGCCCCAATTGTACCATGACTCTCAGACTTCCACCTGGACTCAGGTGATAGCCCAGCCCCCAGGTATTCACATGACCTTTGGTGATAACAGGAGCCATGGACATCAACATAGACTCTGGCTACAGCAGGACCATGGACCCACCCATTGCTATACACCACAGCCAGGGATCAGATATCACAATAGCCCCAGAGGGCAGCACAGGCCATTCTGATCAGCATGGCCCAGTTGGCAGCATAGTTTTGAACACTAGCATGGACTCTAGTGGCTGAACAGACCCTGGGCATAAGAACAGCCTTCAGTGGTTACTAAAGCCATTGACATAGACATAATCCTTGGATGCTGTAGGGCCACAGATCCAGATATAGCACTAGGCAGTAGCCCAGGCCTGAATATCACCCTGGCCACAGGTGGTAAGCAGGCCTTTTGCTGTCTCTCTCCACATCACATGAACCATTCTGCTTCTCTTCCCTACCCCCTTTCTCCAGCATATATTTGCTCTACATAATGGCACCCACCCACCCAGAACTACAAAGTACCAGGCAGACTAGTGGATGCCTGTAGCCAGCCTGAACTTTGTCAAGAAATTATTTGTGGTCTTCTCTGAGAAATAGTATTTCCTTTCTAGGTTACAGATGTATAGTGCAGTCTCCAAGATTCCTAAGATTTTAACCCTGACCCTTTCACAGTGTTTTGCTAAGTGTGCATTATATACCTCTCACAGTCGATTTTAGTACTTGTGTTGCATATTCTAAAGATCAAGTTTTCTTAAGTGCATATCCTTTTCTGAATGACTATTTCCTGTTGTGAAATATTATTTTAAACTGTGTTATATTTATGTTGTGGAACATTTGTTTTAATGATGCAATGATGTGTTACATTCTTTTATGTTACATTTGTTTGACTCTGTGAAGCTGTGTTACTCTGCCTGTCTAAAACACCTGATTGTTCTAGCAGAGAGCTGGATGGCCAATAGCAAGTTAGGAGAAAAAATAGGTGGAGTTTAGAGAGAATAAATAGGAGGAGAAATCTGGGGGGAAAGGATCCAGGAGCATGAGAAGGAGGAGAATGCTAGGGGCCAGGCACTCAGCCACACAGCCAGCCATGGAGTAAGAGTGAAAGTAAGATATACAGAAGTAAGAAAAAGAAAAAGCCCAGAGGCAGAAGGTAGATGGGATAATTTAAATTAAGAAAATCAACAAGCCAAGCTAAGGCTGGGCATTTATAAGTAATAATAAGATTCCATGTGATTTATTTGGGAGCTGGGTGGTGGTCTTCTCAAAAGAGCCAAAGAGTAAAAAAAATCAAGAATTAACAATCATTGGTCATTAACATCAATGGACTCAATTTGCCTATAAAAGACACAAGCAAACAGAATGGATATGAAAACAGAATGCATCCTTCTGTTGCATATACAAAACACACCTCAACTTCAAAGGCAGAAACTACCTCAGACTGAGAAATGGACTTAAGAAGCAATCTGGTGTAGCTACTCTAGTATCTAACAAAATCAACTTCAAACTAAAATCAATCAAAAGAGATCAAGAAGGACAGTACATATATACCCTAGGGATGCTCAAGCATAAAACAAGGACACTTGTTCAACTATGTTCATAGCAGCATTATTTTTAATAGCCTAGAAGCATCCTAGATGCCCCTCAACCAAAGAATGGATAAAGAATATGTGATGCATATACACAATGAAGTATTAGCCAGCTGCAAAAAAAATGACATCTTGAAATTGCAGACAAATGAATGGAACTAGAAAATACCATCCTGAGTGAGCTAATCCAGAATCAGAAAGACAAATATGGTATGTACTCACACATAAGTCGATAAGTAGATGTAAAGCAAAGGATGCTCCGATTACAACCCACAGCTCCAGCACAAATTAGGAAACAAAGAGGACCCTAAGAGGGATGGATATAAAGATCACCTTGGGAAGGGGAAACAGAGGAGATCCCGATGAGTAAGCTAGGGATAAAGGAGGACAATGGAGGGTAGGAGATGAGGATGAGAACATAATGGTCAAGCTAGGGGAGGGACAGAGTGGGAGAGCAGTGAAAGAGATATCTTGATAGAAGGAGACATTATGGGGTTAGGGAGAATCCAGGTACTAGGAAAATTCCCAGGAATCCAAAAAGATGACCCCAGACTACTAGCAATAGTGGAGAGGGTACCTGAACTGGCCTACCCTGGTAATCAGATTGGTGAATACCATTACTGTCATCATAGAGAGTTCATCCAGTAACTGACGGAAACAGATGCAGAGATCTACAGCAGTGCACCAGACTGAGCTCCAGGAATCCAGATGAAGAGAGGGAAGAAGGATTACATGAGCAAGGGGTATCAAGATCTTGATGAGGAAATCTACAGAGACAACTGAACCAAGCTCAAAGGAACTCATGAACTTTAAACCCACAGCTGTGGAAGCTGCATGGGACCAAACTAGACCCTCTGCATATGGGAGACAGTTGTGTAGCTGTGTCTGTTTGAAGGGCCCCTGGCAGTGTGACCAGAATCTATCCTGGGTGCATGAGCTGGCTTTCTGGATCCCATTACCTATCATCGGACACCTTGCTCACCGCTGCTAAAGTGAGGAGGGGCTTGGTCCTGCCTCAACTGAATATACCAGACTTAGCTATTCCCCCATGGGATAACTTACCCTTTTGCAGGAGGGAATGGGGGGGGGGCAAGGTGGGGGATAGCTGGAGGAGGGATGAGAGGGGGATCTGTGGTTGGTATGTAAAATTAATAATAAAAAAATCTTTACCTTCAGAAAGTGACATGTGACATTGTTCTTCTGTCTTACACACTCTTCACTCAGCTTTTTTATTATAATTATTCACTGATGTCTATCCCAAGACTTTTGTTACTGAAAAGTCACTATTATCATTCTGGTGCATTATTTCCTCAAACAATTCCTTCATGATTTTATTAAATATTATAGTTATAGTCAATTCTATAGCATAATGTTTTGTATGTTATTTTTTTTTTTATAAATCACTGATACGATTATTTTAACTTATAACTTTAATTGATTATTCATGGTACCACAGGTCGGAAACCTCTAAATGTCTATCATCCTCCAGAAGTCCCATTAAGAACCTTAATGAATTTAAGGAGTCATAACAAGGTACTAAAGTGACAAAAAAAAATTAATAACTTTGTGGGGAACAGGCCTCCACGTTTACAACCCAGGATACTCTTGAGTAGGAAGAAGTGAGGAATGTTAGGTAGAAAGAGATACCTAGATGATGAGAGAAAAGACAGAAACACAGGATAGCCTCGGGAGGGCAAGGGTCAAAACCCACCAGCCTTGAACTTTATTCCAAAGGGCTTTTTATCACAATGCCAGGGGGCGAGGCAAAAGACCTCTGCCTGCTAGATACAACCAAGTGTAGACCTTTTAGGCCTGTGGTCCAATCATCCTCTTATGTAGTCCTGCTGGGTAAAGCAACTAGGAAACCTGGGTGGGCTCCAATAAAACTTATAGCAAAATAAAATAGAAAATCTTAGGTTATTTTCCATAGATTAATGGTCTGCTTTGCTTTATGGCTGGATAGTTGGATAGACAAACAGATAGATAGATAATATCTATCTATCTGTTTGTCTGTCTGTCTGTCTATCTAGGCACTATGTGTGCACTGGAAGCCCCAGAACCTGAGGGTCGCTAACTTCAAAAATAACTGTGCTGTCTAAAGGCTTACTGACGTTTTTTCTATTATACACATCATAGCTGTAATGATGACTACAACATCACCCTAGCTTTAAAAAATAATTAGGGAATTAAGACAGCAAATATTCACTGAGATAGAAAACTGAAAGGAGTGAAGCTCATACTATGATCCTCTTATTGTTATGGTTAAGGACCACAGTGGATGCACACAGTAAACAGAGACCAATATGGCTCCCCTTAGAGGTTAAGAAATATGATTATTACATCCTCTGACATCATAGAGAAATATTGTTATTTTATTAAAAATATATTTTCTAAAAAAGTTGTTTGACTGGTGTGTAAAGTGAAATAAGGATATAAAGGAAAGAAATAAAAAGTTTCAGTTTAGTATCTCTTCCTCATGTTCCTGTTTCTCTTGTTCCCCTTTTGATTCTCCACCTTCACCACCTTGTTTCCCTGTGATGACCTAGTTGCTTATATTTCACAAGACAAAGGCCACATTAATATTATACACTGTACCACATAGTTCAGACTTCTGAAAATTAAGAAGAATTATATAATTATATAATTATCTCCATAGTGTCTTAAAAATAATTTCAATGGGAATTAATAGGTATTCATGATAAATCTCTAAGGAAGCAAAGCATAGTGACAAAATTATCTTACTGTTATGTGCTGTCTATAATGCCCAGGCAAATATGCTACCCAGTTAAAAAAATTGTTGGACATTTTATACCTCAGATTACAAATAAGATCAAAATGTCTGCTCTCACCACTTGTGTCTAAACCAACAGCACAATACACAAAGAAATAAATATTTGCAAATAGATCAGTACACAAATTCATAAATAAGGAATATTAACATAAATATTTAGGAGTAATTACAATAAAATCTCTATGTACACCAAGGATAGCAGAATTGCCCTTGTACATTATAGATCATACAAATGAATAGAGAATATGTCTGTGTTCATAATATGAACTGCTTCAAAAATAAATTTATATGTATGACTATTTTGTCTGCATGTTTGTGGGAACATTATGTGCATGTCTTTGTGCCCTCAGAGACCAGCAGAGAGTGCTGGATTCCCTTGAACTGGAGTCAAAGATAGCTGTGGGTCACCATGTGGGTGCTGAAAATTAAACCCAGGTCCTCTTCAAGAGCAATAGGTACTCTTAAGCAATTGTTGTTCTCTCCAATTCCATGAACCACTTTTAAATGTATATTTTCTCCAATTGGCACATAAACTCAATGTAATGTAATATAATTAATGTAACTAATGTTCCTGAAGGGGTTTCTGAAGTTGATTAACTCAGTCTAGAATTTATGTAGAAAATCAGACAATGTAACTAAGAAAATTGAAGCCTGTAAAAGTGTTATTATATCTTCTGGCTTGATTGTTCTTTTTTGTATAAAACTACAATAAGTAAGTCTGTGTGTAGTAATAGTTTTATAGATAGGTGGGTAGATGAATGGGATATCATAAAGGGACAGGAAATAGACCTTACCCACACAATTTCTAATATAAAATAAAAAGAATAAGGTATAGACCACTATTATTTTGGTTATTTTCTTGTTGTTATTTGGGGGGGGGGGTGAGACAGAGTTTCTCTGTGTAGCCTTGGCTGTCTTGGAACCCTCTTTGTAGACCAGATTTGGCCTTGAAGTCACAGAGATCCTCCAGCCTCTGCCTCCCAGAGTCCTTGAATTAAAGGCATGCACCACCAGCACCCAGCTTTGTGTTGTTTCTTAACCTATGCTCTGGAATATCAATTCTTCATTATTATCACTTATGGAAGCAAATGTAAGACAACCCTTTACAACCTATATGATGTCATATATATAAATCCATTTTCCACTTCACACAGTGGAATTAAAAGTCATATGAGTGTGGTTCCATGTGATTTGTTTTTGGAAGCAGACCAATATGCATAGGAGCCTTTAGTTCCTATGTGAAGTGCCGCAGACAGCTGAGAGCATCAACACCCACTGCGGGAATTTCAAGACACAGCAGAGAATCTTGGTTAGACAGCCTCTCCTTTCTCTGACACTTGTGCTCTAGCTTTTATGAGAAAACCAGACATCCTTTCTGCTGTCAGCTTCTCTCAGTAAGATTTCTCTGCCCTTTAAATACTGGCACTTAGAAGCTAATATTCTGTATTTAAATAATGTTTTCTGGAATATTCACATGAGTTTCCACTGTTCCGTATGAGTCCAAGCTGGAGATATAACTCAGACTCCTTATAAAGAATGACTGTGTCCTCTGTTAAAGCAGAAAGCGTATTGGTACTCTGTAGTGCTAGGGATAAGGAAGGGAGATATTTAGGGTACAGAGAGGACTGCTTATCCACTTTTATCAAAACAAATGACTCTCCAAGAGCTTTGCTAAAAATCCTGTGATAGCTGAGAAACAGTTTCAGTGAGTGATTCATAAAGAGGAGCAGCTGGGGCAGCCCAGCCTCTCACTTCTACTTCCATGAGGTTTATGTTATGACTTATATCACTGTGGGAGGATACTGAGCATGCTGTACACAGTAATAAGCTGCAATGTCTTCAGACTCCAGGCTGCTGATGGTGAGAGAATAGTCTGCCCCAGACCCACTGCCACTGAACCTCGATGGGACCCCATTTTCCAAGTTAGATGCATAATAGATCAGGCGTGTAGGAGCTTTCCCTGGTTTCTGCTGTAACCAGATTAAATACTTGCTAATACCCTGACTGGCCCGACATGAGATAGTGACTCTGTCTCTCAGAGATGCAGACAGGGAAGATGGAGACTGGGTCATCTGGATGTCACATCTGGCACCTAGGAATGGAGACATAATAAATAACCACATAGTTAAGCATGATAAGAAAGAACCTCCCCCAAATGCCAGTCAACAATAATCACTATGTCACAGTGAAATTCCCATTTAGTCCTTTTTCACCTGGTAACCAGAGCAGCAGGAGCCCGAGGAGCTGAGCAGGGGCCCTCATGTCCATGCTGAGTCCTGACTGCAGTGACAACTGTACAGGGTGTGACTGGTATATGAAGAAGTCCTCAAGGCTGTGCAGTGAGTGCATGCAAATCACTGGGAACCAGTTAGGATGGGCACAGCTTCAAGGCCTGCTCATCTCAGTAACTGAGCACAAGTCCTGTGTCCCCAGATGCCTGAGGTCAGACCACATACATACCTCCAAAGATTACATATCTTTTTCAAGTTTTAAAATTATACACGACATTTATAATGAATATAAGCTCTATTTTGGATAATATATTTCAAAGACATATTGGGGTAACATTGAAAAATATCCTACTCTAAGGTAATATACAGCAGAGAAGGGAATATTAAACATTTAACAAACTCAAATAATTCTGATTGGTAAAAAAATACTAGTGCTCTCCTTAAAATGTGTTTGTGAGTTTAAAGTAGTCATATCTATGAATTAAAAGAATAATTTATAAGGAACATTTTTAATGTATTAAAAAAAAATAAGGTTTAACAGCTTTAACTATGCTTACTATGGTACAAAGAGAGGAACTACATGCCAGGTTCCCATATAACAACTTGATCCCAAAAATATGAGTGACTTGGATTCCTGACTTCATCTGAAGACAGAGGTACTTTCATATTCACAGACTAAACAGGTTGCATCTTTTTCTCAGTTTAGGATCTTCCATGTTTGCTCTTTTCTACCATTTACTTCTATTTCCGACTATTCCTCATCATAAAGTATTGATTAATGAGGACAGACTTGAACACTGTAACAGAAAACATTACTACACAACCATGGCTCTGCTGTGTATTACAAATGATATTTTCACTTTCACTCTTGAGCAGTAACTGGAGACATCATCCTGATTTAGTCAGCAGCCACATTGTCTTTATATATGTCTCAGTCTGCCAACAATCTAAGATGCAGAAATGTTTGTGTATTTTTATAACACATATATGTGAACACCACACATCTCACACCCATGTCTTATTCATCCAGCCTTATTCATCATCAGAAGCAGTATCTATTCAGTCCTCAGTGCCTTTGTCCTGGGTCCTGAGAATCCCAAGGGTCTTTTAGGGAAAAAAAAAAAAACTGTGAAGGCCAGACAGTGTTGCAGCTTGAGCCTGACCCTGCTCATTTTCCAGCATCTGGTCTTGAATGATGAGTGTGAACAAACACCCATGGTTAAATCAGCTTCTTCAGGATATAGAACACCCTCCCCATCAGGAGTACCACACAGCACTTTTGATGGGTTAATAGGAATGCAAGTTTCTCTGCGTCCTCACTGTCTTTCTGCTGATATCTCCCAGATGTATTCATGTCTCTCTTTGATCTTTGAGGCTTGGAAGACAGTTCTTCCTTTCCATGTGATAGTCAGGAATATGGAAGAAGCCTCATTCAGAAAACTTCAGTAGATGATAACAGGAAGATGACAGTTCCTCTCAATCTAAAACAATAAACAAATCATTACTTATTTTGCAGGGCATCTGTGATCTAAATTCTTACCACACCTCCTTTAATGATATGTGCAAATATGAAGGGAATTCCAGAAACATTCAACTTCTTTTTACCAATGGTCCTTAGATTGGATTAAGTCATAAATGCTTTTGTTTCCTAAGAAAATGGGTGTTAATGGTACAGTAGTGAGCATAGCTGCCTTCTAAAAAAACAAAAACAAAAACCTCTCAGGAATCTCCAACTCATACGTACTGAATAAATACCTGTAAGCCTTGAGATTTAGGTGTCTTCTTCCTATGTTCCTTAATAAATGGGACTTCTGTGGTTTGTTGTTGTTGTTGTTCAAAGAGGTCACGTTTTAAGGAGAGGATACTAGCTATTGGTTTGAGGGATAATGGATCTCTCTGAAATTTCCCATAACTATCCAAATTTAGTTTCCAGAAATTAGAAATTGAAAGTTACATGTCAAAATGACTTGTCAGGTGTGATTGGGTTATGACTGTGAGATGGTATAGAAATCCTAAAGTGTCTGGGTGTAATCAATATAACTACAAATGCTTTTCTAGTAGGGAGAGAGGAGGTTGAGCTAAGCAAGGTGGTTGTTAGAATGGAAAAGATAGAATAATTTTGGGAGCTAGTGCCCATTGTTCAGGGAATGTGTGGTTTATTGGAAGAGAAATGTTAGCATTAGATTCTATGCCCTGGAATATAAAGAAAACTCACAGTTCTACTTATCCTTGAGTTTAGTTCAGGAGACTGCTGAACTCCAGAGCTGTAACAAAATTTTCCGAATCAGTTCTGAAGATATCGACATTTAGCCACCAAAAACCTAATGGAAAACACAGTCTTTGCCTTCTCTGTGTATATGACTTTCCTTAATATTCCAGCATTCCTAGAATTCTCATCAGTTGATATCATTGTGACAAGAGATTATGGCTTCACGTTAATAAGCTAGTTCCAAAATTAATCATGGCTATAAAAACTTGTCTGTCAGTTGTGAATAACTGAAGAAAAAGACAGAAAAAAAAAAACAGATTAATTTAAAGGAGAACATTTTTTTCTCTCATAGAATGCCAGGTGCCTACATATGATGACAACGTTGTATTCTTTCTAGGCCTGAGATGAGACAGAGCATGGTGATATTGGGTATGTGAAGTAGAGCAGATTTGTTTAAAAAAAATGAAAGAGGGAAAGAGATCTAGAGTGGTGGTGAATGATTATAGGCCAAAGGCTAGGTGGGAGGAAGTAACCTACTCTTCAGAGGCATTCTATAGTTGCTTTCTTCTCCTAACTAGATGCAATCCCTTCGTTTCCTCCACTTCCTAGTGGTACAATCATCTATGGATGGAGTTTTGAACACAGCATTTGTGAGAACTGTAGATGCAAACTATAGCATTCCTTCTCTGGCCCCAAATGTTCATGCTTGTCTCAAAATGAAAAATACATTGAGACAATTTATGACTGTCAATTCTCACGGCTTCTGCATTTTGTAAAAGTGAAGTCAAAAGCCACTCCTGAAACTCAAGACATGATTTTAACTCTAAGATTATATAAAAATCTGTGAAAAGGGGAGCTGGTTATTGATGCCTGTAATCATGGAATTCCTGGCACATATTGGGGAGGAGGATAATCTGTGTGAATCTAGCCTGTGATACATATAGAGATCATGCCTCAAAAAGGAAAGAAAGAGGAGAAAGAAGAAAGTGAGCTATCTACTTCCAACAGACATGGAAAAGGGGGAGGAACCTCCATGAGACTGGACTAGGCCCTCTGCATAGGCGAGAAGGTTGTTTAGCTTGACCACCTCAAGGGGCCCATCAGGATCCATCCCTGTTGCATGAGCAGGCTTTTTGGAATCCAGTACCTATGGTGGGACACCTTACACAGCCTTGGTGCAGGAGGATGGGGCTTGGACCTGCCTCAACTGAATGTACCTGGCTCTGCTGATTCCCCTTGGGAGGGCCTAGTCCTGTCCCATGTAGGTTCCACAGCATCAGTCTTAAGTTCATGTATACCTAGAATCTTGGTTCAGCTGTCTCTAGATTTCCTCATCATGATTTTGAACCCCCTTGCTCATATAATTCCTCTTCCCTTTCATCAACTGCACTCTCAGAACTTGGCCTGGTGCTTGGCTGTGGATCTCTGTATCTGCTTCCATCAGTTATATAATTGTTGCATTCTCCATTTCTGCAACATCAGCACCATGTGGCAGTAACTCTAGTTGTACAAAACTTCTCATCCTATGACAGACAAGAGGCAAGAGAGTGGGTGAACTAGAGAGTGAGGACAATATAAACCCTTGCAGGGATGCCCTGAGTGACACACCTTACAACTCAGTCATCTTTCTTCAGATCCCACAGACTTCAAAAGCATAATCACCTGAGGAAGAAGATTCTATCCATGAGCCTGGGACACACTGCAGACTTGAACTGTACTGACTTAAATACTTTCATTACATTTGTGACTTTGGTAGATGAAAATCTGAATATTAATACTCTGTAGAAGGCCAATGTTTTCTTCTTTGCTTTCTTTTTATTATTGACTGAGAATTTCATACAGTGCCTTTTGATCATATTTATTCATACACCCACAAGTTCTTCCATAATCATTCCTTTTCCCTCCACCTCACCCCCCATTTCTTCTCTCATTTTTTCTGCTTAAGCCACATTCTATTTATAGGGTCTCCTAACGTGATGAGTCAAGAGTCAGAGATTTAAATGAAAGGAAGCAGCCGCACTAGGGCAATGTCAGGGATACTGCTCCACAGTTCTAAACTTACTTCAATTCCAGTTTGGGAAGAAACAAAGAATTCATGTTTTATAGACTGACCCAAAGACAGATTCAGCTTGTATAATGTGGCAAACAAAACAAGAAATTTTGACTTTCACCTAAATCTGTTTTTGTCTTTTCTAACATTCCATAGGCTTGAGTCCCATAGTGAACAAATGTGTCCTTAAGCAAAGAAACTGTAGGAAGCCAGACATATCTGCATTCAAATCCCATTTCCAGCACCCACTGACCATGTAACTTCTAACAATTTGTGTGCTTTGATAAAATCATAATCTATAGGAAGTACGTACTCAGTTTGGAATAAGATGGTACACCATGTAGAGTAACTTCCAAAAACATTTATTTATTGATTGATAGATTCTTAACATGTGTCTGTTTGAGCCTGAGTGAGTATATGTGAAGCATGAACAAGCAGGTTCCAGAGGAGTCCAGAAGAGGGTAGTTGTGAAATACTTGATCTGGGTGCTAGGAACAAAAAAGACAGATCCTCTGCAAGAGCAGTGAATGGTCTTGACTGTGGAGTCATCCTTCCAGCCCCAGTTTTTAAAGAGAATCACACAAAGGGCTATTTTCTATGTACTCATGTAACATACAATTGGACAGTTGCAGCTAGTACTATGTGAACAGAAGTTCCTGAGAAGAATCATGACTTCCACCAAGTCTTCTGCTAGGCTGATTAAGTGTCAAGAACCACAGTGATTGTGGAGAAATAGGAATGTTGTCAGTCCAGAGACTAATTAAAATTTATTTTGGGCAAACCTTAGAACCCTTAACAAGCCAAACTTTCTTGCCCACCTCACTGTCTGACCTAATGTCTTTTACTAAACAAGTGAAAGGGGTTGTTAAGAGACCCTGAGCCACCACCAATCACAAGACTCAGTGAGAATGTGATCAGATATCGTCTGAGGCCTGTAGCAAAGGTTTTTTTGGATTTAATACTCCTATTGGTGTTTCCAACAATGCATTGAAAAGTGGCTCAGGACTAGTGACCATGGAGCCCCCATGGGACTGGACTAGTTCCTCTGGATATGGAAGACAGTTCTTTGGCTCGAACTGTTTGGGGGGCACCCAGGCAGGGGGGTCAGGATCCATCCCTGGCAGGCTTTTGGGGGCCCAGCAGCCTTGGTGCAGTGGGGAGGGGTTCGTACCTGCCTAGGCTTACTGTGCCAGACTCTGCTGACCTGGGAGACCTTGAGTTGGGGGATATGAGGATGTGGGGTGGATTGGGAGGGAGGGCTCGAGGGTGGGAGGAGGGAGGAGGGGGGATCTGTGGGTGGTATGTGGAGTGAGTAGAAAATTTCTTTTTTTTTTTTTTTTAAGGGAGTATTGGCTGGCTTTCCTTCACTACTAATTTTTTTTTAAGATTTATTTATTATGTATACAGTGTTCTGTCTGCACATATCCCCGCAGGCCAGAAGAGGGCGCCAGATCTCATTACAGATGGTGGTGAGCCACCATGTGGGTGCTGGGAATTGAACTCAGGACCTTTGGAAGAGCAAGCAGTGCTCTTAACCTCTGAGCCATCTCTCCAGCCCCAGAAAATTTCTTAATAAAGGAAAATGAAAAGAAAGAAAAGAAAAGTGGCTCAGAAGCCGGTGTCCGTGGCGCACACCTTTAATCCCAGCACTCGGGAGGCAGATCCGTGCGGACCTCTGTGAGTTCGAGGCCAGCCTGGTCTACAGAGTGAGATCCAGGACAGGCACCAAAACTACACGGAGAAACCCTGTCTTGGAGAGAGAGAGAGAGAGAGAGAGAGAAGTGGCTCACTTCATGACTTTTTTTGTTCTGTTACTATAAAAACTTCCTCAGACTGTTACTGGGTAGGAACATGGAATAAGGGGTAACCTAAATCTGTGTTCCAAGGCTAAGGTTATTCATACTTGTCTGCAGAACAAAACATCTTTTATACTTTCTGAGATGTGCGTAGTGTTTTTGTGTTGACAGCTGGGACATCTCATAGTGGTGAATCATGTGTGCTAACAGAAGTGAAAGTAGGAAGGCTAGGGAGGAGAGTGAGGAGTAAATAATGGTGTGGTGGGGCAGTAAATAATGGGAAGGTGCGGAGTAAATAATGGTGTGTTTTACACAATACCTCCTGCTGCATGTATCCTGGCAATGGGTTGATCATGGCTCTAGTCATGAAATAACTTAATAATTTTATTTATAAAAGTTAGCTAGGATTAGGATGAGTTTACAAGTCAACACTTCATTTCTTCATGCCTCATTGTTCTGAGCACACTTGTAACCTTTTTATTCTGAAAATATTTATATCCTACCAAGCATGTAGGGAATAACAAGTAGTCACAGAGTTATGCTACAAAACCTAACAAATAATCCCCTGAGTTATGCTACAAGATCTAAGCAAAAACAAGTAGTCCCTGAGTTATGTTACAAGATATAATTATTGCTAATGGTCTAAAAACTTCCTTTGGAAGAATTGACATGAGTTTTAAATTAGAAATTTTTAAATCCATTTTTAAAGACAAGATACATAACCTACAATTCTGGTACAAATGTGATCTCTTTTATCATTATCCTAATTCTGGTTTTACAATAGACCCTGTTAATTGAGTGTATAAACTAACTCTAAGAGATGATTGCTCCTACTGGATATTTGTATTTCCTATTGGACAAGTGCCCTCCCTTTACATATGAATAAATTACATCTGTGTCTTTAAATGTTATATTTGTAAATGAATATACATATGTATGTGTATATATATATGTATATATATATGTATATATACATATATGTGTATATATATATATATATATACACACAAGCATTTTAAGAATTTTAAAGGTACTCTTGATAGCCTCTTTAAAAACAAACGAAGAAATGGGTTTTTCAGGATCCTTATTATAACCAGACCTATGTAAAAAAAAAGAAACACTCATATGTAGACCTTAGAATACATGGCTTCTGTCCTATCTTCTAAGTTAAACAACTGCCATCCTCATGCCTGTGGCTGTGCTGACTTAAAATGATCACAGCAGGACTTGTTAAATATCAATACTCCTTCACAAAATGAGGAGATTAACTGGATCTCCCAGCCAACTTAAAAACACAAAAAGTAAATGGAACTAGAACATGTCCTCATACATACTGAATATAGATTTTTAAGAGGGACTGCTTCTGGGTCACTCACACTCACATCAATAACTCCTTACCAATTATCTATAAGTAAGCCCAGCAAATTCATTGGCACCCAGGGAGAACTTTAATGAATTTGAACTTTGATTTATCATGGGGATCTTATGAAGAGGGGATAGACATTGCTTGGCTCCTCTACCTAGACACAAAATTCTCACAATAATAATTAATAATAATAAGAAGAAGAAGAAGAAGAAGAAGAAGAAGAAGAAAAAGATAGATAGATAGATAGATAGATAGATAGATAGATAGATAATGATTATAAATTCATTTGCTAGTGGTACTATATCTCATGGTACTATAAAATAAAAAATATTAGAAGAATATAAATATGGAAATTGTTTTAGTAAAGAAGGATTTATATAAAAATTAAGTTGGATAGATGGTTTCAGAATAAAAAATATTAGAAAGCTTTTACAAGTTAGGAAGGCCTGAATACATTATTTAAGGTATGTAAAGGATGAAACTTAGAGATAATGTGCATGGTATTAAAGTTTGTAAAGTCTAAGATCAATGATTATAAAATCTAGTTAAGCTGTATGTCCACTCAATGCTTATTTAGAAATATCTGACTATTGAAATATTAAACAGTAGTTAAAAGAACCAAACTGGTGTAACTGATCTTCTAGATGTTTAATAACCATACTAAAAAAGCTATTCTAAGGTGGTCAGAAGGACTAAAAGAAAGAATATTTTCTCCCTTGATTTCAAAGTCACTGAGGTCTTAGGAGGAGATCTAAAAATGTTCTGCAGTCATGGGAAATCACCTATTCTCTCATTGAGGAAGGACATGGGGATACCACTCAATGATTCTAATAGGAATCCATTCTATAAAGAGTAAGGTCAAAACAGAGGCAAGATCTACTCAGTGATTCTAGGGAAAGCAACACCAGGACAAGCAAGGCCTTTGACTTATCCTCACAAAGATGGGCTGCTATGGATATTATTCTGTATAAATAAAATGCTGTTTGGCCAGTAGCCAGGCAGGAAGTATAGGCAGGACAAGAGAGAAGAGAATTCTGGGAGGTGGAAGGCTGGGGCAGAGAGACACTGCCAGCCACTGCCATGACAAGAAAGATGTAAGCTACGAGCCAAGTGGCAAAGTATAGATTAATAAAAATGGGTTAATTTAAGATAGAAGAAGTAGATAACAAGAAGCCTGCCATGGCCATAGAGTTTATAAGTAATATAAGTGTCTGAGTATTTATTTTATACATGGGTTGTGGTACCAGGGACTTGGGGCACCTGGAGAGAAGCTCCCCAACTATAATGGGCCACTGGTAAAGAAGGACTCAAAGAGTCAGAGATTCCTCTCAAGCCCAAGTCACCCATGAAAACTAGACCTTCAATTGCTCCTAACAGTACAAGAACAAAGAATAATTTTGGCCACCTATGATCTAAACACCTAGAAGGAAAGTACAGCCAACATTAAGATAGTAGGTATGTTTTTCTTTAACAATTCAGGGAACTACAGTCCTCAGACAGTATATGTAGCCATATGAAAAGCTTTTTGGACAGTTATTTCTCACTAATGATTTTCTTCCTGATAAGATCTGCATTGACTTATGTGGTTGGAGTTTTCCTGCCTGGCCCATAGTCAGGACAAATCTCTCTCACCCGCCAGTCCCACAGTCACTCAGACCCAACCAAGAAAGCACACAAAAACTTATATTGTTTACAAACTGTATGGCCGTGGCAGGCTGCTTGTTATCTGCTTCTTCTATCTTAAATTAACCCATTTCTGTTAGTCTATACTTTGCCACATGGCTTGTGGCTTACCAGTGTCTTTACATGTTGCTTTTCATGGCGGCGGCTGGCGGTGTCTCTCTCCAGCCTTCTACTTCCCGCAATTGTCTTCTCTCTTGTCCCGCCTATACTTCCTGCCTGGCCACTGGCCAATCAGAACTTTATTTACACAGAGCGATACCCACAGCACTTCCCCTTTTCTTTTTTTTAAAGGAAGGTTTTAACTATTACATAGTACAATTACATATAACAAAACAATTATTTAGCAAGAATTACAGTTACAATATTAAAGAAGATATCCTATCTACCTTATATTTGTGAGTCTAAGGTTTTATATCTAAATTATCTTGTATCATAACTGAGGAAATTATAACTATCTAGTCTTCAACCACATCAAAGACCTCAGAAGGATATAATATTACCTGAGAAGGATGCAAGCAACTTTCGGGAGTCTTGCAGGGTAGACAGAGACAGCTGGCAGCCTGGACAGTCACCTAATGTTCCTTTGAAAAGTTGGGGCATCTGTCTTCAGCCCACAGGGCTAGAGTCTCTTGGTCACTTCTCTCAGTGTCCTGTAGAATGTCTGGCCATTTCCTCTGTGAAGCAGGAACCTGAAGGACCATTTTGTCAAGCAAAGTTTAGTGGTCACCTTTCTATGGGTCCTGCATGTCCAGTCGATCAAGCAGTCCAGGCAAGAACAGTTTCTAGCCCAAATGGCTATTTTTGTCAAGGTGAAGATAAGATATGAAGTGTTTTCAATGCCCATCTTCCTCTCTGAAGCAAATTGGTGCTGCCAGGAGCAGACACGTCTCACTGTCCAGAAAGTCTAAATTTTAAAAATATTTTAAATGCCATATTCTGTATGTCTTTGAAGTATTTGAAGATTACCTATCTATCTGAAATATCTCTATGTGTATCTAGAAGACTTAACTAACATGGCTATGACTATGATTTTCATAGATGAATAATTATTAATCTATTTTTAATTATCCATTTCAATTTAAAATGAGCTATACAAACGTAATACCTTAAACACGAGTAGAAATATACACACAGTATAACAAAATTAACTTTAAGTTTGTATCAATAGACTAAAATCTATAGCAATGTAAAACATTTTAAATGAGTTGTTGCTCTTTAGAAGTTCCTTAATCTACCCTTTCATCCTATTATATCTATATCATTTCCCCTTTTCTTCTTTAGAAAGAGATCTCATTTATAATCAAACTGCTTTAAAGAAAAATATTGGTTTTTCTCTGTCCCACACCAGAGGGCTCTTCTGATTTGGGACACAAGAATCTCTTAACCTTTTCTTTTAGCAATATGTCTGGGTTTAGAGAAGGAGTGAGCCAATTCCATCTCCAAAGCCAGCTTGATAATTTGGGGAATGTGGGCGTAGTTTTTCTTACTACTTCCTGCTGGAGAGGGGTGCTGTATCTTATGGGGACACAAAGAAAATTTTAGGATTATGGAGTAGTCCATTAGGGTGAACCTCTGAGCCAGTTGCCTTGAAACCATTCTGAATGTCAGATCATCTGGGCCATGGTGTCATCAGAGACCTTTCAGGTGGTCTTGGCTGATCAAACCTGATGTATCTTAATCTGGAACAAATCCATAGCCTCTGGCTTTCTGTGGAAACAAAAGCAGAGACTCCTTTCCAAAGCAACATATCCTTATATCTAAATTTTGAAGTCAAGGTACCTTTAAAATTTACATATTTGTTTAACTCAACAGCTTTTATGATCAAATCTTTTTCTGCAGTTAAAAGTCCCAAAGACAAGACAAACCAGATTCTCTGTGTAATATCCATCTTTGTAAGATTGAAATGCCACTGTGGCTGCTGGCTCCACCCACCTCAGTTTCCCAACATGGCGGTGGTACAGTTTACCGCCAGCTCTGGGTCTGGAGCCATGTGTACCATCAACTATCAGAAGCAGTTCTGTCAAAGCAGTGCATAGCCCAGAAACTTTTTTTCTTTTTTTAAACTAGCAAAGGCTAAAACTACCATGCAGCAGAGTAAAGTGCCATTTGTAGATTCCTCATTTCCACCTCACTGCAGGTCAGACGCACATGCCAGGAACCCGCCATAGTAGCTCAAACCTGCAGGCTGCCGCTAACTTGAGAGAGACAACTAGGAAGCTGTTTTTAGCTCCATTTTAGAATCCTTTTTCTCAGGTTTTAGGTGGAAATTCTTGCCCCACGTTGGGCGCCATTTGTAGTTGGAGTTTTCCTGCCTGG
Source organism: Onychomys torridus (assembly GCF_903995425.1). Lineage (NCBI taxonomy): Eukaryota > Metazoa > Chordata > Mammalia > Rodentia > Cricetidae > Onychomys > Onychomys torridus. The sequence goes on from NC_050445.1 coordinate 131,330,482, forward strand.
CCCATAGTCAAGACAAATCTCTCTCACCCGCCAGTCCCATAGACTTACTTCAGTTCTACAGTGTCCATCCACAGCTGAGAAACAAGCTTATCTGCTCAAATGCTGAAATCTAATCTAAAAGGAGTTCGCTCCAACTATGGAGCACTATCTGTTTCTGGAAGAACACTTCTCACAGATATAATGTGTCCTTCCATACTGTCAACACTCTGTTCACTGAGTAAAGGAGACTGCCAGATACACATTAACCAAACTCACAGGTTTGGGAAATTATTCAGATTATCCAAAGGTTTTCTCAGAATTTTGCCAAACAATCCTATAAAAGGACTCAGTAGGATGCCATGTCTCTTTTGAATTGTTGGTCAAGATGCTAACTTTAACTAACTCCTCTTACAAAGCTCATATATGATTGTTCCTTATGTGACAAACAGTGAGTTTCACTCACCTTATCTATCATTCTATAGAACTCTGGTACATGATTCTATTACATTTATTCTTACTAAATAAAGCTCGCATTAATATTGTTGATAAAAAAATTTTCCTCATTAACTTTGTCTCTTAATGTTCCCCACAATTTGTACATGTACTACCTCCCTCACACAGCACAATCCAGAATGCATGCTATGACCCAACAGCTGACTTATGTTCTGGGTCTTTGGCATCTGTTAAGTTTTATTGTAGGCCCAAAAGATGGACCCTTTTCTGAGGCACTCTAATTGTTACCCCTTTCCACATTACCCCTTTTGACATCTCTAAGCAGTTAGGAAAGATCTGTGTCCTCAAACTCCTGTGTTGGTTTGAGAGATAATGACCCTCAATGGAAGTGGTAATACTAGGAGGTGTGGCCTTGTTGGAGGAAGTGTGTCACTGTGGGGACTGACTTTGAGGTGTCCTATGTTCCAGCTACTTGTAGTGAGACAGACTAGTTCCTATTGCCAGCATAAGATATAAGTCCTTCTCCATTCTCAGCTCCTCTTCTCTGTCTGTGTGATATCATGATCCACCACGAAGATAATGGACTAAACCTCTAAAACTGTAAACAACCCAAGTGACTGTTTTTCTTTATAAGAATTGTCATGGTCATGGTGTCTCTTCACAGCAATAGAAACCCTAAGACAGAAGTTGGTACCAGGGACTAGAGTATTGCTGTGAAAGGCCTGACCATGTTTTTGTGTGAAGGAATACGAACCTTGGGACTACGGATTTAAAAAGCAGCTGAACGCTTTGAGGGTCATACTAGTAAGGGCATGGAAGGCTGAATGTAATTCGATGAACTCTGTGGGCCTTGTTCAATCGGTTACAGAGGAGAAGAATATTAATATGTGCCCTACAGGTCATTCTTGTGATATTTTGGTGAAGAATATGTCTGCTTTTTGCCTTTATCCAGAGAGTCTGCCTGAGGATAAATTGAAGAGTTTCAAATTCATTCATTCTATTGGCAGAGGAAATCTCAAAACAGCCTAGTATAGACTTGGTCATGTGGTTATTAGTGGGAACTCTAATTAAGACTTATAATGAAAATGGACAAGCCATACAAGGAGATAAACAGATTAAGAAATGGAGTAAAGGGAGGGGTGACATTGGAGCAAGATCCCACCAGCTAAGTTTCCAACTTATGAAAAAAAAATTTAAAGAAAAGCTCAAAGCCAGGTGTGGTAGTGCACACCTTTAATCTCAGCATTCTGAGGCAGAGGCTGACAGCTTTCTGAGTTTAAGGCCAGTCTGGTCTATACAGCAAGTTCAAGGACAGCCAGGCTTAGACTGTGAAGATAGCCATCAAAAACAGAAAGCTGGTGAAGGTGTAATTGAACAGGGGTCCATGTTCCAGCCTCAGCAAGCAGCAGAACTTGGTAGCTTTAGCCACACAGTTCTGGCTTTACTCAAGGAGCAACTAAATAAAGCTGCTGAGGCCAGACATAAGTCAAAAGTATTCCTGAATGAGGACCTAGGGAGGTCATTGCATGAAGCTATGTAGTTTAAGCCTGGATTGCCTTGGACATCCCAAGATGCTAGAGATGACAGACCCATAGGATACCTGCCAAGAAAAGGTGAAAACAGGGAATGGAACCAGCCCAAGAGAAAAAAAAAATGTGTTGCAATCAACAAATCTGAAAGGAGTTGGAGATCTGAAGAACATTTTGACATCAAACATGGAGATGCAGAGTTTGGAGTTTGCTCAGCTGGTTTTGGTCTTGCTTTGTTCCAGTCTTTCCACACTATGCTCCCTTCCCTGTGTTTTGGAATGGTAGTTTATATCCTGTTCCATTATATGTTGGAAGGATGTGATATGCTTTTATATTTTGGTTTTTCAGGGGATGATAATTAGGAGATTGCATGAATCTAAGAAGAGACTTTGAACTTTCAACTTTTACATAAGTTAGAGACTGTTATAGATTATGGAGACTTTTGAAGTTGGACTGAATGTATTTTTGCATTGTTATATGGCTCCAGCCTTTAGAGGCCAAGGAATGAAATATGGTGGTTTAAAAGAAAATGGTCCCCAAAGTGAGTAGCACTATTAGGAGGTGTGGCTTAGTTGGAGTAGGTGTGGCTTTGTTGAAAAGGGAGTGTTACTGTTGGGATGGGCTTTGAGGTCTCCTATGCTCAAGCTACTCCCAGTGACACAGAACAATTCCTGGTGCTTGCAAGTCAAGATGTAGGACTCTCAGCTCAATCTCCAGCACCATGTCTGCCTGCATGCTACCAGGTCGAACCATGAAGATGATCGACTAAACTTCTAAAAATGTAAGCCATCCCAACTATGTTTGTCTTCTATAGGAGTTGCCATAGTCGTGGAGTCTCTTCAAAAGCAATAGAAACCCTAACTAAGACAACTCCTAAAAGCATTTCAGGTGTTCTCTGGAAGTGAGACTAATGAGCCATCCAACTCATCCCTCTTCTTGCCACTCTGCTGTAGCAGGAATCTTAAAAGTCTTATTAATGAAATCAAATCTGAGGTCAGTTATTGGGGTGAATGCTGGAAGATCAGAGAAGCAGAACAAGCCACAGCTATCTCACCTTGCTAGTTCCTCAGGTGATCCTGTTTCCTGAGGCTGGAAGCTTCTGAGTCCTCCTCCACATGAATCTCAGCTGAACTGTGCTGCTCCAAAGCCTGAATGTTAAACCAGCCAAATGCTGAACCAGGCAAATGCTTCTAGGTTCTGGTCTTCATGCCTTATATAATCTTTCTCTTTCTGCCCCCACTCCCTGGGATTGAAGGCTGGGTGTCTGGGATTAAAGGCGTGTGTCACCATCCTTGGCTGTTTCTAATGTGGCCTTGAACTCGGAGATCCAGAGGTATTTCTGTCTCTGAAATGCTAGGATTAAAGGCGTGTGCTGCCACTGCCTATCCTCATGTTTAATCTTGTGGCCGTCTTGCTCTCTGACCCCAGGTAAGTTTATTTCGGGGAACACACAATATTTCAGGGAACACAGTACCACCACACTCCGCACATTGTTTTTTCAGGACTCAGACCTAAAAACATCTGACCTGACCTGAAGAAATCTTTGCATCAGTTAACCTCTCTGTTTCACCATCTCTCAGAAAAAAAATTAAAGAAATTTCTAATTGGCTTAATATTCTTCAGCACCAACTTGATTCTTTGGTTGCTGCAGTACTCTAAAAGTAAATAGGACTAGATCTGAAGACAACTAAGAAGGGGAATTTTGCCCTGCTTAAACAATGCTATTTCCTTGTCAGTAAATCCAAAGAGTTTTTCAATGGGGCCCACAGACACCCGGACCAGAAGAAAAATTCAATGGCATGCCTCTTCCTATGCACAGGCTTTTCCCCCTTCCTCACAAGAACTTCCCATTGATCAATCCTTTCCTCATTATTATCCTCATAGTCACATTTTTAAATTTCTTTTGAATGTTTTACTTACTGCATATACATTCCTTAAAATAAATAGATTCCTTCTATAACTGAACAGGATTGTTCTATGGAAGCTCTCTCCATGGAGCTCACCCCACAACAACTTCATTCATTTCTGAGGTATCTTAGGAATGGACTCTTTGGACAATGAAGAAGAGCTCTGGCTGGAAGGGACCTTCACATCATTCACCCCAGACCAAACACATCTCCTTTCATCAGTCCTATATTTTCTCCTCATCACTTCCTTCCAAGCTCTTCGGCCCCTGTTGCTTTTGCTAGCTCACTTGTGTGTAGCACATGTGGCAGTGTAACTATTCACTAATTTCCTGAATGACTGAACCTAGAAGGAAAAAAAATTCTCATAGCATCCTTTTATCTCAATTGTACTACAGTCCTTGACTTCATTCACTGCTACCCTTACTTCACCCCTCTTAGGGTGTTCCCCCATCTCAAATTTTTCAAAGTGAAATATACTTTTCACTAGACACAGTCCTTTTTACCTGATCATGATCCTTCTATGAACTCTACTCTTGCCTCACCCCTTAATCTCTGAACAGGAGAGATGGATAACCTGTTAAACAGAACTCACCAATTCCTAAAGGTGTACAGTTCCACTTACTCATCTAACTGCTGGGGCTATCTGTCCATTAAAGTCCAGTGCTCTTGGGCTCTCCCTGCCTCCCTGACATTATAGATCTGCACTCCTCTCATACCACATAATGAATGACTCCATTATGGGCCTATACAGATAGGATTAATCATCTTTCTCCATACTGTACCATCCCCTACCGTTTCCTTAATCCCAAATGATAAGCTATTTTTTCTCCACCAACTTATCAATTCTATTGACATCATTCCCATTCTGAACCAACTCAGGCCTGCCAAAAGCCTACAGACAATTGAGACACAATATGAAATCCTTCCCCACCCTATATGGGAGCATCTATATATGGAATCCACCTCTTCTTTCTGGCTCCTCTCTGTATCTCCCACCTCTGCTTTACCCCTCCCCAGGAAACCTGTTTTACTCTGTTAAAATCATATATATTTAGCCCTCTAACTAATATATATCTAAAGTTTCTGTAGGAGTATATGATGGTACTCACATGATTCACCACAGCTGATCAAGTTAAAACTGTCTTCCTGATATATGAAGTTACCAAACCTGCACTTCTTAGACCCTGATAACAAAGCCCAGCTACACCCATCGGCCACAGCCAATAGGAGACTACATCACCCATCCCTTGTTTTTAATCTGTCATCAGGTTTGGAATGAAGGGTTAATTAACTAAAAAGCCTCAGTGGACTGAGGATCTCTGAACAACAAAGTTGACTTGACTAATAACACCTGTGGAAGCTTCTGATCAGGAGATGCACATACTAAACTGCTGGTGTCTAGCACTTCCAGACTGCAGGGGAACTGATCTGCAGAAGGACTCTTCCATCCTCAATCTTCCACCTTTACTGTCCTATAAAACCCAAGATCCCATGCCACTGTGCTGTCTTCACTTCCTCAGAAAGACTGCAGCCCTTCAGTCATCCTTATTAAAGAACAATTCTAGTTCTGGAGATGTAGGACTGCCTTATTAAAAATTTCAATTGCAATGATACTTCCATCAATTCTAATCTAACATTAGATAACCTGAAGCAAAGTGAGAGAGAGAGACAGACAGACAGACAGACAGACAGAGAAACAAGGAGAGATAGAAAGGACATTAAGAAAAACAGAATGAATCAGATGATATTAATGCAAGTTAACAGTGAAGATTAATTTTCCCCATATGATTAGAATACTGCCGTGGAACATACTTGGAGTCAGGTCAATGATTGCTTTTAATGATATTATTTATGATAGTTAATCTTCATGGTCACAATGACTGAACTTAAAATCACCTGAGATACACACCCAGTGGTGATGCCAGAATGTGCTTCCAGAAAATATTGAATGGAGTGGAAAATTCACCCCAAATGTGGATGATTTTACCCATGGGTTTGACTGAATAAAAAGGTGGGAAAAAAGGAAATGGACAGAATTTATTTATTTAAGTCTTTCTGTATATCCTAGGGGACCTGAGTTGGTTCCTAACACAGAGGGGAAAAACCAGGTGTGGTGGAGTTAGGTGGATCATTGGGAGTCACTGGCCATTCAGCGAGACCTTGCTGCTAAAAAAAAAAAAAAAAAAAAAAAAAAAAAAAGCTGAAAAGTATCCATGAAATGACATCTAGAGTTGAGATCTACCTTGCACACCACACACATACACGCACACACACACACACACACACACACACACACACACACACACGCACACACACACATGCATGGCACATGCACATGCACATGCACACATGCACATGCACACTTACACTGAATCCATCATTGAACATGTATGCAGGTGCATAAGAACACATAACACACAAGCAAAGGGAGAAAAGGTGAGTAGCATACCACAGTTTACCTGCCTCCCCTTCCTGATTGGCCTAGATTTGAGCAAACTGTCATTGCCACAGTCGGAGCTTCCAGACCAGAATGCCTTCTCCACCATAATGATCTGTATCCTTTGATACATGAATTGAAGCAAATATTGCCTACCTTAAGATGCTCATTGCCTGGTATTTGATGACAGCAAAAATAATACCAACCTATACCACCTGGAGCCTAAACCAGATCATTGAAGTCTTTGATTTTATCTCAAAGGTAGAAATTAGTGGGGCAATGGACAGGAACTTACCTCTGCAGTACAGCAAGTTAACCGGCTTCCCGGGAAAATGATCTAAAGTCTGTTTCAGTCTCTTTTAAGTGAAGTGTGTCAGGAACAGAATAGGGGGCTGTGGAGACTATGGAAATGAAAAGGGAAGTAAGAACGCACGTGGTGGAGGGAATAACACCAAAGGCTGCCAGGTTTGCACACTGAACAGCTTCAGTAGCAATGGAGGCAATGTGACAGACGGCATCTGCAGGTTTCTGTAAGAGGATGTATCATTGTGAGAGGGTAATTATTGTTTTGCTGACAGAAGTAAGTTGAAACATCCTCAGACTGCATGCCATCAATTGTCATGGTGAAATCTGTTCCATAGCCACTGCTGGTGAACCGGGGTGGGACTCCAGAAACACGGGTATGGCCTTCTGAAAAGAGGAGCTTAGGGGCTTCCCCTGTCTTATGCTGGTACCAGTTCATATTATCATCATTATCTGTGCTGGTTTTGCAAGTGATGTCGACTTTTTCTCCTTTGACCATGGGAAGAAATTCTGGAGACTGGGTGACAGTTGTTTCTGCCATGGAATCTGTTCATAGAAGAAAAATAAGAAAGACAAATCAAATGTGCCATATTTATATAGACTAAAGTCTCAACTTCTTTGGAAACTATAGAATTTTATGGGGATTATGAACACTTAACAATTGTCAGGAAGAAGAGAAACTGTTTCCCTTACCAAAGATCCAGAGGAGGAGGAGCCTGAGGAGCTGAGCATGGGACAACATGGCCATGGCTTGGGTGCTAGCCAGTTTCCCACTCAGCTTGACAGCATGCATTATATGCCATCAGAGAGACTGAAGTGGTAATGGGACATGCAAATTATATTGAATGTGACAGAGGTTGGGAAGGCCGAGTTGAATGACAATGTAAACCTTCACATAGAGTCTGCCTGCTAATTTCTTCACAGCTGTGATGGTGCTCACAAGACTGGTTTAAAATGTTGCCTCCTAGGCTTTTATCTTTCCTCTCCTCTAGTCTTCTACCAGATTCTGTGTTTCAAGATTCAGTGTTACAGTGACCTGACAGAGGGAGAGTCCACAGTGACATCGTCGATAATGTCCTTCTTTCACCTCACAGCATCCTAATGTTTGTGATAGAAGGGAGCTAAGAGAGTCAAATAATTAACACGACTTACGTCTGGATACTAAATATTCTGATTATCAGCTCTTCTTTCAGATGATGCTTCCAAACATCCTTACTCTTTCTGAAATTCATGCAACTGTCTAGTAGAAGCCATAATTTTAAATTTTATTTTCTTTGAAATCAGTGAGCAAGTTAGTGGGTTGCCAGTGGAACTGGTGGGAATTGCATCTTGCATACAGTATTTTCTGCTTACTACAGACCTGTATTTTCATATGCTATATTCAGGATTTGAAAATGGAAATGATAATTACTGCTACATAAGAGGACAAAATATGCATAAGCAGTTAGAAGATTATGGTTATTTCTAAAATAAAATTAATAAGCTCTACTTTTAATACAACAATTTACTTACATACATGAAGACAGGTGAACAATGAATTCCAAAGGAAACAAAGTGTACATATGAACATACACACATGTGTTTTATAGATATGTCTGCATATATATATATATATATATATATATATATATATATATATATATATATATATGCCCATGGATATGTAATGAAAAAGTAAAAGATGCTTTTGGAATTATAAGCCCTAAAATTAATGTCAAACAAAAATGCTATACAGTAGAAAATAACTCTCTGAAGGAAAATACATCAGGAATAGACCCAACTATATATGAAATGGTACATTAATAAAAATTTGATAGAGATATGACTAAATAATTCAATAAAATGTTCCAAGAGAGTGAATGTGTAGAAAGAATGTGTTAAAATACCTATGCTGTGGATATCACTCTGCTTGCTGTGAATGTGTTGCTCTGATTGATTGATAAATAAAATTCTGATTGGCCAGTAAGTAGCCAGGCAGGAAGTATAGGTGGGATAATATTGGTGAAATTATTAAGGCCACTCCATGTAGTTAAAAGGGAGGTTTATTTTGTGGGGTAACTTACAAATGAAGGGATAGGTTGTAGGGTCTGGCAAAGGTATCACGCAGTCCGGAGGTGTTCTCTGGAGAACTCTGCTCGGTCTTTCTCCTGCGTCCAGCATCCCAGCACCAAGAGAGAGACCTCCTCTCGATCTGGGTCTTCTGCTTCTTCCTCCACCCTGCCTTGTGGGCATGACCATTACCGAAGCCTCAATGGGGGTTGGAACTTCCAGGCCAATGCTGGGATGGCTATCCACTAGAGGATAACAACCAAACAAGGAGAATTGTGGGGAAACTGGAAGACTGAGTCAGGAGACACCAGCCTGATGTCCAGGGAGCAGCATGTAACATGTAACGGCACACAGGTAAAGCCACGGAATACATGGCAACATATAGATTAACAGAAATGTGCTGAGTTTAAATGTAAGAGCTAGTCAGTGGTAGGCCCGAGCTAATGGCCAAGCAGTTTTAATTAATATAAGCCTCTGTGTGTTTACTTGGGGCTGCAGGGCTATGGGAGCCATGCAGGATCAGAAAAACTTCAGCTACAAATGGTACCCAACAGCTTGAGTTTCCACCTGAAACCTGAGAATATTTAATAAGCAATTCTAAACAGAACCAAAAACAGGTTCCTGCTTCGTGTCTCATGTGGGCAATGAGGCAGCACAATATGCAGGCTTGAGCTACTCCATGGTTGGTTCATGGGAGAAGAGGAGGGAGAGGAAACTGTGGCCAGAATATAAAATAATTAATTAATTAATACATAAAGTTCTTCCAGAAGTAGCTAAAGCTGAGTAACTGCTGAAATGTTCCTCAGTTGGTAAACAGGTGAACTGAGGTTCTTCAATACCATGGGCTTCTACTCTTACCCAAAATGAAGCTAATTATTCATGCACACAGCTTGGGAGAACCTCAAGGCAGTACTGTGGAGTAAAATAAGCCTAACTGTGTACATTATGTAAAGCCTTTTTTGTAGTGCTTGCTGAGAGTAAAAGATGGGGGTGTGACCTTAAAGGGTGTCCCCACTGAGTTTTATGGTAGCAGTGCAGAGAAATACATAATTATGGTTCTGAAAACACAGGCATTTATGTACCCCACATGCACACATAGCATCTACATAGACAAGTGCAAATGAGCTCATTAGTAACATGAAAATTTTCTCAGTTTTCTCATTTGTTTCATTATAGAAGATATCACCTCAAGAGAAGGCTATGTTCAAGGAACGGAAGTTCTACATGTAAGTTTTTGACAGTTTCCTGTGAAAGTATAATTAGTTTTAAAGGCTTGATTACTTGAACTCCTCACATAAATGAGTTACTGAGTTTCACTATCTCTAGTTAAACAAGAAAAGTTGTGCTTCCCTCTACTGGTGGAAATGCAGGTAGAACATTCTAGCACGTTTTGGAGAAATGAGGAATGGAGTGATTGTAAAGCAATTTGTGGTTATTAGAAGAGCCACACTGAAAATATGTATACTTAATACTAAAATTCAAGTAACCTGCAGAAATAAAATCAAGACATTATGTAGATGGCATAATATAGCAAAGATATTTTAGATTTCAAGTCACTTATTTCTTACGTTATTTTTTCTTCTCTCATACAATACATCTCAAACACAGCCTTTCCTTCATCCACTCCTCCTAGCCTCTCCTCACCTAGCCTCTCCCCCAGATCCACTGCTCCTCTATTTCTCTTCAGAAAAGAGCATGCTTCCGAAGAATATCAACCAAAGTCAGCATAACAAGATGCAATAAGACTAGACACAACCCCTCATATCAAGGCTGGATAAGGCAGCCCAGTAGAAGGGAAAAGGTCCCAAGAGCAGACAAAAGAGTCAGAGACACCACCACTCTCGCTGTTAGAAATCCTAAAAAAAAAAAAAAAAAGAAAAAAAGAAAAAAAACAACTGTGCCAGGCAACCATAGCATGAATGCCAACTACCTAATGCAGCCCCACGCATGTTCTGTGGTTGCTGCTATGGTCTCTATAAGCCCCCTTAGAACCCTGCTTATTGATTCTGTGGACTGAGTTCTCTTAGAGTTCTGGCCCCCTTGGGTCCTACAATCTTTCTCCCCTTCTTCCTTGGGATTCCCCAGCTCCACTTAATGTTTGGGTGCGGGTCTCTGAATCTGCTCCCATCAACTGCCAGAGGAAACCTCTCTGGTGACTAATGGGCTAGGCACCAATCTACATATCATTAGGATATTTTTGGTTGTTTTATTGGGGGGAGTAGTAGTTGTGTTGAATTCTACCCTATGTCTCTGAGCCGCGAGCCATCCAGTTTCTGGTTCCTGGCCATCTAGGCAGTGTAGGGCATGAGATCCTTCTCCTGGTTTGGGCACCAATTTAGACCAGTCTTCGGTTGGACACTCCTATGGGCTCTAAGCCACCATTGCCCCAGTACCTCTTGCAGGAACAAGTGTGGATCAAAATTTTTGTGACTGGGTTGCTGTCCCAGTCCTGCCACTGGAAGCCTTGCCCTGTTACAGAAAATGGCTGGTTCAGGCTTCATATCCTCCACTACTAACAGTCTTACCTAGGGTCACTCTCCTAGGTTCTAGGAAGTTTCTACTGCACTAGGTTTACACATGCCCCCTAAATACCTCCCATACTCTAGTAGTCTCTCCCTATACTCTCTCCCTCTGTCCCTCCCTCTTCCACCTGATCCCTCCTGTTCCCATGCCCACTCCCCCCTCCAAGTTCACCCACAAAATCTATTCTGTTTTCCCTTTCCTGGGAGATCCATGTGTCCTTGATAGAGCCCTCCTTGTTACTTAGCCTTTTGGGGTCTGTGGATTGTAGTACAATTTTACTTTACTTAACAGCTAATATCCACTTGAAAGTGAATACATATTATGTTTGTCTTTCTGGGTCAGAGTTGCCTCTCTTAGGATGATTTCTTGTTCTATCCACTCGCCTACAAATTTCATTTTTTTTTTTATTTTTCTTTATTAAGAAATTTTCTACTCACTTGACATACCACCTACAGATCCCACCTCCTCCCTCCTCCCATCTCCCAGCCCTCCCTCCCAAGGCACCCCATATCCCCACACCCCCAAATCAAGGTCTCCCATAGGAAGTCAGCAAGGCCAGGCACACTTAGCCTAGGCAGGTCCAAGCCCCTCCCGGCCACACCAAAGCTGTGCAAGGCACCACACCACAGGCACCAGATTCCCAAAAGCCTGCCCATGCACCAGGGACAGATCCTGATCCCCCTGCCTGGGTGCTCCCCAAACAGTTTGAGCCAAACAACCATCTTCCATATCCAGAGAGCCTAGTCCAGTCCCACGGGGGCTTCACAGCCACTAGTCTACAGTCCATGGGCCTCCAATAGTGTGGCCGGCCATCTCTGAAAATCTTCCTGTCATGATCTTGATGTTCCCCTCCTGTAGAATCGCTCCTATCTCTCATCAATTGGATTCCTGGAGCTCACCCTGGCGACTGGCCATGGATCTCTGCATCTGCCTCCATCAATCACTGGACAAAGGCTCTATGATGATAGTTAGGTAATTTGCTAGATGGGTCACCAGAGTAGACCAGTCCAAGGACCCTCTGGACCACTGCCAGAAGTCAAGGTGGTGTTATCCTTGTGGATTCCTGAAAGCCTCCCCAGCACCCTGCCTCTTCCTTTTCCCATGATGTCCTCATGTATCATGGTATCTTCCTCCCTGCCCTCCAACTCTGTCCCTGTTCCAGCTTAACCCTCCCATTCCCCACTCCTTGCCCTCTGCCACCCCCCACACACACATGGTCTACTCATGTAGATCTCATCCACTTCTTCTTCACAGGGTCATCCATGTGTCCCTCCTAAGGTCTTTTCCTGTTAGCTAGCCTCTCTGGAGCTGTGGGTTGCAGTCTGGCCATCTAGTATCCACTTATGAGTGAGTACATACTATGTTTGTCCTTCTGAGTTTGGGTTATCTCACTCAAAATAATATTTTCTAGTTCCATCCATTTGGCTGCAAATTTCTTGATATCATTTTTTTTATTGTTGAGTAGTATTCCATTCTGTGTATATACCACATTTACCTTATCCATTCTTCTGTTGAGGTGGATCTAGGTTGTTTCGAGGTTCTTGCTATTATGAATAATGCTGATATGAACATAATTGAGCATGTGTCCTTCTGGTAAGATTGAGCATTCCTTGGGTATATGCCCAAGAGTGGTATAGCTGGATCTTGAGGAAGACTTATTCCCAATTTTCTGAGAAACCGCCATACTGGTTTCGAGTGGCTGTACAAGCTTGCATTCCCACCAACAGTGTAGGAGTGTTCCCCTTGACCCATATCCTCTCCAACATAAGCTGTCATCAGTGTTTTTGATCTTAGCCATTCTGACAGGTGTAAGACGGTATCTCAGAGTTGTTTTGATTTGCATTTCCCTGATGACTAAGGATATTGATCAGTGCCTTAAATGTCTTTCAGCCATTTGAGATTCTTCTGTTGAGAATTCTGTTAAGTTCTGTAGCCAGTTATTTAATTGGATTGTTCAGTATTTTGAAGGCTAGCTTTTTGAGTTCTTTTTATATTTTGGAGATCAGCCTTTTGTCAGATGTGGGGTTGGTGATCTTTTCCCATTCTGTAGACTTCCATTTTGTCTTATTGACCATGTCCTTTGCTCTACAAAAGCTTCTCAGTTTCAGGAGGTCCCATTTATTAATTGTGGTCTCATTTATTAACAGTGTCTGTGCTACTGATATTATATTTAGGAAGTGATCTCCACTTGGACTTGAGTTTTGTGCATGGTAAAAAAATATGGATCTATTTGCAGCCTTCTACACATTGACATCCAGTTATGCCAGCACCATTTGTTGAAGATGCTTTCTTTTTTTCCATTGTACAGTTTTGGCTTCTTTGTCAAAAATCATATGTTCCTAGGTGTGCAGATTAATGTCAGGGTCTTTAATTCAATTCCATTGTTCCACGTGTCGGTTTTTATGCCAGTACCAAGCTGTTTTTATTATTATAACTCTATAGTAGAGTTTGAGGTTGGGATCGTGATGCCTCCAGAGGTTGCTTTATTATACAGGATTCTTTTAGCTATCCTAGGTTTTTTGGTTTTCCATATAAAGTTAAATATTGTTCTTTCCAAGTCTGTGAAGAATTGTGTTAGGATTTTTGATGGGGATTACATTGAATCTGTAGATTGTTTTTGGTAACATTGTCATTTTTACTATGTTGATTCTACCTATCTTTGAGCATGGGAGATCTTTCCATTTTCTGATGTCTTCAATTTTTTTTCTTCAGAGACTTAAAAGTTCTTGTCATACAGGTCTTTTACTTGCTTAGAGTTACCCCAAGGTATTTTATATTATTTGTGACTATTGTAAATGGTGATGTTTCTCTGATTTCTTTCTCAGCCCATTTATCATTTGTATATAGGAGGGCTACTGATATCTTCGAGTTAATCTTGTATCTGCCACCTTACTGAAGGAGTTTATCAGCTATAGGAGTTCCCTGGTAGAATTTTTGGGATTACTAATACATACTATCATATCATCTGCAAATTTTGACTTCCTCCTTTCCAATTTTTATCCCCTTGATCTCCATTTGTTGTCTTATTGCTCTAGCTAGAACTTTAAGTACTATATCAAATAAGTATGGGGAGAGTCGACAGCCTTGTCTTGTTCCTGATTTTAGTGGAATTGCTTTGAGTTTCTTTCCATTTAATTTGATGTTGGCTGTCAGCTTGCTGGCTGTAAATTGCCTTTATTATGTTTAGGTATATTCCTTGTATTCCTGATCTCTCTAGAACCTTTATCATGAAGGGGTGTTGGATTTTGTCAAAGGCTTTTTCAGCATCCAATGAGATGATCATGTGGTTTTTCTCTTTCAGTTTGTTTTTATGGTGTATTATATTGACAGATTTCCATATGTTGAACAATCTTTGCATTCCTGGAATGAAGTCTACTCATCATGGTGGATAATTTGTTTGATGTGTTCCTGTAATTGGTTAGCCAGTATTTTATTGAGTATTTTTGCATTAATGTTCATGAGGGAGATTGCTCTGTAATTCTCTTTCTTTGTTGCATATTTGTGTGTTATATCAGAATAACTGTAGCTTCATAAAAGGAATTTGTTAATGTTCCTTCTGTTTATATTATGTGGAACAATTTGAAGAGTATTGGTATTATCAGAACTTTGAACATCTGGTAAAATTCTACGCTGAAACTATCTGGTCCTGGGCTTTTTTTGGGGGGAGGGGACTTTTAGTGAGCATTTCTATTTTCTTAGGGGTTATTGGTATATTTAAATAGTTTATCTGGTCTTGATTTAACTTTGATAAGGGGTACCTACCAGAAAATCGTCCATTCCTTTCAGATTTTCCAATTTTGTGGAATACAGGTTTTTGAAGTATGACCTGAAGATTCTCTGGGTTTCCTCATTGTCTGTTGTTATGTCTCCCTTTTCATTTCTGATTTTGTTAATTTGGGTGCTCTCTCTCTCTGCTTTTTGGTTAATTTGGATAAGGGCTTGTCTATCTTGCTGATTTTCTCAAAGAACCAACTCTTTGTTTCACTGATTCTTTGTATTGTTCTCTTTATTTCTATTTTATTGATTTCAGCCCTCAATTTTATTATTTCCTTGTGTCTTTTTCTCCTGGGTGAGTTTGCTTCTTCTTGTTCTAGAGCTTTCAGTTGTGCTGTTAAGTCACTAGCATGAGATTTCTCCAACTTCTTTATGTGGGCATTTAGAGGTATGAATTTTCCTCTTAGCACTGCTTTTGTAGTGTCCCATAAGTTTATTTATGTTGTACATTTGTTTTCATTGAATTCTAGGAAATCTTTAATTTTGTTCTTTATTTCTCCTTGACCCATTGGTGATTCAATTGGGCATTATTCAGTTTCCATGGTACTGTAGGCTTTCTGTAATTTTTGTTGTTGTTGAAATTTAACTTTAAGCCATGATGGTCTGATAAGATACAGGAGGTTATTTCAATTTTTTTGTTTCTGTTAAGATTTGCTTTGTGACCAAACATGTCGATTTTGGAGAAGGTTCCATGTGGTGTTGAAAAGAAAGATATGTTCTTTTGTGTTAGGGTGGAATATTCTGTAGATATCTATTAAGTCCATTTGAGTCATAATGTCTGTTAGTTCCCTTACTTCTCTGTTAAGTTTCTGTCTGGCAGACCTGTCCATTGGTGAGAGTGGGGTGTTGAAGTCACTCACTACTAGTATATGAGGTTTGTTGTGTGATTTAAGCTTTAGTAATGTTCCTTTTACAAATGTCAGTGCCCTTATATTTGGTGCATAAATATCCAGAATTGAGACTTCATCTTGTGGGATAAATATGTAGTGTCCTTCCCAATCTCTTTCAATTGATTTTAGTTTGAAGTCTATTTTATTAGATATTAGGATAGCTACACAAGCTTGCTTCTTAAATCAATTTGATTGGAAAGTCTTTCCCCAGCCTTTTATTCTAGGATAGTGTCTGTCTTTGAAGTTGAGGTGTGTTTCTTGTATGCAGCAAATGGATGGATCTTGTTTTTGTATCCATTCTTTTAGCCTCTGTCTTTTTATAGGTGAATGGAGACCATTGATATTAATGGATATTAATGATAAGTTATTGTTAATTCCTGTTATTTTTTGGTGGTAGTGTTGTATGTTTCCCTTCTTTGGTATTTGTTGGTGTGGGACTATCTATTGCCTGTGTTTTCATAGATGTATCTAAATTCCTTAGGTTGGATTTTTCCTTCAAGTGCTTTCTGTATGGCTGGGTTTGTGGAGAGATATTGTTTGAATCTGGTTTCATCATGAAATAATTTGTTTACTCCATCTATGTTAATTGAGAGTTTTGCTAGGTATAATAATCTGGGTTGTCATCCATGGTCTCTTAGTGTCTGCATAATGTCTGTCCAGGACCTTCTGGCTTTTAGAGTCTCCATTGAGAATTCAGGTGTTATTGTTATAGGTCTGCCTTCATATGTAGTTTGGCCTTTTCCTTTGCAGCTTTTAATATTTTTTTTTCATTCTCTATGTTTAGTGGTTTGATTATTATATGGCGAGGGGAGGTTTTTTTGTTTATGTTTTTTTGATCCAGTCTATTTGGTGTTCTGTAACCTTCTTATATCTTTATAGTCATTTCCTTCTTTAAGTTGGAAGTTTTCTTCTATGATTTTGTTGAATATATTTTCTGTGCCTTTGAGTTGGTATTCTTCTCCTTCTTCTATCCCTATTATTCATAGGTTTGGTTTTTCCATGGTGTCCCAAATTTCCTGGACATTTTGGGTCATGACTTTGTTGGCTTTAGTAAATTAATTGTATCTCCACAGACCCCTTTTCCACATAAAGGCATATTCACATAGAATGTATGATACCTTTTGGGGAACTCTCCACTGTTGCACACATTATAACCAGCAAGTGCTTACACAGAGAAAAAGACACTACAATTTCCATGTTCCATTATCAGTGAGGCATTCAAAGAGCTATCCCTTGGGCACACATACACTTCATTGGTGACTCCATATTGACACCTGCAGACTTAGAGTCAGCGATCACTGGTGAAAGCCTACCAGGTCTCCCAGCTTTAGGGAGAAGCAGATAAGTACTGGACCCTCCCAACTGCTCATGGTTCTCTCAAGTCTGTTATTCTTCTTAGTCCTCTCAGTTCTGGGAGGTACCCATCCAGGCTTGTGTCAATCAACGTACAGCAGCTTGCACAGAGTGACAATCAGTAATATGGTCTGGTTTGGAACTCAGGCCATCTCAGCCACAGCACAGCTTGCTCTAACGCCAGCAGCCCTGCTGACCCCAGGACACTCTCTGATCTTCTCAGGCATAACTGATTTCTGTGGCCCAGAGCTCAAAATGGTAGGAAGGAGTTTTGAAGTTAATTTCTATGTAACTAGACGAAGTAAAATATTCCTGGAGTCTACAGGCAAAATACTCATAGGGGGACCCACCCCACACTTTTTCCCATGAGTACTCATGAGTAGGGAGAAGTGAGAAATATTTGGATAGAAATATAGAGAGGAAAGAGACAGACAGAAACACAGAACAGCCTGGGGAGGGGGAGCTGATCAAAACTCACCAGCCCCTTCTGTCTCTTCTAAAGGGCTTTTATAGGAATGCCAAGGGGCACACACCTTTAATTCCAGCACTTGGTAGGCAGAGGAAGGCAGATCTCTGTGACTTTGAGATCAGTCTGGTCTACAAAGTGAGTTCCAGAACAGTCAAAGCTGTTACACAGAGAAACCCTGTCTTGAAACCACTCACTGCCAAAAGCTTTTTTAGTTAAAAACCAAAAATCTATTTAACGTGTGAAAAATAAAATAATATTAGGTAAAAATCAGCATACTCTAGGCTGAATTGCACTTTGTTGTGTTCATGTCTCTTGGTTTCTAGGGTTCCAGATTGCTTTTCGTATCCTTTGGTCTGAGTTTCTCACACTTTTCTTCAATTTTTGACCTTAACAGTGTTGGGAAGAACATCTGGATATTTTATAGCATATCTTAGGTTTAGGTGTACCTAGTGCATTCTGCATGGGTGGATAGAGCTGCAGGCTTTGAGGGAAGCATACTCCAGAAGTGAATGTCCTCCACATTGCAGCTTGTTACAGGGGTTTGAAATCTGGGGACTGGAAAGGTGGCTCAGCAGTTAGAGAGCATACAAATAGTCTTCAAGAGGGCCTGAGTTTGGATCATTCAAAGGTCACTGGCACCCTCTTCAGGGATGGCCTATAGCTGCAGCTCCAGGGGGGTCTAATGCTATGCCCTCTTATGGCCTCCAGAGCAAAACCACACACACACACACACACACACACACACACACACACACACACACTTAAAATTTTAAAACATTTAAATCTTTAAAAATTTAATTAAGGAGTTATAATCAGAGAGGCACCTGTACCTGGGTCCCACCTTTGGACATAGGCCCCTCCAGGAGGACCTGACCAACTTGGCCCCAGTTTCCTGCCAATTGGCGGGCCCTGCGGGAAGGCTCCCCTTTTCCAAGACTGCAGGCAGACACTGCAGTCTCCACACCCTGCCCCCACACCCATCTGCTGGAGACCCCAGCCACTTCCTGAGAATCAGAGACCAGCCCCAAGCTTCCATCCTGCCCTGGAACTGCCCATCTGGACCAGAGACCAGAGGAGCTCCCATCTGGACAAAATAAGGATACCCCAGGGACTTCCCAAGACTCAGAGTCCAGCCCCCCAGCTCCTATCCAGGCAGCACTCTCATCTGGACCAGCACTTCCATCTGGCCCAGAATTTCCATTTGGACCAGAGAGAGGCTCCCTAAAACTGTCATCTCTCTCTGGAACAAGTACACTGATAAGACCAAGAAAGAACACAAGAGGAGATGGGCAGACGTCAAGGCAGAAGTACATACAACAAAATAAAGAGCAATACAGCATCACCAGAACCTAGTCCTTCTCCAACAGCTAGTCCTGAACATCACGGAATGGAAGAAGAAGAAGAAAACAACCTTATAAGTAACATCATGAAGAGGCCAAAGCCTTATATAGAAGAAATAAAAAATAAAGTAGAGGAACAGACAAACAAAAAATGGGAAGAGCGCTATAAAAAACTAGAGGAAAGGATACTTGAAGCAGAAGAAAACAATAAATCCTTGAATGAAAATCATAAAAAAGCAAGGGAGACAATTCAAGACCTGAACAGGGAAATAGAAAAAATGAAAAAGACACTAGCAGAAGGAATGCTGGAAATAGAAAATCTGAGTAAACAAACAGAAACTTCAGAGGCAAGTATAACCAACAGTATGCAGGAGATGGAAGAGAGGATCTCTGGTGTTGAAGATACGTTAGAAGAAATAGATTCATCAGTCAAAGAAAACACTAAAACCAACAAAGTCATGACCCAAAATGTCCAAGAAATTTGGGACACCATGAACAGACCAAACCTACAAATAATAGGGATAGAGGAAGGAGAAGAATACCAACTCAAAGTCACAGAAAATATATTTAACAAGATCATAGAAGAAAACTTTTCAACTTAAAGAAGGAAATGCCTATGAAGATACAAAAAGCCTATAGAATACCAAACAGACTAGATCCAAAAAAAATTTCCACTCGCCACATAATAATTAAACAACTAAAAGTACAGAATAAAGAATGAATATTAAGGGCAGCAAAGGAAAAAGGCCACGTGACTTATAAAGGCAAACCCATCAGAATAACACCCGATTTCTCAATGGAGACTTTGAAAGCCAGAAGGAACTGGACAGATATAATGCAGACACTAAGAGACCATGGATGCCAGCCTAGACTATTATACCGAGCAAAACTTTCAATCATCATAGATGGAGTGAACAAGACCTTCCAAGACAAAACCAGATTTAAACAATACTTATCCACAAACCCAGCCCTACAGAAAGCACTAGAAGGAAAATTCCAACCTAAGGAAGGCAGATACACCCATGAAAACCCAGGCAATAGGTAACAGCATAGCAGTAAACCCTAAAGAAGAGAAGTACACACACACTGCCACCAAAAAATAAAAATAACAACAGGAACAAACAATCACTGGTCATTAATATCCCTTAATATCAATGGACTTAATTCACCTATAAAAGGACACAGACTAACAGAATGGATATGAAAACAGGACCCATCTTTCTGCTGCATACAAGAAACACACCTCAAATTCAAAGACAGATACCTCCTAAGAATAAAAGGCTGGGAAAAGACTTTCCAATCAAATGATCTTAAGAAGCACCTGGTGTAGCCATCCTAATATCCAGCAAAATAGACTTCAAACTAAAATCAATCAAAAGAGATGATGAAGGCCATTACATACTCATAGCAGGAAAGATCCTCCAAGATGAAGTCTCAATTCTGAACATTTATGCCCCAAACACAAGGGCACCCACATATGTAAAAGAAACATTACTAAAGCTTAAATCACATATAAAACCCCACACATTAATAGTGGGAGACTTCAACACCCCACTTTCACCTATGGACAGATCGGCCAAATTGAAACTTAACAGAGACATAATGGACTGAACTGATGTTATGGCTCAAATGGACTTAATTGATATCTACAGAACATTCCACCCAAACAAAAAAGAATATACCTTCTTCTCAGCACCCCATGGAACCTTCTCTAAATTCAACCACATACTTGGCCACAAAGGAAATCTCAACAGATATAAAACAATTGGAATAACCTCCTGTGTTCTATCAGACCACCATGGTTTAAAGTTAGATTGCAACAACAGAAAAAAAAAACTACAGAAATCCTACAATCTCATGGAAACTGAATAATGCTAAACTGAATCACCAATGGGTTAAGGAAGAAATAAAGAAAGAAATTAAAGACTTCCTAGAGATCAATGAAAATGAATACACCACATACCCAAACTTATGGGATACTATGAAAGCAGTGCTAAGAGGGAAATTCATAGCACTGAATGCCCACAAAAAGAAGCTGGAGAAATCTCATGCTAGTGAATTGACAGCACACCTGAAAGCCCTTGAACAGGAAGAAGCAAAGTCTCCCAGGAGGAACAGATGCCAGGAAATTATCAAATTGAGAGCTGAAATCAATAAAATAGAAATAAAGAGAACAAGACAAAGGATTAATGAAACAAAGAGTTGGTTCTTTGAGAAGATCAACAAGATAGGAAAGCCCTTATCCAAACTAACCAAAGGACAGAGAGAGAGCATCCAAATTAACAAAATCAGAAATGAAAACGGGGACATAACAACAGACAGTGAGGAAATACAGAGAATCATCAGGTCATATTTCAAAAACCTCTACTCCACAAAACTGTAAAATCTAAAAGAAATGGATAATTTTCTGGATAGGTAGTACATACCTAAGTTAATTCAAGACCAGATAAACCATTTAAATAGTCCAATAACCCCTAAGGAAATAGAATCAGTCATTAAAAAGTCTCCCAAACAAAAACAGCCCTGCACCTGATGGTTTCAGTGCAGAATACTACCAGATCTTCAAAGAAGACTTAATACCAATACTCTTTAAATTGTTCCACACAATAGAAGCAGAAGGAATATTACCAAACTCCTTCTATGAGGCTGCAATTACCCTGATTCCTAAACCAAACAAAGATGCAACTAAGAAAGAGAACTACAGACCAATCTCTCTTATGAACATTGATACAAAAATGCTCAATAAATTTCTGGTGAACAGACTCCAAGAACACATCAAAACAATTATCCACCATGATCAAGTAGGCTTCATCCCAGGGATACAAGGGTGGTTCAACATACAAAAGTCCGTCAATGTAACACCATATTAACAAACACAAAGAAAAAAAAAACATGATCATCTCACTAGATGCAGAAAGGCATTTGACAAAATCCAACACCACTTCATGATAAAGGCCTTGGAGCAATCAGGAATACAGGAAACATACCTAAACATAATAAAGGCAATCTACAGCAAGCCAACAGCCAACATCAAATTAAATGGAGAGAAACTCAAAGCAATACCACTAAAATCAGGAACAAGGCAAGGCTGTCCCCTCTCCCCCTACTTATTCAATATAGTACTTGAAGTTCTAGCCAGAGCTATAAGACAACATAAAGAGATTAAGGGGATACAAATTAGAAAGGAAGAAGTCAAGCTCTCCCTATTTGCAGATGACATGTTAGTATACATGAGTGACCCCAAAAATTCAACCAAGGAACTGATACAGTTAATAAAAACCTTCAGCAACATTGCAAGATACAAGATCAACTCAAAAAAAAATCAGTAGCCCTTCTATATACAGTAGACGAAACAGGCTGAGAAGGAAATCAGAGATACATCACCCTTTACAATAGCCACAAATGATATAAAATACCTTGGGGTTATGCTAACTAAGCATGTGAAGGACCTATATGACAAGAACTTTAAGTCCCTGAAAAAAGAAATTGAAGAAGATGTCAGAAAATGGAAAGAGCTCCCATGCCCATGGATAAGCAGGATTAACATAGCAAAAATTGCGATCTTGCCAAAAGCAATCTACAGATTCAGTGCAATCCCCATGAAATCACCAACACAATTCTTCACAGATCTGGAAAGAATAATACTCAACTTCATATGGAAAAACAAAAAACCCAGGATAGCCAAAAGAATCCTGTACAATAAAACAACCTCTGGAGGCATCACAATACCCAACATCAAGCTCTACTATAGAGCTACTGTAATAAAAAACAGCTTGGTACTGGCATAAAAACCGACATGTGGACCAATGGAATCGAATTGAAGACCCTGACATTAACCTGCACACCTATGAACATACAATTTTTGACAAAGAAGCCAAATATGTACAATGGAAAAAAGAAAGCATCTTCAACAAATGGTGCTGGCATAACTGGATGTCAATGTGTAGAAGGCTGCAAATAGATCCATATCTGTCACCGTGCACAAAACTTAAATCCAAGTGGATCAAAGACCTCAACATAAATCCAGTTACTCTGAACCTGATAGAAGTGAAAGTAGGAAGTAGTCTTGAACACATTGGCAATGGAGATCACTTTCTAAATATAACACCAGTAGCAGAGTCACTGAGAGAAACAATCAGTCAATGGGACCTGTTGAAACTGAGAAGCTTTTGTAGAGCAAAGGACACGGTCAACAAGACAAAGTGACAGCCTACAGAATGGGAAAAGTTCTTCACCAACCCCACATCTGACAGAGGGCTGATATCCAGAATATATAAAGAACTCAAGAAATTAGACATCAAAATGCCCAACAGTCCAATAAAGAAATGAACTATAGAACTAAACAGAGAATTCTCCACAGAGGAAGTTCAAATGGCTGAAAGACATTTAAGGAATTGCTCAACATCCCTAATTATCCGGGAAATACAAATCAAAACGACTCTGAGATACCACCTTACAGCTGTCAGAATGGCTAAGATCAAATGCACAGAAGACAGCTTATGCTGGAGAGGATGTGGAGCAATGGGAACTCTCCTCCACTGCTGGTGGAAATGCAAGCTTGTACAGCCACTTTGGAAATCAATATGGCGCTTCCTTAGAAAATTGGGAATCCATCTCCCCCCCAAACCCAGCTGTAGCACTCTTGGGCATATACCCAAGGAATGTTCAATCATACCACAAGGGCATTTGCTCAGCTATGTTCGTATCAGCTTTGTTTGTAATAGGTAGAACCTGGAAACAACCTAGATGCCCTTCAACTGAAGAATGGATAAAGAAAATATGGTACATATACACAATGGAGTACTACTCAGCAGAGAAAAACAATGACATCATGAAGTTTGCAGGCAAATGGATGGATCTAGAAAAAATCATCCTGAGTGAGGTAACCCAGACTCAGAAGGACAAACATGGTATGTACTCACTCATAGGAGGATACTAGATGTAAAACAAAGATGACTAGACTGCTACACAACTCCAGGGAGGCTACCTAGAAAACCCTTGGAAAGACCCAAGGATCACCCAATGACAGAGAAATGGATGAGATCTACATGAACAACCTGGACGACAGTGGGAGTAATGAAGGGCAAGATTTAAGAGAAAGTAAGCTTAGGGGATCAGGAGATCCCAGCTGGATCAAGAACAGAAAGGGAGAATGAGGAATAACAGACCATGATAAATGAAGACCACATGAGAACAGGAATAGGCAGAGTGCTCGAGAGGTCCCCAGAAATCCACAATGGTATATCCTCAGTAGTCTGCTGGCAATGGTCGAGAGAAGGCCTGATCTGACCTAGTGTGGTGATCAGATGACTAAACACCCTAACAGTTGTCTTGGAACTCTCATCCAATAACCGATGGAAGTGGATGCAGAGATCCTCAGCCAGGCCCCAGGTGGAGCTCCAGGTGTCCAACTGTCAAGAAAGAGGAGGGTCTGCAAGAGCATGAATTGTTGAATCCAAGATTGCAAAAAGCACAGGGACAAATAGCCAATCAAATGGAAGCACATGAATTATGAGCCAAAGGTTGTGGAGCCCCCAGCTGGATCAGGCCCTCTGGATAAGTGAGACCATTGAATAGCTTGATCTGTTTGGGAGTCACCCAGTCTGTGGGACCAGGATCTGTCCTTAGTGCATGAGCTGGCTGTTTGAAACCTTGGGCTTACACAGGGACACTTTGCTCAGTCTGGAAGGAGGTGACAGGACCTGCCTTTACTGAATCCACCAGGTTTAAATGAATCCCCAGGGGTTTCTTGATCCTGGAGGACATGGGAATGGACGGGAGGGGCTGCGGGGAAGGTGGGGGGGGGGGCGGGAGGGGGGAGGACAACGGAACCCATGGCTGATGTATAAAATTTAAAACACATAATAATAAAGAAAAAATAATTAATTAAAATTGCTGGGCAGTGGTGGCACACGAGGCAGGCGGATCTCTGTGTTTTTCAAGGCCAGCCTGGTCTACAGAGCGAGATCCAGGACAGGCATCAAAATTACCCAGAGAAACCCTGTCTCAAAACAAACAAACAAACAAAAAAACAAAAAAACAAATTAATAAAAATTAGTGTTAATGTGAATGCAATATTCCCCAATGCCACATCAGCCTAAACCCCACTCTTTATTTTATTTTATTTTTATTTTATTTTATTTCTTTTGAGACGGTTTCTGTGTAGTTGTAGTTGTCCTGGAATTCACTTGGTAGACTAGACTGGTTTCAGAGATCCACCTGCCTTTGCCTCTGCCTCCTGAGTGCTGGGATCAATGGAGTTATAGGCGTGTGCCATTGCCACCACCACCCACACAGCCTTTTTTTTTTTTTTTTTTTTTTTTTTGGATAGGGTTTGATGTAGCCCAGGCTGGCCTTGAACTTGCTATATGCCTGAGAATCTGAGAATGGCTTTGACTGAACTCCAGATCCTCCTGTTTTCACCTCAGGGCTGGGGTTACAGGCATGTGTGTCATGCCACACTCATTATTCTTTTTTTTCAAAAAATGTTTTATTATTTATACATCTGTGTGTATATATGCACACACGTGTGCAGTTGTCCCTTGGAGCTGGAGTTACAGACAGCTGTAAGCTGTGTGACATGGATGCTGGGGACAGAACTCAGGTCCTTTGAAAAATCAGCAAAAGTTCTAACTGCTAAGCTGTTTCTCCAGTCTCTCATTATTTCTATTTTCTTTTCTTTTTTAAAAGACCTACTTATTTTATTGTATAGGTATGCGTGTTTGCTCACATGTATGTCTATGCACCATGTGTGTGCCTGGTGCCCTTGAGTTCAGACGAGGTTGTCAGATCCCCTGGAACTAGAATTACGGATAGTGATTCCACCTTGTGGAATACGGATTGTGAGGCTCCATGTGGATACTGGGAATCAAACCTGGGTCCTCTGCAAGAGCAACAGCGTTTTAACCACCGAGCCATCTCTCCAGCCCTCATTTCTCAGTGAAGTTGGGGGGCTGAATTTGGACTCAATCTCACCTTCACGCCCATCCCCCTCTAAAAAAAGCCACTGCACCCCACCTTTGTAGCACTTCACTTTTTCCTTCAAAGTTCTCTCTAGCACATCTGCTACCCCTACTCCTGGCAAGGCCAGGCTCACTTCAGCTCTGGAAGCAGCCAGAGGGTCTGCTGCGTTGGAACTGTGCCCCCAGGCCCCTGGCTCACAGACCTGCATCTCTGGTTCCGTGGCCGGCCGAGTTAGTGACGCCCTGTTGGGTTCCTAGGTTTGAGTGTCCTGGGGTTAGGCTAACCACAGTCACAGTGCACCTTGAAGAGCCCAAGATGGTGTGGATGCGGGCCAGCGCTGCGCGGCGCCAGAGAGCAACAAGTGGGAGATTAGGGCACGCTCCGGACTAACACAGCATTTCCCTGCACCCGGTTCTCTCCCGCGTCCCAGCCACATCCTCGCAGAACTCATTAGGAGGCCAGGGATAGGGATCAGGTCGCTGCACCCGTACAAACGGTCCCATTCTGGGGTGCACGTAGCACCCCGCTGGAGGTCGAGGAACTGGAGCGTGACTATGGGGCGTGACTAGGGAGTTTTGCCCCGCGACTGTCCTTCAGCTCACAAGGAAGGTCAGCCCTACTCGGGATGAAGTTGAGAAGCGAAGCGTCCCAGCCACACCACCTATCCATGCAGCACAGGGCTGGAATTTTGCGCCTAAGGCGCACTTGCCAAAGTGACCCTTCAGAGCCACTCAGACCCGGGACCGCGACCCGCGTGGCCAATCACCGAGCGAAGCGGACAGGGGCGGTGGCAGGGTATCCGAAGAGTGACTGCGCCACCCTCCAATAAGAAGCCAGGCTGGGAGACCTCGCCCATCCGGTTGACCAATGGGAAAAGAGCGGCTGTAGCCAAGGTCCCCACACTAGCTGTAGGCTCTGGTGGCTGCCAGTTGGAGACCCTCGGGCTGAAGTGACATTGCAGGAGACTTAGCTCCACCCCCTCCACTGTGCCTTCCTCCCACCCACCCGGGCCTCACCTGCTGGAATCCTGTGTTTCCTTACATATGTAATTTTGGGAGCCATGGAAAATATACCTCTAAAGACCTCCACACAGGACCATGAATATTATTGAGAATGGATTCAGAAGGTTGCCATATGCAATGGAATATTAATTATAACAGTCTCTTGAAATTTCCTATTTCCAACCACAAGCAATGAAACGTCTCCTGGGATTATGCTGTTGTTTTATTTTTGAATCCTTTTCTTGTGTTCCTCTAAAGAATGACCTAAAGGTTTGTCCCTCTTGGATCTTGTGTAACTTTACCCATGATAAAAAACAATCCTGTAATAGTATGTCATAAGGATATATAAATGTATTTTCATTTATGATCACAATTATTTTCACCTGAACATAATGGTCTTCCAAAACTAGTTGACAAGAAAATAGCTACCAGCCTCCATGAACAAGAAGATTTGACTTTTATTGTCCTCCTTCCCCAAGTTTCTTTGAATGGATGTAAAACCAGGAAGGTATGATATTCATGCTAGTCTATGTCTTCAGATCCACTATAATGTTAATGCACTTTGTGGACTGAGTGTGCTATCATGTCCCAGAGAATGGGTGACAATTCCATAGGACAAATATTTAGAAATCTCCTTATTCCTTAAAAATAAGTAACCTTAATAATTAACTTTATGTCTTGACATATAAAGCATGTATTATTTGTTTTGTAGGTCGAAGACATACATCTCTTAATTAAGGATGTTCTTTTTTTATATTTTTTTTCTTTTGCATAGGAGAAAGATTTTGCTTTGTTGGAAGAAGGAAGATTTAACTAAAGCATCTCTTTACTTGGAGCCGCTTTCTGGTAAGTGTGTGGGCATAGAGAGGATGTGCAATTTGAAACGAATTGGTCCTTAAGCTAGCACTGTGGTCCCTACACAGTTAGCCATAAATCTGGGCAGTCAAGACATTAAACCAAACTGACTAGTGTCAAGTGTTCTTACAGGTGCACCAGTTTCTCTCAAATGCCCAGACTTCCCTACAGAGCAATTCCACATCGTTCTGCCTTCTACTGGGCAATGGCTGTTAAAATACTAACTTGCTTCAGTTGTTGAGTTGAAGCACAGTGGAATCTTCTATTAACAATGTTCACAGGAGGGGAAGGACAATAGACAGCCTGTGAAGGACAGAAGAATCACATTGCCCTTCTGTAAGGGTAGTAGCAGGTACAGGACACAGAGTCACACATTACATATTTCTTCTTTGTGCCTGAACAAAACACCATTGAACCATTTTGCCATCTTCACACATAGTTTTTCTTAATCTCACTGGGTACTTATGAGAGTCCTTCTGGGAAGTGGGAAATAGCTCATTCCAAACAGACTTGGTTTAAATCAGCTAGAACTGTGATTGTCAGAGCATAGCCTTTTCATACTATTTCCAGAGTCCACAATCATTACACAGCAGGGGTTCACACCATACAAGTCTGTAGTGTAGAAGCTAGCACCCTTTTCTGGAGGGCGACACAATGCTCTGTGATACTTGTATGTTTCATCTTCAAAAGCATGAGTCTTGGTTTTTATTCTTTCCCTTATGTGATCTTATCCAAAGGTAATATTTTTTTTCTGATTCTGAACATCCACACAAAACCAAACTACATATTTTACATTTGTATTTTAGAAATGAGAACAGGAAAATTAATTTAATAAGGGCAAGCAATTTTGTTACATTTAAAAAATTGAAAATAAATTCTTTTCTCATACAATACATCTAGACCACAGTTTCACCTCCCTCAGTTCCATCAAGCTCTCCCCATCTCCCCTCTCTCCCAGATCAACTCCTCTTCCATTTCCTTTCAGAGAAGAGCAGGCCTCCAAGCGACAACAACCAAACCCAATAAAACAAGATACAACAAGACAAGGTAAAAGCCCTCATAATGAAGCTGGGCAATGCAACCCAATAGGAGGAGAAGAGTCCCAAGAGCAGGCAAAGGATTCAGAGACATGCTGGACCCACTGTTAGGAGTCTAGATTTCACTAGATCCCTGCTCCCTTATCTTTACAATTTGAAAACAACAACAAAAATTTGTTCACCACATGGTGATGAAAATTTCTTCCTCCATTTCTATTCATTGGCCTTATATTAATTCAAGTCGCTTTTGCCTGTTCATGACCATGGCACAGTAGGTTTCCTTCTTACTAAGCCTTTGTTACCTCTCTCCTCTCTTTGCTTCTTCAAACACTTTTTCTAAAGTATTTGCATCTGAATCAATTAGTAAGGTATCATTCATACAATGCTAAATAATATATTGAGGAAACTTTTTACAAGTTATTTCCAGTGGCTATTGTACAAAATATTGATACAAGGTGGGGCTGTTCAACATCCCTTGTGGAAAAATCTTTCCACAAGACTGGAAAGATTTAGTTACAGCAATATTGGAAGCTGGTCCTCAGTTACTTTGAAAAACATGATGGAGAGAGGAAGCTAGGGCCATAGAACAGCAAAATAGGGCTAGAGGTATTGAAATTTCCCATGATCAGCCTTCTCAGTGAGAGTGAATATGTTGATTTGCAAAGACAATCTAGATTTGATGATTCTACCTTAGTGCAATGTCATATAGCAGCTTTGAATGCTTGGGACAGAGTTGAAGAATCAGGAAAAAGGACTGGGCCATGCTGTGGAACAATTCTTTTTTACACTAGGAATATATATTACTCTTGTTGGTTAATAAAGAGCTGAAAGGCCAGTAGCTGGGCAGATAGTTAGGTGGGAAAGCCACACTGAGTATGCTGGGAAGAAAAGGGCAGAGTCAGGAGTCACCAGACAGATGCAGAGGGAGCAGGAGATGGACATGTCATGCTAATAAAGGTACCATCATATGGCAGAGTATAAATGAGGAATATGGGTTAACTTAAAATGTAAGAGCTAGTTAGTAACATACTTGGTCACAAAGAAAATCTCAACAGATACAAAAAATTGGAATATTCCCCTGTACTTTATCATATCACCATGGCTTAAAGCTAGAATTCAACAACACAAATTATAGAAAGCCTAAAAACTCATGGAAACTGAACAATGCTCAATTAAATTACACTGGGTCAAGGAAGAAATAAAGAAAGAAATTAAAGACTTCCTAGAATGCAACAAAAATGAATGCACAACATACCAAATCTTATGGGACACTACAAAAACAGTGCTAAGAGGAAAGTTTATAGCACTAAGTGTTTGCATAAAGAATTTGAAGAAATCTTACACTAGCAACTTAACAATACACCTTAGTGTTGTGGATATCGCTCTGTGTAAATAAAGTTCTGATTGGCCAGTGACCATGCAGGAAGTATAGGCGGGACAAGAGAGAAGAGAATCCTGGGAAGTAGAAGGTTGGAGAGAGACACTGCCAGCCGCTGCCATGAGAAGCAACATGTAAAGACACTGGTAAGCCACAAGCCATGTGGCAAAGTATAGACTAACAGAAATGGGTTAATTTAAGATAGAAAAAGTAGATAACAAGAAGCCTGCCACGGCCATACAGTTTGTAAACAATGTAAGTTTCTGTGTGTTTACTTGGTTGGGTCCGAGCATCTATGGGCCTGGTGGGTGAGAGAGATTTGTCCTGACTCTGGGCCAGGTAGGAAAACTCTAACTACAATGGCGCCCAACGTGTTGGCAAGAATTTCCACCTAAAACCTGAGAAAAAAGACTCTAAAACAGAGCTAAAAAGAACTTCCTAGTTGTCTCTCTCAAGTTAGCAGCAAACTTCAGGTTTGAGCTACTATGGCGGGTTCCTGGCATGTGTGTCTGACCTGCAGTGCGGCGGGAATGAGGAGTCTACAAGCGGCACTTTACTCTGCTGCATGGTAGATTTAGCCTTTGCTAGTTTAAAAAACAAACAAACAAAAGGTTTCTGGGCTATGCGCTGCTTTGATAGAACTGCTTCTGATAGTTGATGGTACACATGGCTCCAGACCCAGAGCTGGCGGTAAACTGTACCACCACCATGTTGGGAAACTGAGGTGGGCGGAGCCAGCAGCCACAGTGGCATTTCAATCTTACAAAGATGGATATTACACAGAGAATCTGGTTTGTCTTGTCTTTGGGACTTTTAACTGCAGAAAAAGATTTGATCATAAAAGCTGTTGAGTTAAACAAAAATGTAAATTTTAAAGGTACCTTGACTTCAAAATTTGGATATAAGGATATGTTGCTTTGGAAAAGAGTCTCTGCTTTTGTTTCCACAGAAAGTCAGAGGCTATGGATTTGTTCCACATTAAGATACATCAGGTTTCATCAGCCCAGACCACCTGAAAGGTCTCCGATGACACCATGGCCCAGATGATCTGACATCCAGAATGGTTTCAAGCAACTGGCTCAGAGGTTCACCCTAATGGACTACTCCATAATCCTAAAATTTTCTTTGTGTCCCCATAAGATACAGTGCCCCCCTCCAGCAGGAAGTAGTAAGAGAAACTACGCCCACATTCCCAAAATTATCAAGCTGGCTTTGGAGATGGAATTGGCTCACTCCTTCTCTAAACCCAGACATATTGCTAAAAGAAAAGGTTAAGAGATTCTTGTGTCCCAAATCAGAAGAGCCCTCTGGTGTGGGACAGAGAAAAACCAATATTTTTCTTTAAAGCAGGTTGATTATAAATGAGATTTCTTTCTAAAGAAGAAAAGGGGATATGATATAGATATAATAGGATGAAAGGGTAGATTAAGAAGGAACTTACTTCTAAAGAGCAACAACTTGTTTAAAATGTTTTACATTGGTATAGATTTTAGTCTATTGATACAAACTTAAAGTTAATTTTGTTATACTATGTATTCATTTCTACTCGTGTTTAAGGTATTATGTTTGTATAGCTCATTTTAAATTGTAATGGATAATTAAAAATAGATTAATAATTAGTCATCTATGATAATCATACTTGTAGCCATGTTACTTAAGTCTTCTACATATACATAGAGATATTTCAGATAGATAGATAATCTTCAAATACTTCAAAGACCTACAGAATATGGCATTTAAAATACTTTTAAAATTTAGACTTTCTGGACAGTGAGACATGTCTGCTCCTGGCAACACTGATTTACTTCAGAGAGGAGGATGGGCATTGAAGACACTTCATATCTTATCTTCACCTTGGCAAAAATAGCCATTTGGGCAAGAAACTGTTCTTGCCTGGACTGCTTGAATGACTGGACATGCAGGACCCATAGAAAGGTGACCACTAAACTTTGCTTGACAAAATGGTCCTTCAGGTTCCTGCTTTGCAGAGGAAACTGCCAGACATTCTACAGGACATTGAGAGAAGTGACCAAGAGACTCTAGCCCTGTGGGCTGAAAACAGATGCCCCAACTTTACAAAGGACCATTAGGTGACTGTCCAGGCTGCCAGCTGTCTCTGTCTACTCTTGCAAGACTCCCGAAAAATGCTTGCATCCTTCTCCTGGTTCTCAGGTAATATTATACCCTTCTGAGGTCTTTGATGTGGTTGAAGACTAGATAGTTATAATTTCCTCAGTTATGATAAAAGATACGTTAGATATAAAACCTTAGACTCATAAATATAAGGTAGATAGGATATCTTCTTTAATATTGTAACTGTAATTCTTGCTTGATAATTGTTTTCTTTTATGTAATTGTACTGTGTAAAAGTTAAAACCTTCCTTAAAAAAAAAAAAAAAAAAAGAAAAGGGGAAGTGTTGTGGATATCGCTCTGTGTAAATAAAGTTCTGATTGGCCAGTGGCCATGCAGGAAGTATAGGCGGGACAAGAGAGAAGAGAATCCTGGGAAGTAGAAGGTTGGAGAGAGAAACTGCCAGCCGCCCCCATGAGAAGCAACATGTAAAGACACTGGTAAGCCACAAGCCATGTGGCAAAGTATAGACTAACAGAAATGGGTTAATTTAAGATAGAAAAAGTAGATAACAAGAAGCCTGCCACGGCCATACAGTTTGTAAACAATGTAAGTTTCTGTGTGTTTACTTGGTTGGGTCCGAGCATCTATGGGCCTGGTGGGTGAGAGAGATTTGTCCTGACTCTGGGCCAGGTAGGAAAACTCTAGCTACACCTTAGTGCTCTAGAACAAAAAGAAACAAACCCACCCATGAGGAGTAGATGACAGGAAATAATCAAACTGAGGGCTGAAATCAATAAAACAGAAACAAAGAGAACAATACAAAGAATTAATGAAATGAAGAATTGGTTCTTTGAGAAAATAAACAAGAAGGACAAACCCTTATCCAAACTAACCAAAAGGCAGAAAGAGAATATCAAAATTAACAAAATCAGAAAAGAAAAGGGGGACATAACAACAGACACTGAGGAATTCCAGAGAATCATTAGGTCATACTTCAAAAACCTGTACTCCACAAAATTGAAAAATCTAAAAGAAATGGACAATTTTCTGGATAGGTACCATGTACCAAAATTAAATCAAAAACAGATAAACAATTTAAATAGACCTATAACTCCAAAGGAAATAGAAGCAGTCATTAAAAATCTTCCATCAACAACAACAAAAATGAATAAACAAACAAACACAGGACAGATGGTGTCAGTGCAGAATTCTACCAGAATTTCAAAGAGGAGCTAATACCAATATTCCTCAAATTGTTCTACCCAATAGAAATAGAAGGAACATTGCCAAACTCTTTTTATGAGGCTACAGTTACCCTGATACCCAAATGACACAAAATGCAACAAAGAAAGAGAATTACAGATCAATCTCCCCCAGGAACAATGATGCAAAAATACTCAATAAAATGCTGGCAAACAGAATCCAAGAACATATCAAAAAACATCACCTACCATGATCAAGTAACCTTCATCCCAGAGATTCAGGGATGGTTCAACATATGAAAATCTGTCAATGTAATCCACCATAAAACCAAACTGAAAGAAAAAAAAAAAAAAACACATGACCATCTCATTAGATGCTGAAAAAGCCTTTTGACAAAATGCCCTTCATGATAAACGTCTTGAAGAGATCAGGAATACAAGGAACATACTTAAATATAATAAAGGCAATCTACAGCAAGCTGACAACCAGCATCAAATTAAATGAAGAAAAACTCAAAGCGATTCCACTAAACTCAGGAACAAAACAAGGCTGTCAACTCTCTCCATATCTATTCAATATAGTACTCAAAGTTCTAGCAAGAACAATAAGACAACAAAAGGAGATCAAGAGGATACAAATTAGAAAGGAAAAAAAATCAAACTTTTGCTATTTGCTACATATATATATAGGTATTCACATATGTATATACATACATAGTATTTGTATGTGACCCACAAAATTCTATTAGGGAACTCCTACAGCTGATAAACACCTTCATTAATGTGGTGGATACAAGATTAACTCTATAAAATCAGTAGCTCTCATATATACAAATGACAAATGGACTAAAGAAATCAGAGAAACAATACCCTTTACAATAGCCACAAATAATATAAAATATCTTGGGGTAACTCTAATTAAACAAGTGAAAGACCTGTATGACAAGAACTTTAAGTGTTTGAAGAAAGAAACTGAAGAAGTTATCAGAAAATGGAAAGATATCCCATGTTCTTGGATAGATAGGGTTAGCATAGTAAAAATGGCAATCTTCCAAAAGCAATCTACTGATTCAATGCAATTCCCATCAAAATCCCAAAACAATTCTTCACAGACCTCAAAAGAATAATACTCAACTTCATATGGAAAAACAAAAAAACCCAGTATAGCTAAAGCAATCCTGTATAATAAAGGAAATTCTAGAGGCATCACCATTCTTGACCTCAAGCTCTACTATAGAGCTACAGTAATAAATACAGTTTAGTATTGGCATAAAAAAAAGACACATGGATCAATGGAATCAAATCAAATACCCTGACACAAATCCTTATTTTTTTGACAAAGAAGCCAAAATTATACAATAGACAAAAGAAAGCATCTTCAACAAATGGTGCTGGCATAACTGGATGTTGACATGTAGAAGAATGCAAATAGATCCATATCTATCAACATGCACAAAACTCAAGTCCAAGTGAATCAAAGACCTCAACATAAATTCAGTTAAACTGAACCTAATAGAAGAGAAAGTGGAAAGTAGCCTTGAACATATTGGCACAGGAGACTACTTCCTGAATATAACATCAGTAGCAGAAACACTGTGATTAACAATTAATAAATGGAACCTTCTGAAACTGAAAAGCTTCCTTAAGACAAAGGACATGGTCAATAAGAGATAATGGCAGCCTACAGAATGGGAAAAGATCTTTACCAACCCCACATCTGAGAGAGGGCTGATCTCCAAAATATATAAAGAACTCAAGAAACTAGATATCAAAATGCAAATAATCCAATTAAAAATTAGGTACAGAGGATTCTCAACAGAAGAATCTCAAATGGCCAAAAGACGTTTAAGGAATTGCTCAACATTCTTAGTTAAAATGACTCTGAGATACCATCCTACACCTGTAAGAATGGTTAAGATGAAGAACACTCATGGCAGCTTGTGTTGGAGAGGATGTAGAGTAAGGGGAATACTCCTCCACTGCGTATGGGTGTACAAACTTGTACAGCCACTTTGGAAATCAGTATGGCAGTTTCTCAGAAAATTAGGAATCAATGTACCTCAAGACCCAGCAATACCACTCTTGGGCATATACCCCAAGGATACTCAATCATACCACAAGGGCATTTGTTCAAGTATGTTCATTGCAGCATTATTTGTAATAGCCAGAACCTGGGAACAACCTAGATGCCCCTCAACCAAAGAATGGATAAAGAAAATGTGATACATTTACCTAATGAGGTATTTCTCAGCAGTAAAAAACAATGGCATCGTGACATTTGCAAACAAATAGATGGAACTAGAAAATATCATCCTGAGTGAGGTAACCCAAACCCAGAAAGACAAACACATTATGTATTCACTCAAAAGTATATATTAGATGTAATGCAAAGGATAATCAGGCTACAGTCCACAGCCCCAGAGAAGGTAGGTAACAAGGACGACCTTAAAGGGGACTCATGAATTGCCCTGGGAGAGGAAATAGATGAGATCTCCTGGGTAAACTGGGGGAATGGGGGAGGTAGAGGAGATGGGATGGGTGATAGGAACATGAGGGGTCGGGATGGTCAATTTGGGGGAGGGATGGAGAGGGAGAGCAATGAAAGAGATATCTTGATTGAGGGGGCCATTATGGGGTTAGGATAAACCTGGTGCAAGAGAAACTCCCAGGAATCCACAATAATGACCCCAGATAAGACTTCTAGCAATAGTGGAGAGGGTGCCTGAACTGCCCTTCTCCTGTAATCACATCAGTGACTACCCTAATTGTCATCATAGAACCTTCATCCAGAAACTGAAGGAAGCAGATGCAGAGACCCACAGCCGAGAACTGAGCCAAGCTCCAGGAGGTAGTAGAAGAGAGGGATAGGGAATTATATGAGCAAGGAGGGGTCAAGACCATGGTGGGAAAACCCACAGAGACAGCTGACCCAAGCTTGTGGGAGCTCACAGACTCTAGACTGACAGATAGGGAGCCTGCATTGGACCCACCTAGGCCCTCTGCATGTGGGTGACAGTTGTGTAGCTAGGTCTGCTTGTGGGGCCCCTAGCAGTGGAACCATGATCTGTCCCTGATGCATGAGCTGACTTTTTTGAACCAATCCCTACTGTAGGATGCCTTGCTTAGCCTTGATGAAGAGGGGAAGAGTTTGGTCCTGCATCAACTTGATATGCCATGCTTTGTTGACTCCCATGGGAGGTCTTACCCTTTCTGAGTAGTGGATTGGGAGGGAGGAAAAAGGAGGTGGGAGGAGGGAACTGGAAGAGAGGAGGGAGGGGAAACTGGTTGGTATGTAAAACAAATAAAAAAGTTTAATAAGAAAAAGATAAATGAAGTCCCCATGGGGATAGGAAGAGGCAAAGTGCTAGAGAGGTCCCCAGAAATCCAAAAAGATACCTCCACAATAGATTAATGGCAATGGTCGAGAGAAAGCCTGAACTGACCTACTCTGGTGATTGGATGGCTGAACACCCTAACTGTTGTGATAGAACTCTCATCCAGTGACTGATGGAAGCAGATGCAGAGATCCATGGCCAAGCCCCAGGTGGAGGTCCAGGAGTCCAATCAGTGAGAGAGAGGAGGGATTATATAAGCAAGAAATATTGAGACCATGATTGGAAAAAGCACAGGGACAAAGAGACAAACTGGTGGAAACACATGAACTATGAACCAATAGCTGAGGAGCCCCTTTGGAACTGGACCAGGCCCTCTGGATAAGTGAAACAGTTGATTAGCTCAAACTATTTAGGAGGCTCCCAGGCAGTAGGACCAGGACCTGTCTTTAGTTCATGAGCTGACTTTTTGGAACCTAGGGCCTATGCTGGGACACTTTGTTCAGCCTAGGTGAAGGAAGGAGGGGACTGGACCTGCCTCAACTTAATCTACCAGGCTGAGCTGAATCCCCAGGGAAGTCCTTGCCTTGGAGGAGGTGTGAATGGGGGGTGGATTGGGGAGAGGGCTGGGGAGGGTGGGTGGGAAGAGGGAGGACAGGGAAATCTGTGGCTGATATGTAAAATTAAATTTATTATAAAATTTTAAAAAATTTTAAAACAGAAAAAGAAAAAATACATTTAGTGAAATTCCCATCAAAATTCCAATATCATTCTCCAGAAAAGTAAAGAAAATAATCCTATAATTCATGTGGAAGTATGAAAGTTTTTGAATAGCCAAAATAATGCTGAAAAAAAAGAAAAAAAAAAAAGCAGGCTGACCTCAAGTTACACAACATAGCCATGGTAACACAACACAACATTTGAACAAAACCAGAAATACATACCAATGGAGTATTTTAGCAGAACAAGAAATGAAACCACCAACTATACCCATCTGACATGTTTTGTTTATTGACACACAGTCTCATGTAGTTCAGGCTGGTCTTGAATTCACAATTTCTTCATCTTCCAAGTGCTCCAATTACATATACATACCTCCTTTCCCAGGCAACCAACTGACTTCCTGATCAAGGGGTTATCAAAACATGCTGGGAGAAAAGATTTTTCAACAAATGGTTCTGGGGAAAACATTGATATCTACATGTAAAAATTATTGAAATGAGATCTTTATCTTTTACCTTGGTTCTCAAAAATAATTCAAGATATAGCAGTTATCTTAATGCTTTGAATTTGTGGATCTCTGTATTTAACCTGGAAAGCTTGTAGAGGTCAGGAAGCTAGAGAAAAGAGCAGTCGACAGGGGCAGAGGCATAGAGTGAAGGGGCAGTAGAGCCCATGTGATCTATTTGTACCATAGTCCCTCAGCTTCAGTTTTGCTCCTGCCCAGTGACTGTGACCACTGCCTTTGCTGTTTTCTTTCATACACATTTTTCCATACCTTTATCAAGGATTTTGGTATTAAAAACTGTACAGTTTTGAGACAATAAACATTTGCATATGTCAAAAAACATCTCAATGTATCTAAAATTCTGAAGCTGTTAGTGGAATACTTGAAGATAAAGACAGAAGCTAAAACTTTTGGGAAAGGACACCACTATAGCTCAGGAAATAAAGCCAAGAATTGACAAGTGGGACTTGCATGAAATTAATAACAAGAACCAACACCTACATGGCAAAGGAAACAACAATAAGTGAAGAGATAATTTATATAATGGAAGAAAATATTTTCTTAACTATATTTTTGACAGCAAATTAACATCTAGGAAATATAGAAGACTCATAATACTAAGTACTGCAAAACCAAACAATTCAATAAATAAATGGGCTAATGAACAATCAGTTCTGCAAAGATGACATACAAAGGATCAATAAACATGAAAAAAAAACCTAGATTTTCTTAGCCATCAGAGAAATGCAAATTAAAAACTACATTGATATTCAGTCTCACTGTATTCAGAATGGCCACTATTAAGAGAATAAATACAAGTTCAGGAGAAGATGTAGGGAAGGGGGAACCCTCCTGCATTCTTGGTGGAAATGTATATTAGTCCAAAGACTATGGAATTAAGTGTGGAAGTTGCTTAAAAAACCCTATCATATGAACTGCCCACAATATGTCTGGGAATATTGTTGAAGGACTATAAGTCAATGTGCCACATAAGTACTTATACAATCATGTTTATAGCTGCACCAGTCACAATAGCTGAGTTATTGAATAAGTCTAGGTTTCCATCAACAGAGAAGTAGATAAAGAAAATGTGGCATATATAGACAATGAAGTTTTATTCAGTCTTCCTCAATGTACCACATAAATACTTATACAATCATGTTTATGGGTGCACTAGTTACTACAGCAAAGTTATTGAATAAGTCTAGGTTTCTATCAACAGATAAATGGATAAAGAAAATGTGGCATATATAGACAATGAAGTTTTATTAAGTCTTCAAGATAAATGAAATTATTCGATTTGTAGGAAAATAGATATAACTAACAGACATTATACTGAACAAATATATTCAGGTTAAGAAAACAAAACATCACGTTTTTTAGATGTGATGTATTATTCTGAGCAATTGAGCCTGGGTCTTCCCTGACCTGTTCTGAGCTCGGACAGTGGTGATGTCCTGCCTTCTCCCATTGGGGCTTAAGCTCTGTTCCACAATTTGGCTTGAAGCCCAAACTGGCATGTATGTGTCCACCAATGACAGCCAAGTCCCCAGCAAACAGAGATTTCATTTAATTGCTCCTTCTGGGTCCATTTAAAGAAATGGCTGTGAACATCCCTCCCAAGTGTTCTCCATGGACAGGGACAAAATTTACCAAAGATGAGCCTAAAATTCTTGGCAATATGAGCTTAAATAGGGTGACAAAAGCTTCATCTGTCTGTACAAGAACTCAGTTTCACCAAGTTCCCAACTTCATCTGTGCTTGACAGAGAGAAAGTCATACATACAATGTGTTATCTGCACACAGGTGAAGTTTTATCAAGGTAATTATGAGTACGTCAAGGATTATTTGTTCTATGGGGGTGGCATAAAACAGTGGGGGATAGTTTGTCTTATAATCCTGCCTGCTTAATATTAATGAATGACATAAAACAGCTGGTGTTAATTTAACTGAATGTATTTAGTTATGTGGCACCAGGAACATGGAGATATTTCTCCCTAGGTTGTATTACTGTTTGATCCATGAGTGTGACAATGGGGCAAACGAACGCCAAATGTGCTGAATTTAGGCTTGTATGTCACCTCACAGCCACAAAAATGCCCATGCCAGCTGTGGATGGTGATTGCTTTTTTACCCCCCTCCTTTTAACATTTGCTAGGCTTCATGTAGGTTGGTGTTGCACAAAAAAAAAAAAAAAAAAAAAAAAGAATTCTGTACTGGAATCCAAAAGCTTGGGACTGAATACTGACTAGCCTTGTCCACTAATGCTCTGTGATTAGGGCAAGCCATTTAGAGTGACTTTATAGACAGACTGGACAAAGTCATTTTTATTTAAAGCTAAATGCTTGAAATTTTAGCATGTTCTGATTTTGGGTTTTCTGTTCTTGAAATATATTTCAAGTAGGACTATGTATCTTCACATATAATAAAAGTACATTGGATAAACTATATAGTGTTTCTGAAAACCCTGAGCCCCTATAGAGATTTTAAAAGGAGGATCCAGTAAATTCCTCATCCTTAATTACCATAAGACAGTAATAATTTATTTGTGAAATGTTGAACCCTGAACTGGAACTAAAGTAAAATTTCACTAAAAATAAATTGTGTTCCTTATAGAATTCAACCCACCTTCTGGAAAATATGAAATTAAATTTTTAACTCAGGATTTTTGAGTGCAGTTGTGTTTCTGAAGTGATGAAATCCACAATGTATGTTGATTTTCTAGGAGACTTAACAACTAGAGGATGCAGCATGTAGGTGAGATATCAATGTTTAAATATCCAGGGTATGGTCATTGGGCTGTCTGGACACAGCAGGAGTGCAAAATGGGTAGCTGACATCTGAGGTCTTGCCCTTCCCTTAGTGGCAATTGATGAAGCTTGATGAGACCTAAAGCCAACCCCCTAGAATTCTCACAGGAGAGTCAGCTTTGTTCTTTGCAGGAAAAGAGGAGATTTCACATCATTCTCATGGACACTCTTGGCATCCTGACTCCTTGCCTTCCTGTTGGCTAGCAGAACAAGGAGACTGTCCACCTTGCCTGAAAATCACTTGAAATGGGTAGTTTTCTGCAAGGGAATCTGTTCCTGTGGCTAAAAGGATTTGTTGGAACTACTTTATCCCTGTAAAGACCCTTCATTAATGTTGGAGGCTTCTTTAGTGTTTCTATCCTCACTTGGACCTGAGGAAAAAGAATCAGGTTCAAACTTTACTCTGTGGTAGGCTTTCTTGGTGCCCAGTAACATGTGCGACAGATGAAGTGCTCTACTGCTCTGTGAGTATAGGGAATTAAGGCTCTTTTGGATGTAGCTATGGCAACACTACTATGCTTAATCTGTAGTGTGTGCAATGGAGGGATCACAATGGCTGGGGGAGTCAGTGCGTAAAATTCTAGTGGAGAGTGCAAACACCTAGACCATCAAAGCCAACACTGATCTTTTTTATCCTGACTTACTTTCTCAGCCTCAGCTTTTCTGTCTCTCTTGCTGATGAACAGCTCACACTCTGGGCCACAGTGAGAAACACATAATGGCACATTTATTTCTCTTGATCCAAATCATAAATTGAGAAAAAAATACTATCCAGTCTTTTATTCTCAAACAAAAATGAAATGAAACAAGCATATTGTGCTATTTCATTCATCCAAATGGTTGGAGTATCCTGATCCTCAGATCCTAGGAAGATACTGAGATCCACCAGCACAGGATCTGTCCTGAGTCAGCCTGTTGCCATACACCACTGCAACACCATGCTCTTCTGTTCAAAGGACACTTGTCATCTTACAGAAGAGCAATATGACTTCAACTGTAGCTGACGCTTAGACAGTTTTCATAAGCATTTAATATTCTGGAAGTTTGGCAAAAAATGAAATTCTTAGTTAAAAAAAAAAGGTGTATTCTTAACCCTTTAATGACCAAGGAATTGAAAAGAAGGCAAGCAGAAATGTGGTGGCATACATGCTGGTTTTCTCTCCAGCCATAGTGCACACTGCCTGAAGAATAGAAATGTGGCTGCTGTTATTTGGACTAGATTTTCTTTAGCATGGAAATAACAAACATAGCTGAACATTAGGCATAGCACTCCTGCCAAAAACCACACATGGACACTTGGACCAATGTTAGAGAGCCAGCTTCATCACAGGTCAGCAGCACCTATGATGGGTCCTAGAACAAAGGTCAGCATAGAATCTTGATGGTTCATAAAAGAGGGAGTGACCCTTCCTTCCCGGGGAGAGGATGTTTGGAAAGAGGAGCAGATAAACCATTTGGCTTTTGAGAAGGTTGAGGAGGTTGTAGAAATTGCCAAAAAAAATCCTGATGTGACTTAATGCATTTGCAGAGAGGTGGCTGTGTCTACTGCTGTGTCTACTGCTGTGTCTACTGCTGTGTTGTCTTCTGCTGTGTCTACTGCTGTGTCTATGGCTGTATCTGTGTCTGTGTCTACTGCTGTGTCTATGGCTGTTTCTGAGTCTGTGTCCATAGCCATGGCTGTGTCTGTGCCAATGTCTGTGTCTGTGTCCATGGCCATGACTGTGTCTGTGCCTGTGTCTGTGGTCCTGTCTGTGTCCATGCTGTGTCTGTGCCCTTGGCTGTGTCTGTGTCTGTGGCCACAGTTGTGGCCATGTTTGTGTCTGTGACTTTGAGGGTTAAGACAGGTAAGAAGAGTCTACAGAGGAGGAGACTTCTTCTGTACCATATGGGAGTATTTGCTCTATTAGCAGTGAGGAGTTGCTAAATCATTAGAAGGAGATCATATATATACACCTGCCTTTCAGGAAAACTACTCTAGAGAAAAATCAGAAAACACATAAGCAGAAACAATGAACTGAAAACCAAGCTTGGTCTGTTATGCATGAGTTATTTTGCCTCCAGACATATAACCAAATGCCTCTTTATTAATTTTTGTGCATTTACTCTTAATGATTGTGCACATTATTTTAAATTTTCCACTGTATTTAAAAAGTACTGAAAACCAAGCTTAGTCTGTTATTCATGAGTTATTTTACCTCCAGACACATAACCAAATGCCTCTTTATTAATTTTTGTGCGTTAACTCTTTTTTGTTGTTGTTGTTGTTTGTTTCTATTTTTATTTTTAAAGTTTTTTCATTATTAAATATGTTTATTTATTAATTTTTTTCCATTTTACATACCAACCCCAGTTCCCCCTCCCTCCCTTTCTCCCACCTTCTCACCTCCCTCCCACTATACCCTCATCCACTCCTCAGAGTGGGTAAGGCCTCCCCTGGTAGTCAACAAAGTCTGGCATACCAAGCTGAAGGAGAGCCTTCATTGTATCAAAACTCCCCTCTCCATTGTATCAAGACTGAGCAAGGTATCCCACCACAGGGAATGAGCTCTAAAAAGCCAGTTCATGTATCTGGGATAAGTCCTGGTCCTGCTGCCAGAGACCCCACAAACAGATCGAGTCACATAGCTGTCACCCACATTCAGTGGGCCTAGTTCAGTCCCATGCAGGTTCCCGAGCTGTCAGTCCAGAGTCAGTGAGCTCCAACTAGCACTGGTCAGCTGTCTCTGTGGGTTTCCCCATCATGTTCTTGACCCTCTCTTCTTTTTTTTTTTTTTTGAATGTCGAATGTCATTCAAAACTGGGCGGTGGTGGTGCACATCTTTAATCCCAGCACTCAGGAGGCAGAGGCAGGCGGATCTCTGTGAGTTCGAGGCCAGCCTGGTCCACAGAGTGAGTTCCAGGACAGCCAGTGCTGTTACACAGAGAAACCCTGTCTCGAGAAAAAAAAAAAAATCCTTGATCTTTTCAGAGTGTGTTAACTCTTAATGATTGTGCACATTATTTTAAATTTTCCACTGTATTTAAAAAGTACTGAAAACCAAGCTTAGTCTGTTATGCATGAGTTATTTTGCCTCCCGATACATAACCAAATGCCTCTTTATTAATTTTTGTGCCTTAACTCTTAATGATTGTGCATATTATTTTAAATTTTCCACTATATTTAGCAAGAGGCTGTCAGTGCATCATTTTGGTAAGTATCCAGCAACACACTGATAAACTCAACTTGGAGAGTATAGGTACCTTTGTAATTTCTAGGCTTAAATTATTTTGATCTGAAAAGATTTTTTTAAATTATTTACCCCAGAAAAATTTTCAGAAAGGAAAGTGTTGCTCAAATGGAAAACTCTGTGTGTGTGTGTGTGTTTGTGTGTGTGTGTGTGTGTGTGTGTGTGTGTGTGTGTGTGTGTGTGTGTGTGTGTGTGTGTGTGTGTGTGTGTGTGTGTTCTGGTGCACT
Organism: Onychomys torridus; assembly: GCF_903995425.1. Classification (NCBI taxonomy): domain Eukaryota; kingdom Metazoa; phylum Chordata; class Mammalia; order Rodentia; family Cricetidae; genus Onychomys; species Onychomys torridus. The sequence continues at coordinate 131,374,822 of NC_050445.1, forward strand.
TGCATGTGCTAATACCCATACTCCTGAGTCCAAATGCATATGGAAGCCAGAGGACAACTTTGAACACTATTCCACAAGCCCCATCCTCCTGTTTTTTGAGGCCATGTGAATGCTGTTGGTCAACTTACTGAGTTGATCAAGTTGTGGATGACAGAGTGGATCTTTGATTTAATTTGCTTCTCTTTGGCTAAGATTGATTGAAAACTAATGAACTTAATTGGTGACTTGCACTTATTTTTATGAACTGAATGATCACACTCTTTGTTTATGTAGCAGTAGGGTGTTTGTCTTAGTATATTGCAATGAAGCTGTATGTTATCATTTATTAATGCCATGTTTTCAGGAATGAATGAAACATGGCAATGACCTTTCTTAAGAAATCTTTCACCTCTTTTTCTAGCCCTGAACTCTTATGAAAACATGGGTTGATAATCACCTAATAGTCTCTACTATCCTTCTCAGTCAAGGACAATGAGAAACCAGACCCTGGTGACAGAGTTCATCCTTCAGGGCTTCTCTGAGCACCCTCAGTTCCAGCTGCTCTTATTTATCTGTTTCCTCTCTCTCTACTCTGTGGCCCTCACAGGTAATGTCCTTATCATCTTGGCCATCACTTGCAACTCTGGGCTCCACACCCCCATGTACTTTTTCTTGTTCAATTTGGCTACCATGGATATCATCTGTACCTCCTCCATTATGCCCAAGGCCCTGAAGGGTCTGGTGTCAGAGAGGAACCCCATCTCCTATGGTGGCTGCATGGCCCAGCTCTATTTCCTTACGTGGGCTGCATCCTCAGAGTTGCTCCTTCTCACGGTCATGGCCTATGACCGTTATGCAGCCATCTGCCATCCTCTGCATTATGGCACTATGATGAGCAAAGCATTTTGCAGCATGTTGGCTGCTGGAGTGTGGGTGCTCTGTGCTTTCAACACAGCCATTCATACAGGACTGATGACACGCTTGAATTTCTGTGGCCCCAATGTCATTACACATTTCTTCTGTGAGGTACCACCTCTCCTACTTCTCTCCTGTAGCTCCACCTATGTGAACAATATCATGATTGTCTTGGCTGATGCTTTTTATGGCATATTGAACTTCCTGATGACACTTGTGTCATATGGCTTCATCATTTCCAGCATCCTGAAGATGCGGACTTCAGAAGGGAAGCAGAAAGCCTTCTCTACCTGCTCTTCCCACCTCATTGTGGTGTGCATGTATTACACTGCTGTTTTCTATGCCTACATAAGCCCTGTCTCCAGCTACAACCCAGAGAAGAGCAAGTTGGCTGGTGTTCTGTACACTATGCTGAGCCCTACACTCAACCCTCTCATCTATACTTTGAGAAACAAGGAGGTCAAAGCCGCTCTCAGGAAACTTTTCCCTTTCCTCAAAAATTAAAATGTGATTCCCAGAGTTCTTCTCTTGGGGTTGGAGTTTCATAGTGAATTGGTTTCCCATGGGCAAATGATGGGTTGTTTGTGTGCTGAAGAAGTAAGCTAATCTTTTCCACCCAGTGCAATGTCTTTGTAGATGACCTCACACTGACTGATGGAAGAGTGTGGTTGAATGTGGGCTCACACAACTCTGAGCCTGAGAAATGGGGTCTCTGTGCCTGACCCTAGGATGATCAAAGAAACAAAACCCTTTTAGAGGACAGAAGTGCCCCTGAGCCTTAGTCTCACAGCTGTATACAAATGCCTTTTTTTTTCCTTTGGATACACAGCATCCATGTGGAGATCACACTTGGAATTGGAGTGGTATGTGTGAATCCTGTAATATTTTGAGGATTGCATTACTCAAGAATTGCTTCACGTGACTTCTGGTCTCCAAGAAACTAACCCCCTCCTATTTTCCTCCAACTCTTCTTGTTGGAGCCCTTTAAGCTACAAAGACAGTTTTTGGTGTTAATGTGAACAATTGTTTCTGCATTCCCCTTTTCTTCTCACTAACATTAGACTCAAGGTGAAACAAAATTTTAAAACACTGCGTCTTTATCACATGATATGTGGTTTATATACCTAGAAAAATACCCAGGGTTTCTCACCTCTTGAGTTAGTCTTTGAATTGAGAGTCTGACCCACTTCATTGCCCTGGGCACAGGTGATATGAGTCAGCTGTAACAAAAGCACTGGAAAAAGAAGGCACCATTATCCTTCTGCTGTTTCTGAACAAACCTGGGTGGACAAATCTGTATCTACCACAGAGAGACCCTGAGTCTGTTCTTGTGTAAGAAACTCTTTTGGGAAAGTCCATTCTCTTCATCATGATAATGGGAAAAATGAGAATATTTAGCTTTATCTTTTAGATAAATAAAACCACATATTATTTGCCAGATTAGATGGAAACTAAGAATAGAAGTTGATATTGATTTAGGAGGGATGGGCTGTCTTTGGGTCTTCATTCATATTCTCATCATCATTCATCAAAAGCAAATTGATTTTTGAACATGAAATTTGAGAAGTAGATGAGTTGTGGTTGACTATGGCCTTTATATGTTGATTCTTATGGACTAGGTCTTATCTCCTCAGTGAAATTATGACATCTCCTAATAACATTTTGATACTTTCAGTGACCTTGAGGATTTCTCAATAAACATGACTTTGTCAACAACTACTGATGACTCACTATGATACTAATAGATTTTCAGCATGCCATGTAGCCTATTTATTATTTTTCCACCTTAACTTCTAATAATTTTTCCAATCTTTATATTTATGATGGAATTTAAAGGAATGTTGAGACAAATATTGAGAGTTCACATGAGTGTTAACAAACAGAAAATTGAAAAATCAGAAATTTGAGGCAATATATAGGAAGTGAGTATCTCAATTAAACTGTTATTTAACAAGACAAATACAGGAGTAAAGGCAGGGCCAAGCAATGCTGTCATCCAAGGTCAGAGAGCAAGTGAGAATGTGGCAAAAGCCTCGATGTTGATTGGCAGAAGCACTAAGTCAATTTGAACTCTAGTTTCCCTCTAAGTATAATAAAGACAAAAGCCAACCTGGGGCTTGAGTGAAATAATTGGTGAAAAATGATATCAAGTGTTTTATGTAATAAAACATCATAGTACACTAAAACCTTAATATTACACTCCCTGGTTCACATTGGCTAGTGATGGCTGGCTGGAGTACTGGGGTGAAATTATATGAGACCACAGTTAACTCTCTGAAATGATCCAATAGAGAGGAGCAACTGGTGTGGGGAGATGAGAGAGAGACCTTATCCCAGTGGTTACTGGTGCCACAGGTGAACCTTGTGCATCTCAGTAACCTATAGGGTGCTAAATACCACCATTTGTTTTCAAGAGAGGCCAAAGGGGAGAGTTCCCTGGAGCTAGTGATTCAGCCTTCTCTTAGCCTTCCCAGACCCCGTTATTATCTTCTTTCAGTCTAGACATGTTTCTCCCATCTGCACATCCCAACAGGTCCATTTGTGGTCAGATCGTTCTGTCCTCCTTGCCCAGCTGAAAACTATTTTGATCTCTGCTTTATCTTGTTGCTTAAGCCTCTTTCTGTAGCTGTCTGGTAGAATGCCTCTACCTTCTTTTCTCGTATTGCAGGGACTTATGTGTCTGTTTCCTCCAACAGCCTAGCAACTATGTCTTTGTTCTATTGTGGATCCCTTTGTAGGAACCAGGACAATTTCCCATGGGCAGGAGAGAATCAATTCTTTTCTTCACATAGTGTTATCCCTTAAAATTAGTCTTGTCACCTAACATGAGGAGCCCTAGAGAGGAAGCAACAGATTCTGTGTCACCCATGTCTGTTTTCTGTCCTTGATAACACAAATCCAGGCAAGCACATCTTTTCTTTGAACCATCCCCTGTCACAGGTCCTTATTCTCTAGGTGTTCTTGACCCAATCGAACCTCTTGATGTGGTAGAAACCAGATTGGTTTGCTAGTACCAGCTACTACCATACACAGAAAGTCTGGATGGAGGACCCAGGTGATGGCTCTCAATGTACAAGGTAAACTCTCTCTAAGCATGGTGTGCAGACAATCGTAGGTTGCAATATTTCCTCATCCTGGTGGCTCCATGCCATATTCAATAACCAAGTAGAGAGTCTTAGAGCTCAGCAATAGATGATTCGAAGGCTCAGGATTTGATCTCCAGCACTGGAAATCAGATAGAGAAATACAAAAACAAACAAACAGGGAAAACTCAGTCCCCCAGTCTTGTTTTGTCCATTATGAGGTTATGAATGCCTCATGACTCCAGCAGGTTAGAATTCCCAACCTCCTGTATCTGAACCTATCCAAAGGATCAGGAGAAAGTAAGCTGACTACAAGCATCCATCATCCTCTGCTTTCCTAATGCAGATGCAATGTGACCAGCTGCCTCATGTTCCTGCCCCCCCTCTGCCTTCCATACCATGATGGGCTGTACCCTGGTACTGTACTGTGAGCAAAAGTAAACCTGTTATTCTTAAATTTCTTTTGTCAAGTATTCATTATTCCAACGAGGAAAGTATCTATTATAACCATTCACTTAAACCTGTGTGGAATTCAGGAAAGAAATCTTTTAAATGTACAATGTGTGAAAGTTTTCATTTATTTTACAACTTTCCAGAACATATAAGATGGCATACTATGGAGAAACTATAATCACTGTAGGAAAACTTTATTGTTCCAGCTTATTTTCTTGAATGTAAGCCAGGTTCGAAAATTCTCACATTGTCTCACCCTTACAAAAATCAAATATCAAAACTACAGGAAAAGTGGTCATGAAAAACACTTTCAAAGTCACCTGAAAATGACCACTGGAAACAAATGTACTATATTAACCCAATATAAATTAATTTATGTATGATGTTGGAGAACATGTGTAATGTGAAAGAAATGTTGTAAAAACACTGTCTTATCACATGATTTTGTGTTAGTGTGTATTAATTGTGCTCACTATGGGCTTCATTGTGGCATTTTAATATATGCTTGTTATATATTTAGTAATATTCACTCTTCAATTTGTAAAGTAGACTTTTGGGTGGTAGAATTCCTCTTTCATTGTTATAATATTTAAGGAACACGTGTAATTGAAAAACCACAAAAAGAGAAAGAAACGTGTAAGTCTAGTACATGTGATTTTTATTTCAAATCACCCAATAAAAATTTTCCATTTTGAGAAAATATTGTGTATGGCTCTGTAATTGTTACAGGAAAGGAACAATATTCCAACATGGTACAATGGACCTCTTTCAGTTGCAAAAGGCGCAGGCTCCCGTCTCTCAACCATGCCCTTGCCACAAACACAATGTACAAAGAAGGATTTCAAAAGACATTTACGCATGTAAAGAAACAATAGGAATTTGATATGTTAGACAGAAGTGGAAGTGAGAAAGAAGCTGTGGAGAAAGAACAAGAGGGAAGGACAGAGACGTGGGGAGTGGATATGGTGGAAATCTGGGACATGCTAGAAAAGTCCAGATTTATATATGCCAAAAAAGCAAAACATCCATTGCTTGGTTTCCTCCTCCAGAAAATTCACTTCTGGGGGTTGGGAATTTAGCTCAGTGGTAGCGCTTGCCTAACAAGCTTAAGGCCCTGGGTTCAGTCCTCAGCTCTGGGAAAAAAAAAAAGAAAAGAAAAAAGAGAAAATTCACTTCTGAGTCAGCCATCACCACACAAGACATTCAGTAACTGGAAGACACCATTTAAGACATAATCCAGGGCAGCTGCATGGAGGTTTGGAAAGAGGCTAGAGGTTCCTTAGTTCTTAGTTTCTGTCTTGCCCAGGCACCAGACATGGGAATGAGGAGGGTTTTTAATACTTCCAGCTCAAGCTCCAGCCATTGCTGACCACAGCCTTGTGAGAACCCCGAGTGGAAACCACCTGAACCATCAGGTGAGCCCACTCTGCTCTCAAAACTCCACGGAAAAATAGGAAAAGGGTTTGTGTGTGTGTGTGTGTTTTGATTTGTACTACTATTTGGAATGCATTTTCCAGAAGTCAAGATCCCCCATCCCTTGGTCTTTCATTGAATATTATTTGTGCTGTCCTAGTACTCTTGGGTGTGGAGTCTGTAATGGCACACAACTGGACTACCATGTATCACATCCTTAAGCAAAACTGGCACTCCCTGCTCCCACATCTACAATTTGCCAATATCTCCTCAGCTAGGGATGGCGCTTCATGCTCACTACCACCCCCTTGCTGGGATTTTGTCTCATTTGAGCTTGTGTAGGTCACAACCACATTGAGTTGATATGGACAATTTCCCTGTTATATCCAGAAAACACTTTCCCTGTAATCCTCCACCATCGCTGGCTTGCACAGTCTTTCCAAACCCTCTTCCATGATGATCCATGAACTTTCAGAAGAGGGGTTGGATATAGATATCCCATTGGTTGTTGAGCACCCTTTAGTACTTACTCTGTGCGTGGTGACCAGTTTTGGGTCTATGTGTTCATTGCCATCTATTGCAAGAAGATTCTTTAGTGAGGGTTGAGAGGTTCATTACCATCTATTGCAAGAAGAAGATTCTTTGGTGAGGGTTGAGAGATCCATGGATGTGGTGGTTTGAATAAGACTGGCTTCCCACTCTTGGGAATGCTCAATCATACCACAAGGGCATTTGGTCAGCTATGTTCATATCAGCATTGTTTGTAATAGCCAGAAACTGGAAACAACCTAGATGCCCTTCAACTGAAGAATGGATAAAGAAAATATGGTACATATATACAATGGAGTACTACACAGCAGAGAAAAACAATGACATCATGAGGTTTGCAGGCAAATGGATGGATCTAGAAAAAATCATCCTGAGTGAGGTAACCCAGACTCAGAAGGACAAACATGGTATGTACTCACTCATAGTAGGATACTAGATGTAAAACAAAGATGACTAGACTGCTACACAACTCTAGGGAGGCTACCTAGAAACCAGGACCCTAGGAAAGACCCAAGGATCACCCAATGACAGAGAAATGGATGAGATCGACATGAAAACCTGGATGACAGTGGGAGTGATGAAGGGCAAGATTTGAAGGAAAGTAAGCTTAGGGGATCAGGAGATCCCAGCTGGATCAAGAACAGAAAGGGAGAATGAGGAATAACAGACCATGATAAATGAAGACCACATGAGAACAGGAATGGGCAGAGTGCTGGACAGGTCCCCAGAAATCCACAATGATACATCCTCTGTAGACTGCCGGCAATGGTCGAGAGAAAGCCTGATCTGACCTAGTCTGGTGATCAGATGGCCAAACACCCTAACAGTCGGCTGGAACTCTCATCTAATAACTGATGGAAGTGGATGCAGAGATCCTCAGCCAGGCCCCAGGTGGAGCTCCAGGAGTCCAATTGTTGAGAAAGAGGAGGGACTGTAAGAGTGTGAATTGTTGAGACCAAGATTGGAAAAGCACAGGGACACTTTGCTCAGCCTGGAAGGAGGGGACTGGACCCATCAGGTTTAAATGAATCCCCAGGGGAGTCTTGGCCCTGGAGGAGATGGGAATGGAGGGGAGGGGATGGGGGGAAGGTGGGGGTGGGGGCGGGAGGGGGGAGGACAGGGGAACCCACGGCTGATGTGTACAATTAAAACACAAATATTATAATAGTAAAAAAAATTAAAAATATAAAAAAAAGACTGGCTTCCATAGGCTCATAGGTTTGAATGTTTGGTCACCATGGAGTGGCACTATTAGAAGGTGTGGCCTTGTTAGAGTCAGGGTGGGCTTTTCAGAGGAATTGTGTCACTGAGGGTGGGCTTTGAGGTCTCAGAAGCCCAAGACAGGACCAGTGTCTCTCTCTTTCTGCTGCTTGGCAGATCTGGATGTAAAACTCTCAGCTACCTCACTAGCACCAGATCTGCCTGGGTGCCACCATGCTCCCTTCCATGACAATGTGGTCTAAACCCCTGGAACTACCTATCCAGAAAATTGTCAATTTCTTTTAGATTTTCCAATTTTGTGGAGTAGAGGTTTTTGAAGTATGACCTGCTGATTCTCTGGATTTCTTCATTGTCAGTTGTTATGTCCCCATTTTCATTTCTGATTTTGTTACTTTGGATGCTCTCTCTCTGCCTTTTGGTCCAAGGCAGAGCTCCAGGAGTTTAATCAAAAAGAGAGAGGAAGGATTCTATGAGCACGAGATATCGAGACCATGATTGGAAAGAGTACAGAGACAACTAGCCAAACTAGTGGAAACACATGAACTGTGAACCAATAGCTGAGGAGCCCCCATGGTACTGGACTAGGCCATCTGGATAAGAGAGACAATTGTTTGGCTTGAACTATTTGGGGGTGGGGTCCAGGCAGTGGGACCAGGACCTGTCCCTGGTGTATGAGCTGGCTCTTTGGAGCCTGGTGCCTATGGTGAGACACTTTGTGAAGCGTTGGTGCAGGAAGGAGGGGCTTGAACCTGCCTCAATGGAGTCTCCTCATGAGAGACTTTGCCTTGGACGAGGTGGGTGGGGCAGAAAGACTGGGGGGTGGGAGGAGGGAGGATGGGGGAATCTGTGGTTTATATGTAAAATGAATAGAAAATCTCTTAATAAAAAACAATATAATAATAATAATAATAATAGTCTGTCAGTCCTCAATCCATCCATTCCTGAGTAATTAATGCCAATGAAACATTTCCAGATAAGGAGTTCACATGATTAGCGGTGTGCATCTGCTGAACCAAGGCAGTGCTGATTCTATGATGGCTGTTAAAACAGTAATGTGAAGAATGAGTGTAGGAATGAATCTTTTTGGCTTCGAGAGAGATTTAGCAAACCCATTCTGATGCAAATATAGCAGAATCTTCATACTAGGGCAGGGGAAGATTAACTGGGTAACAGCATGTATGATGGTGGATGAACAATAAGGAAAGCATTGGGATTTGTGGTAGAATTAATACTGTTTGTTAAATAACAGTTTTTATAGGAAATGTTATATATGGATCCATTTGTAACAATATTCATAAGTCCTATCTCTCCTGGATATAAAATAGCAAAAGGTGACACAACTCAAGACTGAATTCCAAGAGAAAAATAATCAGATTGTGAAGGAAATTTAAAGTTAATATAATCAAGGGCAGCAAATAGCTGATACAATTGAATTTGGGGTTTAGGGAAGTAGGAAGGCAGGGCCACATATGTGTGATTGGTCCAGCCAAATAAGGTCCATTGTGTTACATACAACAGATTCTAGAGAGGTATAAGACTTTAGTAGAGTTGCCATGGTCATAGTGTTTCTGCACAGCACTAGAATGATGGGTATAGAGATAAGTCATTAGCAATTATTTTAAAACAACACTTATTTATCAAAATAACGGTAGTAGGTTCTCCCCTACAGAGGATAATAATGCTAGTATAGGTTCCATCTTGTGGAGCAGGCTCTACATCAAATCAGAAAGTGGCCAGTCACTCCCATGGCATTTGAGCTACCATTCCACCAGTGGGCAAACTTTGCCAAGCCAGTCATTATTGGAGTTCTCACAACTCACAACTAGGTAAGACTGGTGATTGCTTTCTTTTTCTGGTTTTGTTAATGGTGCTTTTCACCACTATGAAAGCTAGCCTGTAGGAATAAAGCTTCCAGGTGAGTACCAGCCTGATTTCTCAAGTATGTAGCATTTTCAGCAATAGGGTCTTACAATCAGCTTATGAATTGTAGTCAAGAGCAATGGCAATAGCTGGTAATGTTTGTAGTTTAGGGAAGCCTACTGGCAAATAATTCAAGTAGGAACAATTCATTCTTGGTGCCAAGTATTTTATTTGCTAGCATGGTATCTAGCAGGAGTGTTGTCCCCCCCACCCCGATTCCTTCATTATAAGGTATCTCCATTTAAACAGTTTTATATATGTACGTGTATGTATATGTTTTGGGAAGCTTCTGCAGTAGTAGGTTTCCATATGAGTTTTAAAAGAAAAGACGTCTAGTGTCCTTCCCCAAATTCTCTGCTTTCCTCTTTCCTCCCATCCCCACCCCATCTATTCTTTCCTGTTCCATTACTCCTCTTAAACCATTTAAACCACTCTCTCCCTTCCACATTTCCCTTTTCTACATTCCTAACTCCTGTGGGCATTCCAAACAAAACACACATATCTAAACTTTCAAAACTAATAGACACAAAGAGAGGAAACATGCAAATTTTTTTTCTAGGTCCAGGTTAGCTCACTCGGGATGATTGTTTCCAGCTCCATCCATTTACCTGTGAATTCCATAATTTTATTTTTTTTTTGATCTACTGAACAGTATTCTGTAGTGTAAATGTATCACATTTTCATTATCCATTCATCAGTAAATGGTCATCTATATTGCTTCCTACTGGCTATTGTGAAAGAGCAGCAATGATCACTGGTGAGAAAGGATCTTAGTAGGATACAGACTCCTTTGGGTATATGCCCAAGATTTGTGCATTAGGTATGTTTTCTGTTGCTGTGATGAAATACTATGACCTTGACCAAAAGCAAATAGAGGAGGAAATGGTTTATTTCAGCTTACAACTGAGAGACATCAGAGCAGGAACTAAGGCAGGAATCTGGAGGCATGAACTGCAGCAGAGGCCATGGAGGGATGTTGCTTAGAGGCATTCTCTCTATGGCAAGTTCAGCCTGCCTTCTTATACAGCCTGGGGTCACCTGCCAAGGAAAGGCACCAACCACATTGGGCTGGACCCTCTGACATCAGTCACTGATTAGGAAAATGCCCCACAGCTTGCCTACAGGCCAATCTTTTGGAAGCATTTTCCCAGTTGTGTTTCCTTCTCAAAAAACTTTAGCTTGTATCATGTGGAAATAAATGAGCCAGCACAATCAACCCCTTGTCAACTTGATCCTCAATCACATCAATATTCAACTCGAGCCTTTCCTTTCTCATTTGTCCCCAGGATGACATGTTAATATTAATATCACAATATATTGCCTGGCCAACCTTGATATGATGGTTTTTGTTCTTATTGTATTTTATTTTGCTGTGTTTTGTTTTGTCTCTTGGAAGCCTGTTCTTTTCCAATGAGAGACAGAAAGGGAATGGATCTGGATAGAAGGGAAGCGGGGGAAAAGCTGGGAGGAGTAAAACGAGGGAAAACTGTAATCAGGGTATATTGTATGTGAAAAGAAGCTATTTTCAATAAAAGGGCAAAAATCTTAAAATAAAAAAAAAATCACAATATAAAACAGTCCTACTTTCAAAAGTCCCACAGTCTTTAAAATTTAAACACTTGAAAAGTTTAGTGTTAAGATATTCAAAGTTGCTTTCAAAGTTCCAAGTTTCTCTAAAATATCCAAAATCTCACCCGAATCCATGTTGATGTCCATGGGCCATGCTGCCACTAGGGACCATGATGATCTATCTGAATGGCCTATACTGCCACCTGAATCCATTATGATGTCTGAGTTCATGTTGTTGCTGAGGACCATGTTTGGGCTCATGGTCCTACTACAGCTGAAGTCTATGTTGATGTCCATGGCCCATGTTACCACTGAAGGCCATGTGGCTTTCCATGGCCTGAGCTGCCACCTGAAGCCATGCTGACATCTGTGGGCCATGCAGCTACTGGGTGGAGAGACCTATTGGTGTCTGATGCCATGGTGATGTCCAGGGCCGGTGCTGCTGCTGAGAGTAGTGATGGTATCCATGGCCTGTGGAGGGCCATGTTGATGTCCGTGGTCTGTACTGACAGTAGAGATTATGCTGAGGCCCTTGACATGTGCTGACACTGGAGACCATGTGGATGTCTGTGGCCCAAACTGTCACCAGAAACCTGTGCTCCTGCTGACTGTAAAGGGCAAGGAAGCTAACTTTGCCATGGTATTGATGACCACAGATGTACATTTGAGAGAGACATGGAAGGATTTGGTGATAAACCCAACCCCATCCCCCCCAAAAGTAACAGTTTAGACAGAACGTGATCAAAGACAACTCTTGTGTGTTGCAATAAGGATGCTGAAGTGTAGCTCTCCATAACTGATGGTTTCTGGCAGGGTGTGAGTGGGGGAGGACTCAGTTTTCTGTAATGGGCTGGCCACTGGAAGTTTGACCATGCTCCAGTGAGTACATGGGCAACACAAATTGGATTTGTTTTCTTTTTCTTCTTTTTTTTTTTTTTGTTTGGAGGTCACAAGGGGTTGGGGGTGCAGATCTGGGAGGACTTGTAAGTGAGGGTGCTGTGTGTTCATGATGTGAAGATCCCAAATAAATAATACAAATATTATGGAAAAAATCCAAAGTCTCACTAAAATTGTGAAGTCTCTCTAAAATTCTAAAGTCTCTTAACACAGGGATCCTGTAAGATAAAAATCAGTTAAATTATTCTAAGAGAGAAGAACTAGGCCACAGTCACAATCAAATTAAAGAAAACTTAACTCTCAACATTATAAAAGGTTCAGCGTTTGATATCTGGTACCCAAAGACAATCCTATGTATCCCAAAGACATCAGTTCTCAGCTCTGCCATCCACAGAACATACAGCTTTCTCGTAGGCACAGATACCTCCACTCCACAGCTGCTTCTGCCCTTGGCAATCCTCCCATGGAATGGCATCTCCAAAACATGGTGGTCTCCACTGCAACTGGGCACCTTCTCCAACAGCCCCTCCTGGGCTATCTTCAGAATACCTACTCTCCCACTTTGTGCCAAACCTCAGCCAATCTCCATGACCCCTTCATGGCTTAAAATTAGTACCATCTGGGCAATTCTTGTGCTACCATATTCTATTGGTAGCATGAGGTGCAAATTTAGCCACCTTCTGAACACAAGGTCTGTGTGCTAATTGAGGAAACACTTCCCAGAGACGTCTTCATCTTAGTGACTCTGGTCCCTTCTTAATCACAGCTGATTCTTTAGCCCCAGCTGACAAGTATCAATTGTCTCAGTAAAGCAGAGGTTTCACTTTAGTAGTTCTTAATTTAAAGAATCACCTGCCCTGATAAAGCTTTTAAGGAACTCTCAGACTTCTCTTTGAAACACCACAAGCTAGGCTTCCTTGTTCTGCACTGTTCTCAACAATATCTTCTATGTTCCTTTAGAATACTCCACCAAGCTCTGAGTGGTTTGTTCAACTCAAAATTCCAAAGTCCTTCCACAGTTCTCCCCCAAATACATAGTCAGGTCTATTACAAGCAATACCTCACTCCAGGTACCAATTCCTGTCTTAGTCATGGTGTCTATTGCTGTGACCAAATACCATGGCAGTGGCAACTTGTGAACGAAAAGGTTTGTTTTGTCTTATATCTCCAGGTGATGGTTCATAACTGAGGGAAGAACCTGGAGGCAAGAACTGAAGCAGAAGCCATGGAGGAGTGCTGCTTACTGGCTTGGTCAGCCTGCTTTAAAAAAATAGTACTCAGGACCATCAGCTCAGGTGTGCCATACCCTGCAGTGAGATGGACCTCTCCTATATCAACCATCAATCAAGAAAATGTTCCATAGATAGAAGGCCAGTCTGATGGGGGCATTTTCTCAGTTGAGGTTCCCTCCAGCTTGTGTCCAGTTGACACAAAACTAGCCAGCATAATGGCATATTTGTGTTATGTTAGGTGTGGTTATGATATTGTTGTCTTCCTTTGGAAGTTAACCAAGACATAAGATTCTATTGGGTGTTATCTTGACAAAAGGTGTACTTTTAGAGATTTTTTAATGTCAGCTTGTTTGAATCTGGAATCTACTAAGAAGTGTACCTCTGGGTAACTCTGGGGATATTTTCTGTTTTCACTGAGAGGGGAAGACCCTTCTGAAGAGCCTTCATCATCTTCTCCTGTTAGCCAATATACAAAGCGGACCAAAGGAAAAGCAGTTCTTTGGCCTGCTTTCCTTCACCTCTTTGCTGGTGAATGTATCCACCCTGTTGTCACGCAGAGGGTACACTTCGGAACTCAGCTTCAGCAGCTTTCCAATGTGGGCTAAAGACCAGCAGCAGGTCTCCAGGAATTCTCTAGGCTTTCAGCGCCAAATTAGAACTGCAAAGGCAACATGTATGGTGGACTGAGAACATACTGGGTTCTCAGCCTCTAGTGTGAAGCCAGCCACTGCTGGATTACTCATGTATATTGTGTAAGCCAATCTAGTGACTTCTCTGTGTAATGAGTGTTTATTCTTTTACTACTATTTCTCTAGAGAAATCTGACTTATACAGTGGCCTAGTGATCCAGTTCTCTATGCGACTCTTAAAAAAATAAATCAAGGCATGCTATCTAGCTATCCAATCCTGGCTGGCTTGCATTCACTGTGAATCTCAGGCTGGCCTCAAGCTCCTGCCTTAGTCACATGAATGCATGGGTTATAGGCATGTGCCATGTTAGCTAGCTCCATTTGAGCTTTCAGTCCTACATTAACAATATTATGCAATTTGGGAATTAATGAACTTTGTGGCATTATACGTACACCACTTTAAAATATTTTCATGAAGACATTAGGGAGTTCATATTTTTGTATACAATGAAAGGGCAACGATTACATTTACTAGCCATTATATATTATCAGATATAATAATACATTATACAAATTTACTATTATTATTACTGTTAATTAAGTGATATTCCATTCACAACCATGTTAAGTTACCAATCATGAGGGATCCTAGAGTGACACAGGTCTGTGGATGGCTTTGTTCCATCTACTAATGATACTTAGTGTCTCTTGGTGCCACCCACTGGACCTGGTAGACCTTGATTAGTATCAAGAGACAGTTCAATGCTAAGCATATGTTGGGACAAATTCCTGTCCCATTAATTTCTGCTCCTGGTGATTTAAGTATCTTTCTCAGTCTGGGAACATGTACTTGTTGGTTGGCAGTGGCGGTGGCCATGGTGGTAATAGCAAATTCGGTATCTCATAAAGCAGATCAGAGAAACACTACCTCTGTAGACTATATCTTTGCATGCTATTTTGAGCGATGAGTCATTAGCCTTATATCCTGACTGGAGTAGCAGGGTGCTTGCTGATGCAAGAGCATGCAAGACAGAATGGGACGTCGGGGCCTGGAGACTCAGGAAAGATTTTTGGGAATTCTAAGGGAACTCATTTCCCACTTCTCAGAGAACAATGAGATGAGTGTTCTTGTTTCCGTACGGTGTCACCATATAAGATGTCCACTGAGATCTAAGTATGGTTTCATCCAGTTCTCAGGCTGTTAACCGAATGGAGAAGATCTGGGAGATGTAATGCACATGTTGAGTTTATCTCTTGAAAATTATGAACGTTTGTTTATTTACACATGTTTTAGACCAATGTGTTGAATTTTTCCTGACAGTGAAAATAGCAGAGTTCTGGTTGTGGTGAGCTGCTTGTGGCAGGGGTGTGTCCTCAGTGTGAGTGTTGTGGCTGCTTGTGGCAGGGCTGTGTCCTCAGTGTGAGTGTTGTGGATGCTTGTGGCAGGGGTATGTCATCAGTGTGAGTGTTGTGGCTGTATGTGACAGGGGTGTGTCCTCAGTGTGAGTGTTGTGGATGCTCGTGGCAGGGGTGTGTCCTCAGTGTGAGTGTTGTGGATGCTCGTGGCAGGGGCGTGTTTTCAATGTGAGTGGAGACTCTTGCCATTTGCTTGCTGTAAATGGCAGTGGTGTTTGTCTTCCATTGAGTTTCTCTACAGCTCTGATAACAAGAGCAAGAGGATTTGGTTGTTTCAACTGCTCTGGCTAACCTAGCCAGTGGGCCCCTGGGATCTGCCTGTCTTTGCCCCTGCCCGACACTGGAGTTATAGATGTGCTTTACCACTCCTGGCTTTTACATGGGGGCTGGGAATCTGAACTCACACTTGGGTAGCAAGAACTCCACCTGCTGACCACTTCCCTTACATCCTGGACACACTTCAATATCTGGACGAAGATCAGTTGATAGAATTTCCCTGGCACTGACCATCAAGCACGGGATGGAGGGGAAACACTTCTCCTTCACTGTCTATCTGGGGCTCCAGCTAGGAGCAGCCAGACATGAGCCTTTGGCAATCCAACTGGAGTTAATCATGTAGCTCTTCTAATGTAATTCACTTCACAGGACTGCAGATGGGACTATGAGACTCCAGGATAATATGGCTAAACATGGACACAAATACAAAGGTATGATGAGAGAATGTATTTTGTGGGATGAATGGCTTTGTATGTTAAATTTCTGAAGATTTGTTTTTATTTTATGTGTAGTGAATGTTCTGCTTTCATGAGTATATGTATATAACCTGCATTCCTGGTGCTCTCAGAGGTCAGAAGAGGGTACTGGGTTCTCCTGAGTTACAGATGATTATGAGTTAATATGTGGGTTCTCAGAACTGACCCCGGGTCCTCTGCATAGGCAACACATGCCCTTAACTGCTGAGACATCTCTCTTGGACCTATGACTTAGATTTTGTTTTTTTCTGGCTTGTTTGACTTTCTTTCACTTCACACATGTTAAAAAGGTATACTACCTCCAAGCTTCACCCCCAGATCTGGGTAGATTTTTAAGTTGTAATTTTCCTTTTGCAATGTTTATCTGTGCCTGTATGACATGAAAGCTATTTGACAGAAATATGTATTATGACTAAATAGATAAAAGAGCATAACCTTGTTCCAAGTAGGCAGTGAACAACATAGGAGAATAGTCAACACTGTTGAGTGACATTATCCCTAATGAAGGTGTGTGTGGTACAGGCAATTTTTCTACAGCTAGTATTTTAGGGAACAGGCAATGTAAAGACAGTCATTGCTTAAAATGGGTTAATTTTCCTTAACAATGGGCACAATGCCATATTGAATGCACTGTTTACAAGTCCAATTGCCTTCCTCTGTCATTCACAGTTTAAGTAACACAAAGTTCTCCACCTTTCAGTCACAGTTCTGCAAAGCCCTCAGGGACAGAACAAAGAAATGGAAATGCTGATGACAGAGGAATCAAGGAATGGGACAGCGGTCCAGGAGTTCATCCTTGAGGGGTTCCCTGCTGCCGAGCACCTCAGGATCCTCCTTTTCCTGGTGCACTTGCTGGCCTACTTGGCTTCCCTCATGGGCAACATGCTCATAATCACCATCACCTGCCAGGACCAGCGCTTACAGACACCCATGTACTTCTTCCTCAGCAGTTTCTCCTTTGTGGAGTGTTGTTTTATCACCACGGTTATCCCCCAGCTGCTAGCCATCTTTCTTTCAGGGAGGCGAAGGATTTCCTTTGTAGCCTGCTTCACACAAGCCTTTGTCTTTCTTTTCCTGGGGGCAACTACTTTTTTCCTTCTGGCTGTTCTATCCCTGGACCGGTACCTGGCTATCTGCAAACCTCTGCATTATCCCACCATCATGAGCCCAAGGATGTGCTTCTTTCTCATTGCTGTCTGTTTAGTTCTGGGGTTCCTCTTCATGGCCATTCCAGTTGTGATGCTTTCCCAGTCATTTTACTGCGGCCCCAATGTTATCCCTCACTTTTTCTGTGATTTTGGACCACTGGCAAATCTCTCCTGTTCAGAAACCAGGTCTATTGAAACGCTCTTTTTCAATCTTGCTCTAATTGTGCTTTTTACATCCCTTCTTATAGCCGTGTTTGCATACAGCAATATAGTCATCACGATCATGCGTCTCCCTTCCGCCAGGGAGCGACAGAGGGCTTTCTCCACCTGCTCCTCACACCTCCTCGTCCTCTCACTGATGTTTGGCAGCTGTGTGTTTATATACGTGAAGCCAAAGCAAACAAGCAGGCTGGACACCAACAGGGAGGCTGCTCTTGTGAACACAGTGGTGACGCCGCTTCTGAACCCTGTCATCTACACCCTGAGAAACAAGCAGGTCCACCAGGCTCTGAGGGATGCACTGTCCAGGATCTTACTGCACAGATAACATAGGAAGAATGCACCTTCCCCTTGATTTGGTCTGACTCCATTTTTATATAAATATTCTATATAAATCATCGGCATGTTGTTTCTTTCAAATTCTGCTTGATTGTTTTTAAAATGATGGCTGACTTATCCAGTAATTCCATCTGAAGGCTTTAATAATCTTTTGATGAAAGTCTTCCTATATCTGCTTTGTTGGCAATTAAAACCAAAGCCTCATACATATTACATAGGTGTTACATTTTCAACAAAGTGTCTCAAATTATCTGTGGTCGTATTGTGTTCCCTAAAATATTGTGTGCTCCCTGAAATAAACTCAGAGAACAGGACGGCCACAATATTAAACATGAGGATAGGCAGTGGTAGCACACGCCTTTAAACCCAGCACTCGGGAAGCAGAGCCAGGCGGATCTCTATGAGTTCAAGGTCACATTGGAACAGCCAGACATACTGACACAAGCATTTAACCCCAGAAAGCGAGCCTTTAATCACAAGGAGTGACCACAGAAAGAGAAAGATATATAAGACATGAAGACCAGAAACTAGCAGCATTTAGCTGGTTAAGCATTTTAGCTGGTTAAGCTTTTAGGCTTTGGGGCAACACAGTTGAGCTGAGATTCATTTTGGATGAGGACTCAGAAGCTTCCAGTCTGAGGAAACAAGACCAGGTGAGGAATTGGCGAGGTGAGGAAACTGGCTTATTCTGTGTCTCTGATCTTCCATCATTCACCCCAATACCTGGCCTCAGGTTTGATTTTATTAATAAGATTTATTTTAAGATTCATGCTACAATTATCCATGCATTTATTTGATATATATTGGGTCTGGGAAGGCATAGTTTCACAAATCCCTCTTGTAGTAATGCAGAAAGAAAGAGAGGCTTTGAGGATAGAGTAGGGAATGGAGAATTAAATTCATGAATACCAAGAATATAAAATGTAAACAACAACAGGTTTATGTGATCATCATACCAAAATTTGAATGATGTATAAACAATAGCTATCATGATATTAATAAATTATTTAACACCACTCACTACACTTGTTTCCCATGGAGAACATTTATATATAAGCAGACATTGTTTTCACCCTGATGAAAAGCATTGAAATCAAAAGCCCCATTCATTTGCAAGGCTAATTTCAGTTGAACCCCCAAAACTGAAGGAATAACAAAGGGCCAGAAGAACTTTAGAAGCAGACTGGAGTTCTCATATTGTTCACCATGCTGGGGAAATGCAAACAATTCAGGAGAAATTTATTCTATAGGGAAAGAAGTCTAACTGTGATGATAATATCCTTGTGATTAATTTATGGACAAGGTCAGGCATCCATCTTAGCACTGAGGTGAAACAAAGCTATTGATCGATCATGAGGCAAGCTGAATAGGTAACAAGGCAGGAAAACACCCTTGTTTTGGTAAATTTTCTTGTAAAATTGGGCTGCAGTTGAAGAAATTGCCTCTGTCACATGGGCTGGGGATATGTTTGTAGGGCATTTTCTTGATTGGTGACTGATGTGGGAGGAACCAGCACACATGGGCAGTGCCATCCTCAGGCAGGTGGGCCTGGGCTGTATGCGAAAGGCAACAGACCATTAATCTTGGGAGAAAGCCAGCAAACTACATCCCTCTGCCATTTCTGCTTCAAGCTCCTGTCTTCAGTTCCTTCCTTGGCTTCCCTCAATGATGAACTGTAACCTGGAAGCCAAACAAACCCTTTTCCTCCCCAAGTTGCTTTTGGTCATCAACAATATATGATCAATAAGAAATACATAACAAAAATAGCAACAAATTATCCAAGAGAGCTTAACATTTGGCTGTAGAGAACTCATTGTAAATAACAATTTGCTTCAACAAAATTTGAGGGCATTTTTCAGAAAAATAAAATAATAGATCATATCAAACATCATGCAATATAGTCTAGAAAATGCTATTACTTGAAAGACATAAATTAATTATGTAAGCATTTAAGTTTAAAGAACAAAACATAATTGGGATTCGAATGGAAGGTATTCGAGCATGTTTGCAAGTAATATCAATCAATCAAAGAATTTGGAGACAGAGTGAAAATAAGCAAAGCAGAATTTCATTCTTTGAAGTGACTCATAAAATATTTAAACTCACTAAGATTAGCCAGAAATAGAGTGAAAGGGACAGTGAGGACCAGGAAAGGTTCTATGTGAAGAATGAAGGTGTGTGACTCCACATATCCTGCAGGTATTATAAGAACAATTATGCATTATTATAAACATCTTCATGCTAGTAAGTTTGATAACCAAATTAAAATGTAACTGTGTCTTTGAAAGAAAAACTTTCTAAACCAACAGAAGAAGATATAGTACTGATATCACTTTTGTCTATTTGTTAATTGTATTTGTGATTCCAAACCTTTCCTTCAAGTTTCTCTGCCAGGAGCCATCTCTGGTGGCTGACAGATCTCAGAGAGGAGGTAAGGAGTCAGCAAGGGAAGGAGTGAGCCAGATATGATGCTCAGGAGACACTTGCAGTCTGACTGACTAGCAGCCAGAGTGTTTATTTATACAGAATTCAGTAAACTGAGATAGATTCATGTTGTTCCAGAACATAGATGGTTTTGGGTTTTGGACATGTGTTTCACTTCCTTTTGCTCATCTTTTAGTTATCATTGATAAACCATGACAAAACAGAGTTATCATTTCCAATCATTTTTTCTCAAGTTAAGCATCATTGATAAACATTTATCATTTTTACTCATTAATCTTACAACTAAGAATCTAGAGGCATATGACAGCCTGTTTACAGGCTAGTATCTTGTGGCTTCAAGGATGTTATACCAAAACAAAATCTTCAAGCCAGCCTGAGCAAATTGCCATAACCCAAGCAGTATATTATAAACTTTTTTTCTTTTGCTTTTTTAACTTTATTTATTATATTTGTGTTTTAATTTTACACATCAGCCATGGGTTTCCCTGTCCTCCCCCTCCCACCTGTACCCCCACCTTTCCCCCATCCCCTCCCCTCCATTCCCATCTCCTCTAGGGCCAAGACTCCCCTGGGGATTCATTTAAACCTGATGGATTCAGTACAGGCAGGTCCAGTCCCCTCTTTTCAGGCTGAACAAAGTGTCCCTGTGTAAGCCCAAGGTTCCAAACAGCTAGATTATGCACTAAGGACAGGTCCTGGTCCCACAGCCTGGATGCGTCCCAAACAGTTGAAGTTATTCAATTCTCACACCTATCCAGAGGGCCTGATCCAGCTGGGGGCTCCACAGCCTTTGGTTCATAATTCATATGCTTTCATTTGTTTGGCTATTTGTCCCTGTGCCTCTGGAATCTTGGTCTCAACAATTCACACTCCTACAGTCCCTCCTCTTTCTCGACAATTAGACTCCTGGAGCTCCACCTGGGGCTTGGCCGAGAATCTCTGCATCCACTTCCATCAGTATTTGGATGAGAGTTCCAAGACAATTGTTAGGGTGTTTGGCCATCTGATCACCAGACTAGGTCAGATCAGGCTTTCTCTCAACCGTGGCCAGCAGTCTACAGAGGATGCATCATTGTGGATTTCTGGGGACCTCTCTAGCACTTTGCTTCTTCCTGTTCTCATGTGGTCTTCATTTATCATGGTCTGTTATTCCTTATTCTCCCTTTCTGTTCTTGACCCAGCTGGGATCTCCTGCTCCCCTAAGCTCTCTTTCCCTCGAAACTTGCCCTTCATTACTCCCATGGTCATCCAGGTTGTTCATGTAGATCTCATCCATTTCTCTATCATTGGATGATCCCTGTGTCTTTCCTAGGGTCCCGTTTTCTAGGTAGCCTCCCTGGAGTTGTGTAGCAGTCTAGTCATCTTTGTTTTACATCTAGTATATTATTTTGAGTGAGTACATACCATGTTTGTCTTTCTGAGTCTGGGTTACCTCACTCAGGATGATTTTTTCTAGATCCATCCATTTGCCTGCAAACCTCATGATGTCCTTGTTTTTCTCTGCTGAGTAGTACTCCATTGTGTATATGTACCATATTTTCTTTATCCATTCTTCAGGTGAAGGGCCTCTAGGTTGTTTCCAGGTTCTGACTATTACAAACAATGCTGATATGAACATAGCTGAGCAAATGCCCTTGTAGTATGATTGAGCATTCCTTGGGTATATGCCCAAGAGTGCTACAGCTGGGTCTTGGGGGAGATGGATTCCCAATTTTCTAAGGAAACGCCATATTGATTTCCAAAGAGACTGTACAAGGTTGCATTCCCACCAGCAGTGGAGGAGAGTTCCCCTTGCTCCACATCCTCTCCAGCATAAGCTGTCTTCTGTATTTTTGATCTTAGCCATTCTGACAGGTGTAAGGTGGTATCTCAGCGTCATTTTGATTTGCATTTCTCTGATCATTAGAGATGTTGAGCAATTCCTTAAATGTCTTTCAGCCATTTGAACTTCCTTTGTTGAGAATTCTCTGTTTAGTTTTATAGCCCATTTCTTAATTGGACTGTTGGGCATTTTGATGTCTAATTTCTTGAGTTCTTTATATATTCTGGATATCAGCCCTCTGTTAGATGTGGGGTTGGTAAAGACCTTTTCCTATTCTGTAGGCTGTCGTTTTGTCTTGTTGACCGTGTCCTTTGCTCTACAAAAGCTTCTCAGTTTCAACAGGTCCCATTGATTGATTGTTTTTATCAGTGTCTGTGCTACTGGTGTTGTATTTAGAAAGTGATCTCCAGTGCCAATGTGTTCAAGACTACTCCCTAATTTCTCTTCTATCCGGTTCAGAGTAACTGGATTTATGTTGAGGTCTCTGATCCACTTGGACTTAAGTTTTGTGCATGGTGACAGATCTGAATTTATTTGCAACTTTCTACACATTGACATCCAGTTATGCCAGCACCATTTGTTGAAGATGCTTTCTTTTTTCCATTGTCCATTTTTGGCTTCTTTGTCAAAAATTATTTGTTCATAGGTGTGCAGGTTAATGTCAGAGTCTTCACTTTGATTTCATTGGTCCACATGTTGGTTTTTATGCTAGTACCAAGCTGTTTTTAGTATGGTAGCTCTATAGTAGAGTTTGAGGTCGGGGATTGTGATGCCTCCAGAGGTTGTTTTATTGTACAGGATTCTTTTGGCTATCCTGGGTGTAGTTAAGTTTTCATGCCTGGCCCAGTCAGGACAAATCTCTCTTACCTGCCAGTCCTATAGTTGCTCAGACCCAACCAAGAAAGCACACAGAGACTTATATTGTTTACAAACTGTATGGCCATGTCAGGCTTCTTGTTATCTACTTCTATCTTAAATTAACCCATTTCTATAAATCTATACTTTGCCACGTTACTCGTGTCTTATCATTACCTTAAATCCTTCTTGCCATGGGGGTAGCTGGCGGTGTCTGTCCTCTCCAGCCTTCTACCTCCCACAATTCTCTTCTCTGCTTGTCCCGCCTACACTTCCTGCCTGGCTACTGGCCAATCAGCATTTTATTTATACTGAGTGATATCCACAGCACTTTCCCTTATTTTTTTGTTAAAAAAGGAAGGTTAACTTTCATGTCATAAAATTACAGATAACAAATTATCAAGCAAGAATTACAGTTATAATATTAAAGAAGATATTCTATCTGTCTTATATTTGTGAGTTTAAGGTTTTATTTCTAACTTATCTTTTGTCATACTGAGGAAATTATATCTATCTAGTCTAGTACTCTCCTTAAGGAAAGAAAATATATCTCCAAAAAAAAAAAGGGAAAAGAAGAAATGGAATGGATAGGTATAAGATATTATGGTAGACTATCATATACATCAGTAAACAAATTTAGTAATATAGTAGCCTTTGCACTGTTATGAATTCTTATATGTTGATACAAATATAAACTTTTTATATTCCTATTTAAGATAATTTGTATATTGATACAAATACAGAACTATGTTTGTTATATTGTACACATATTTTTACTCTTATTTGAAATATTTGTATATTGATACAAATGTGAATTTATATCTGTCATACTGTATGTATGTTCTACTGTTTAAGATATTCTGTATACTGATATATAGTTAGGATTATTGTCATATTTCATATTGCACTATACATTCCTACCTCTGTTAAAGGTATTTTGTGTATTGTCACAATTTAAAGTCATTGTCCTTTTACTGTACATTTGCTTACAGACTGTTTGCCTTATTTATAGAAAGCCTTAGTCCTTAGGTTGCTTAGGTCGATAAGACTTATAGAGTTATTGTCACCTATGCTTGCCATCTCTATAATTATGTTAGTTAGGTTATCTATATTTATAAATACATAGGTCAGATGGACAGGTAATCTTCAAATACTTCATGAACCTAGAGAATATGGCATTTAAATAACTTAGAAATCTGTTGACATGAGACACAATTGCTCCTGGCAGCACCAATTTGATCCCAAGAGAATGTTGGGCTTCTAAGACATTTCCATTTGGAAGTTTGTCTTCTTGGCACAAAATGGCCTACTGGGCAAAGAACTGCCCTTGCCTCAACTGCTGACAGTACAAATGCTTTCCTTTCTGGACAAGCGGGACACAAGGAAAGCGACCACTATACTTTGCCAAGACAGGGTAAGATGGTCTTTCAGAATTCCTGCTTCTGAAAATGGTCTGTCAGATACTCTAGACCTGTAGCCAATTTGAATGCACCAACAATGCTGAGAAACATTAGGTGACTGTCCAGGCCGCCAGCTGTCTCTGTCTACTCTTGCAAGACTCCCAAAAGTTTATTACATCCTTCTCCCATTTCTCAGGTATTATTATATTCCTTCTCAGGTCTTTGATGAGGTTGGAGATTAGCAGTTATAGTTACAACTTAGTATATATACATATATAATATCTTAGATAGAATATATTAAGAATTAGACTCAGGTTCTTTACAATAGGACACCTTTTGGAATGATCTTTGTAACATGCCATCTACCCATGCTCTAGACTTCCCTGGATTTTACTATGTGTTTTTTGTTTGATATTGTTTGCACTTATTGTAATTCCAACTTATCTAGGTAATTATCCCACATTACTCCTGGACAATATTTGATAACCATCTCTTTGTATATAATCTTGTATTAGGTTAGAACTTTCTTATTTAGACAAAAGGTGGAGATGTAGTGGATAGCCATCCCAGCATTGGCCTGGAAGTTCCAACCCCCATTGAGGCTTTGGTAATGGTCATGCCCACAAGGCAGGGCAGAGGAGGAAGCAGAAGACCCAGGATTGAGAGGAGGTCTCTCTCTTGGTTCTGGAACGCTGGACACAGGAGGTAGACCAAGCAGAGTTCTCCAGAGAACACCGCTGGACTGTGTGATACCTTTGCCAGACCCTACAACCTCTCCCTTCATTTGTAAGTTACCCCACAAAATAAACCTCCCTTTTAACTACGTGGAGTGGCCTTAATAATTTCACCAATACCTGGGTTTTTTGTTTTTCCATATGAAGTTGAGTATTATTCTTTCCAGATCTGTGAAGAATTGTGTTGTTAATTTGATGGGGATTGAGTTGAATCTGTAGATTGCTTTTGGTAAGATCACCATTTTTATTATGTTAATCCTGCTTATCCATGAGCATGGGAGATCTTTCCAATTCCTGACATATTCAATTTCTTTTTTCAGGGACTTAAAGTTCTTGTCATATAAGTCCTTCACATGCTTAGTTAGCATAACCCCAAGGTATTTTATATCATTTGTGGCTATTGTAAAGGGTGATGTGTCTCTGATTTCTTTCTCAGCCTGTTTGTCTATTGCATATAGGAGGGCTACAGATTTTTTTTTAGTTGATCTTGTATCCTGCTATGTTGCTGAAGGTTTTTATAAGCTGTATCAGTTCCTTGGTTGAATTTTTGGGGTCACTCATGTATATTATCATGTCATCTGCAAATAGGGAAAGCTTGACTTCTTCCTTTCCAATTTGTATCCCCTTAATCTCCTTATGTTGTCTTATAGCTCTGGATAGAACTTCAAGTACTATATTGAATAAGTATGGGGAGAGGGAACAGCCTTGCCTTGTTCCTGATTTTAGTGGTATTGCTTTGAGTTTCTCTCCATTTAATTTGATGTTGGTTGTTGGCTTGCTGTAGATTGCCTTTATTATGTTTAGGTATGTTCCCTGTATTCCTGATGGCTCCAAGACCTTTATCATGAAGAGGTGTTGGATTTTGTCAAATGCCTTTTCTGCATCTAGTGAGATGATCATGTTTTTTTTTCCTTTGAGTTTGTTTATATGGTGTATTACATTGACAGACTTTCATATGTTGATCCACCCTTGCATCCCTGGGATGAAGCATACTTGATCATGGTGGATAATTGTTTTGATGTGTTCTTGGAGTCTGTTCGCCAGAAATTTATTGAGCATTTTTGCATCAATGTTCATAAGAGAGATCGGTCTGTAGTTCTCTTTCTTAGCTACATCTTTGTTTGGTTTAGGAATCAGGGTACTTGTAGCCTCATTGAAGGAGTTTGGTAATATACCTTCTGCTTCTATTGTGTGGAACAATTTAAAGAGTATTGGTATTAAGTCTTCTTTGAAGATCTGGTAGAATTCTGCACTGAAACCATCAGGCCCAGGGCTTTTTTTGGTTGGGAGACTTTTAATGACTGATTCTATTTCCTTAAGGGTTATTGGACTATTTAAATAGTTTATCTGGTCTTGATTTAACTTAAGTATGTGGTATCTATCCTGAAAATTATTCATTTCTTTTTGATTTTCCAGTTTTGTGGAGTAGAGGTTTTTGAAGTATGACCTGATGATTCTCTGGATTTCCTCATTGTCTGTTGTTATGTCCCCCTTTTCATTTCTGATTTTGTCAATTTGGATGCTCTCTCTCTGTCTTTTGGTTAGTTTGGATAAGGGCTTGTCTATCTTGTTGATCTTCTTAAAAACTAACTCTTTGTTTCATTAATCCTTTGTATTGTTCTCTTTATTTCTATTTTATAAGATTTCAGCTCTCAATTTGATAATTTCCTGGCATCTGTTCCTCCTGGGAGACTTTGCTTCTTCCTGTTCAAGGGCTTTCAGGTGTGCTGTCAAGTCACTAGGGTGAAATTTCTCCAGCTTCTTTATGTGGGCATTTAGTGCTATGAATTTCCCTCTTAGTACTGCTTTCATAGTGTCCCATAAGTTTGGCTATGAGGTGTATTCATTTTCATTGATCTCTAGGAAGTCTTTAATTTCTTTCTTTATTTCTTCCTTAACCCATTGGTGATTCAGTTTAGCATTATTCAGTTTCTATGAGATTGTAGGATTTCTGTAGTTTTTTCTGTTGTTGAAATCTAACTTTAAACCATGGTGGTCTGATAGAACACAGGAGGTTATTCCAATTGTTTTATATCTGTTGAGATTTGCTTTGTGGCCAAGTATGTGGTCGATTTTAGAGAAGGTTCCATGGGGTGCTGAGAAGAAGGTATATTCTTTTTTGTTCGGGTAGAATGTTCTGTAGATATTGATTAAGTCCATTTGAGCCATAACATCAGATAAGGCCATTATTTCTCTGTTAAATTTCACTTTGGCCGATCCGTCCAGAGGTGAAAGTGGGGCGTGGAAGTCTATCACTATTAATGTGTGGGGTTTTATATGTGATTTAAGCTTTAATAATGTTTCTTTTATATATGTGGGTGCCCTTGTGTTTGGGGCATAAATGTTCAGAATTGAGACTTCATCTTGGTGGATCTTTCCTGTGATGAGTATGTAATGTCCTTCATCATCTCTTTTGATTGATTTTAGTTTGAATTCTATTTTGCCGAATATTAGGATGGCTACACCAGCTTGCTTCTTAAGACCATTTGATTGGAAAGTCTTTTCCCAGCCTTTTATTCTTAGGAGGTGTCTATTTTTTTAATTTGAGGTGTGTTTCTTGTATGCAGCAGAAAGATGGGTCCTGTTTTCATATCCATTCTGTTAGTCTGTGTCCTTTTATAGGTGAATTAAGTCCATTGATATTAAGGGATATTAATGACCAGTGATTGTTTGTTCCTGTTGTTATTTTTATTTTTTTGGTGGTAGTGTGTGTGTACTTCTCTTCTTTAGGGTTTACTGCTATGCTGTTACCTATTGCCTGGGTTTTCATGGGTGTATCTGCCTTCCTTAGGTTGGAATTTTCCTTCTAGTGCTTTCTGTAGGGCTGGGTTTGTGGATAAGTATTGTTTAAATCTGGTTTTGTCTTGGAAGGTCTTGCTCACTCCATCTATGATGAGTGAAAGTTTTGCTCAGTATAATAGTCTAGGGTGGCATCCATGGTCTCTTAGTGTCTGCATTATATCTGTCCAGTTCCTTCTGGCTTTCAAAGTCTCCATTGAGAAATCGGGTGTTATTCTGATGGGTTTGCCTTTATAAGTCACTTGGCCGTTTTCCTTTGCTGCCCTTAATATTCTTTCTTTATTCTGTACATTTAGTTGTTTAATAATTATGTGGCGAGGGGACTTTTTTGGGGGGTCTAGTCTGTTTGGTGTTCTACAGGCTTCTTGTATCTTCATAGGCATTTGCTTCTTTAAGTTGGGAAAGTTTTCTTCTATGATCTTGTTAAATATATTTTCTGTGACTTTGAGTTGGTATTCTTCTCCTTCCTCTATCCCTATTATTTGTAGGTTTGGTCTTTTCATGGTGTCCCAAATTTCTTGGACATTTTGGGTCATGACTTTGTTGGTTTTAGTGTTTTCTTTGACTGATGAATCTATTTCTTCTACCGTATCTTCAACAGCAGAGATCCTTTCTTCCATCTCTTGCATTCTGTTGGTTATACTTGCATCTGAATTTCCTGTTTGTTTACTCAGATTTTCTATATCCAGCATTCCTTCTGCTAGTGTCTTCCTCATTTTTTCTATTTCCCTCTTCAGGTCTTGGATTGTCTTCCTTGCTTTTTCATGATTTTCATTCAAGGATTTATTGTGTTCTTCTCCTTTAATTGTCCTTTCCTCTAGTTTTTTATAGCGTTCTTCCTGTGTTTTGTTTGTCTGTTCCTCTACTTTATATTTGATTTCTTCTATATAAGGCTCTAGCCTCTTCATGATGTTACTTATAAGGTTGTTTTCTTCTTCTTCTTCCATTCTGTGATGTTCAGGTCTAGCTGTTGGAGAAGGGCTAGGTTCTGGTGATGCTGTATTGCTCTTTATTTTGTTGTATGTACTTCTGTCTTGACATCTGCCCATCTCCTCTTGGGTTCGTTCTTGGTCTTATCAGTGTACTTGGTCCAGAGAGAGTTGACAGATTTAGGGAGCCTCTCTCTGGTCCAGATGGAAGCCCTGGGCCAGATGGGAGCACTGGTCCAGATGAGAGTGCTGGCTGGATAGGAGCTGGGGGGCTGGACTCTGATTCTTGGGAAGTCCCTGATGTCTCCTTATTTTTTCCAGATGGGAGCTCCTCTTGTCCAGATGGGAGTTACTCTGGTCTCTCTGGTCCAGGTGGGAGTTCCGGGGTTGACGGAAGCTGGAGGCTGGTCTCTGATTCTCAGGAAGTGGCTGGGGTCTCAGGCAAATGGGTGTGGGGGCAGGGTGTTGAGACTGCAGTGTCTGCCTGCAGTCTTGGAAAAGGGGAGCCTTTGCGCAGGGCCCAATGATTGGCCTGAATCTGGGGCCAAGTTGGTCAGGTCCTCCCTGGATGGCCTATGTCCAGCAGTGAGACCCAGGCACAGTTGCCTCTCTGACTATAACCCAGGCACTCACCTCTGGTCCAGATGTGACTTCCGGGCGGGCACCATTTCTTCATTTTAAAGTATGTAAACTATGGGGTTTGAGAGATGGTTCAGCAGTTAAGAGTCCCTATTCTCTTACAAAGATGCCAGGTTCACTTCCCAGGATACACATGGCAGATCACAATCTTCTGTAGCTACAGTTCCTGGGGGCTTTGACTCCCTCTTCTGGCATTATAGGTAACAGGCTTGCACATGATACACATATATACATGTAGGCAAACACTACACAGGAAATAGAAATGAATAAATCTTTTAAAATGTGGTAAATTTTGTATCCTGTAACCCTGTGTTTCCTTACATATGTAATTTTGGGAACCATGGAAAATATACCTCTGAAGACCTTCACTAAGGACCATGAATATTAATGAGAACAAAGTCAGAAGGTTGCCATATGCAATGGAATGTTAATTATAACAGTCTCCTGAAATTTCTTCTTTCTAACAACAAGCAATGAAACATCTCCTGGGATTATGCTGTTGTTTCATTTTTGAATCCTTTTCTTGTGTTCCCCTAATGAATGTCCTAGAGGTTTGGCCTTTTGGACCTTGTGTAACTTTACCCATGATAATAAACAATCCTGTAGTAGTATGTCATAAGGATATATAAATGTATTTTCATTTATGATCACAATTATTTTCACCTGAACATAATGGTCTTCCAAAACTAGTTGACAAGAAAATAGCTACCAGCCTCCATGAACAAGAAGATTTGACTTTTATTGTCCTCCTTCCCCAAGTTTCTTTGAATGGATGTAAAACCAGGAAGGTATGATATTCATGCTAAGTCTATGTCTTCAGGTCCACTATGTTAAAGCACTATGTGAACTGAGTGTGCTATCATGTCCCAGAGAATGGGTGACAATTCCATAGGACGAATATTTAGAAATCTCCTTATTCCTTAAAAATAAGTAACCTTAATAATTAATTTTATGTCTTGACATATAAAGCATGTATTATTTGTTTTGTAGGTCGAAGACATACATCTCTTAATTAAGGATGTTCTTTTTTTTTTTTTCTTTTGCATAGGAGACAGATTTTGCTTTGTTGGAAGAAGGAAGATTTAACTAAAGCATCTCTTTACAGGGAGCTGCTTTCTGATAAGTGTGTGGGCATAGAGAGCATGTACAATTTGAAACGGATTGGTCCTTAAGCTAGCATTGTGGTCCCTACACAGTTAGCCATAAATCTGGGCAGCAAGACATTAAACCAAACTGACTAGTGTTGAGTTTTCTTACAGGTGCACCAGTTTCTCTCAAATGCCCAGACTTCCCTACAGAGCAATTCCACATCGTTCTGCCTTCTACTGGGCAATGGCTGTTAAAATACTAACTTGCTTCATTTGTTGAGTTGAAGCACAGTGGAATCTTCTATTAACAATGTTCACAGGAGGGGAAGGACAATGGACAGCCTGTGAAGGACAGCAGAATCACACTGCCATTCTGTAAGGGTAGTAGCACGTACAGGACACGGAGTCACACATTACATCTTTCTTCTTTGTGCCTGAACAAAACACCATTGAACCATTTTGCCATCTTCACACATAGTTTTTCTTAATCTCATTGGGTACTTATGAGAGTCCTATGGTGGCAAGCATTTGTGCTCCTTCTGGGAAGTGGGAAATAGCTCATTCCAAACAGATTTGGTTTAAAATCAGCTTGAACTGTGATTGTCAGAGCATAGCCTTTTCATACTATTTCCAGAGTCCACAATCATTACATAGCAGGGGTTCACACCATACAAGTCTGTAGTGTAGAAACTAACACCCTTTTCTGGAGGGTGACACAATGCTCTGTGATACTTGTATGTTTCATCTTCAAAAGCATGTGTCTTGGTTTTTATTCTTTACCCTATGTGATCTTATCAAAGGTAATGTTTTTTTTTTCTGATTCTGAACATCCACACAAAACCAACTACATATTTTTTTCTTTATTATAAACAAACTACATATTTTACATTTGTATTTTAGAAATGAGAACAGGAAAATTAATTTAAAATAAAACATTTTAAAATTAAAATATTACTCTTTAGAGTAATAAGGGCAAGCAATTTTGTAACATTTAAAAGATTGAAAATAAATTCTTTTCTCATACAATACATCTAGACCACAGTTTCCCCTCCCTCAGTTCCATCAAGCCCTCCCCATCTCCCCTCTCTCCCAGATCAACTCCTCTTCCATTTCCTTTCAGAGAAGAGCAGGCCTCCAAGCGACAACAACCAAACACAATAAAATGAGATACAACAAGACAAGGCAAAAGCCCTCATAATGAAGCTGGGCAATGCAACCCAATAGGAGGAGAAGAGTCCCAAGAGCAGGCAAAGGATTCAGATACACGCTGAACTCAATGTTAGGAGTCTCACAAAAACACCAAGCCAATGGCCATAACCTGCACAGAGGACCTGGTGAAGACCTCTGCAGGCCCTGTGCTTAGGGCAAATAACTCTTAAAAGCAGTGACCACAAATTAAATTATTTAATCTTTGGTGATAGCAGATTTGCCTAACATATCAAGGAGGGTTGATGGCAAAAGAATCAGGAGTAAGGATGGAGACAAGGAATGAGACGATAGTCCTGGAGTTTGTGCTGGAGGGGTTCCATGTGGCTCAGCACCTGGGCAAGGTCCTCTTCCTGGTGCACCTGCTGGTGTATCTGGCCTCAGTCACAGGAAACACACTCATAATTGCCATCACCTGGACAAATCCTCGCCTGCAGACCCCTATGTACTTCTTCCTCAGAAGTTTCTCCTTCTGTGAATGCTGTTTCATCTCCACTGTAATTCCCAAACTGCTGTCTATCTTTCTTTTTGGAGACAGAGCGATTCATTTCACTCCTTGTATCATACAAGCTTTTTTCTTTTTATTTCTTGGGTCAACTATTTTCTTCCACATGGCTGTGATGTCCTTGGATCGCTACCTGGCCATTTGCAAGCCTCTGCACTACCCAACCATCATGAACCCCAGGGTCTGTTTCCTCCTGGTTTTCTTCAGTTATGTGCTTTCCTTCATCCTGATAACTGGTGTCATTCTGAAGCTTTCCCGGTTGTCTTTCTGTGGCTCCAATGTCATCCCCCATTTCTTCTGTGACCTTGGCTCCTTAATTCATCTCTCCTGTTCCAACACCAAATCTCTTGATAGAATGGCTTTTGGTGTCGCTTTGCTTGTCCTTTTCACATCTGTCATTGCAGCTGTATTTGCATATAGCAACATACTAATCTCAATCATGCGTCTCCCATCAGCCAAGGAGAGACAGAAAGCTTTCTCCACCTGCTCCTCCCACCTCATCGTCCTCTCACTGATGTACGGCAGCTGTGTGTTTATATATGTGAAGCCAAAGCAAACAAGCAGGCTGGACACCAACAGGGAGGCTGCTCTTGTGAACACAGTGGTGACGCCGCTTCTGAACCCTGTCATCTACACCCTGAGAAACAAGCAGGTCCACCAGGCTCTGAGGGATGCACTGTCCAAAGTGAACTTACAGAAATAGTACTGCCTGCTTCAGAAGGTGAGTCTTCTTGGTCCTCTAACTGCAGCTCCCCCAAAGTGGAAACCCTTTCTATAAAATGTCTGTATGGTGGTCCAGGGTATGCTAATTTCACTAGATCCCTGCTCCCTTAACTTTACAATTTGAAAACAACAACAAAAATTTGTTCACCACATGGTGATGAAAATTTCTTCCTCCATTTCTATTCATTGGCCTTATATTAATTCAACTCAGACATCCTTTATGGAGAGCCTAACACATATTCACCAAACAATTGCCCTCTTCACACTTGTGAGCCATATGTCTTCAGGCTGCATGGATTGTGTGCAAATGTTATGTCACTTTACATATGGGGCTTGAACATCCATGGATTTTGTTATTTGTGAAGTTTCTGGAAATGGCCCTGAAAAGATGTTGACAGATAAGACTCACACTAAGCCACTCAGCTAAAAATAAGTTTCCAGTCAGATTCAATATTTGATGTGTACAATACATTCTTTTGCTTGAGTTTTGTTATGCTTAACCACTTTATTTACTGAAGTCAACATATAAAAACTTCAGAAACAAATTGGGTTTGAAACAAATCAATAATAAACATATTTATTTTTCCCTTTGGATTCATTTGTTTTAGAGACATAACTCTGGGTGCTTGATATGCATACTTTAAAGTTATAATCATCCACATGTATTACATATTATTAATATTTTGTTTTAATGGGTTCTTGAATCAAAAAATGCAAAACCTCTTAGCATATTAATCTTTTTTCTTGGAATGTAGATCACAAAGGCCTGTACCAATTAGGTTGCTAGGAGATGGTCCCATACCAGTTTCTATCTTCTCATGTAAGAGATATTTTCTGCTAATGTAATTTTAAGCATCTGCCAATGATATTTTAGATTAAGTCAAATTCTGGCTGCCATTTTATACCACAAATTAGTAGAATTCACAATCATAAAAGTTAATTACACACACACACACACACACACACACATTAACAATAAAATGCATTAAAATCAAGTCGGTCATGGTTTTTAGGTTCCCTGAACAAGTGGCTTATAGCAAATCTAGGGTGAAGTAGACTTGATTACCCATATGCTTGAATCTCCCTCTCTCTTTCTCTCTCTCTGTGTATTATTAAAGTGTACATTTACTTTTCTAGATATTTGAAATGAATTATTATTAATTTAAGACATATTAAATATTAATTATTTTAAGGCATAATCTGATAAAAAAAAAACTTTAGACTTTCAAAGTCTGTTGAGTGACAAAACTTTTTACATATGGAAAAGATTTGATTAGGATTGTCCTGAGACTTACATCTGCTAAGAGACAGATCCATGTCTTTTCTTTCTCAAAAAAAATTTAGATATTTATGAATCAAAAACAACAGTGAAGAATTCTTGGGAGCACTGATGGTGTGCATCTGTAAATCTCAGAAATCTGATGTATATTCTAATATTCTTATAATCTAGTTGGAAGTCAGTCATTCTTTCAGAGACTTGGTACTCAGTGTCTTGTGTGAATTTGTTATTTAAAAGATTCTGTCATCACAGAGTATCTACCAGACACCTGCACTGCAATCTCTCTTGGACATGGAAGTCATAATGAATTATATGTTTCTTTAGGATATTTTGGGAAATGCTGCATACAGTCCTGGCTATTAATTTCAGTGAGCAAAACTTGGTCCCCAGAGGACAGGCTTTCCATAAATTGCCATGAAAAAAAAAAGGATGAACTTTGATAATGATTAAATTTTGAGCTGATAAGTTGACTTAGTGCATAGAGGTGCCTGCTGCCAAGCCTGATTGCCATAGTTTGACATTCTAAAACCATGTGGTGATGCCCTCTGACTCCACACATGCATTGTGATATTTGTGCCTCCCACTAAATAACTAAATGTAATAAAAATAAAAAATAATTTTTAAAAATTAAACTTTTAGGGAGCTTATAAGGTGGCTCAGTGGGTAAAGGCACTTGCCATCAGGACGGACAACCTGAGTTTGTTCCCTGGAACCCACATGGTGGAAGGAGAGAATTCATTCCTGCAGGTTGTCCTCTGACCTTAGCATACTCCTTGTGGCATGCATGCATATCTCTCTCTCTCTCTCTCTCTCTCTCTCTCTCTCTCTCTCTCTCTCTCTCTCTCTCACACACACACACACACACACACACACACACACACACACACAAACATACATACACAGAGGCACACACTAGTGAGTAAATAAATGAAAAAATAAACTTTTAATTTTAGTAAATTATAGATTCATGTCACTCTTAACCAATACAAAGTGGGTCCATGCTCTCTTGACTTAATTTCCTCCCAAAGTAACATTTAATATATACTTAATATATTATATATATATATTATAGGTGTATGTATATTGCATATTGAGGTCAGGGCATTACCTCCTTTGGTCTCACAGAGCCATGCTCACTTTTCTCCTGACATCATTACTATTCAGGTCTCCATTTTGGTAACTTTTCATATTAACAAATATATTTACATATATATATATATACATGTGTGTGTATGTTTATGTATATAATAAAATGTATATATATATATATATATATATATATATATATATATGTAATTATATAGGATGCAATCTTTGGAATTTTTTTTCATTTTTCATAATTACCTGAAGATTCATTTAAGATACTGTATGTATTAAAAATCATTGCTTTTTATTGTTGAGTATTGTTCCATGATATGTATATATGGTATGTTTTATGTGTATATATATCACATTTTATGATGGTCTACCTGTTGAAGGACATGCTGTCTGTTTTAAATTCTCAGCTGTCAATTTCTCTAAAGATTTGAGTACATGTATATGTTCAATGCAAGCTTTTATTTCTCTGCAATAAATGTCTAAATATGGAATTGTTGGCTGTATTTTAGTTGTATATTGCATTTTTATGACAAACTGACAAGCTGTATTCCATAGTGGTATGCTATTTTGCATTCCCAAAAGCAATGAATAACTCAGTTTCTTCTTTTGTATGCTTGCTGACTTTTGGTGTTACTAACTTGCTTACACTACTACCAGATATTAAGATTCTATTTCTATTAAGAACTGTAACATGAGTTTGCTGC
This sequence comes from Onychomys torridus, assembly GCF_903995425.1. Classification (NCBI taxonomy): domain Eukaryota; kingdom Metazoa; phylum Chordata; class Mammalia; order Rodentia; family Cricetidae; genus Onychomys; species Onychomys torridus. The sequence goes on from NC_050445.1 coordinate 131,410,782, forward strand.
CCTCTTAACTGTCAGTGTTGAAAGGCAAGTGGGCTGGGGGCCTTCAGCTGCCCACACTCACTTCTGATACCATCCCTAGCTTCAGGTGCCCCAGTATGCACAGGTAAGGGTTCCCTGAACCCTCTGAATCCAACATACACTTCTGCCTCCTTCCAGCTCTTGGCACAGAGCGGTTGCTTCCTCCCTTCTCCCACAGCCCCATAGCCTTAGCTCTATACCTATAGCCCAAAGATGTTTACCAGTCACACTTGCCTGGTTTTTTGGTTTTTGTTTTGTTTTGGTTTTTGGTTTTTGGTTTTTTGGTTTTTTTTTTTTTTTTGGTTTTTTTTTTGGTTTTTTGAGACAGGGTTTCTCTGTGTAGCTTTGAGCCTTTCCTGGAACTCACTCTGTACTCCAGGCTGACCTTGAATTCACAGAGATCCACCTGCCTCTGCCTCCCAAGTGCTGGGATTAAAAAGGCCTGTGCCACCACCACCCGGCAAACAACATGCCTTTCTTTTTTCTTTTTCTTTTTTTTTTTTTTTTTTCCAGAGCTGGGGACCGAACTCAGGGCCTTGTGCTTGCTAGGCAAGCACTCTACCACTGAGCTAAATCCCCAATCCTTGCCTGGTATCTTAGTGAGGGTTTTTATTGTTATGATAAAACACCATGACCAAGAGCAACTTAGGGAGGGAAGGACCCTGCTGTGGGATGTTCTGTATGTTAAATGTGTTGCTCTGATTAGTTAATAAATAAAACACTGATTGGTCAGTAGCCAGGCAGGAAGGATAGGTGGGACAAGGAGAGAGAATTCTGGGAAGTGGAAGGCTGAGGCAGAGAGACACTGCCAACCATCACCATGACAAGCGAGATGTAAGGTACCGGTAAGCCACAAGCCATGTAGCAAAGTATAGATTAATAGAAATGGGTTAATTTAAGATAGAAGAACTAGGTAGCAAGAAGCCTGCCACGGCCATACAGTTTATAAGTAATATAAGTTTCTGTGTGTTTACTTGGTTAGATTTGAGCAGCTACAGGACTGGCAGGTGAGATTTGTCCTGACCCTGGGCCAGGCAGGACCAGAAAAACTCTTACTACAGGACCCCTCTTTTATGTTTAACTGATTTTTTTTTATTCTCAACCTCATACATAAGTAATTTTTTCCTCTTATTGAAATATTTTTTTCTCATATAATATATCCTGATAATGGTTTCTCTTCCCTTTACTCCCAGTTTCTCCCACCTCTCCTCCCAGCCGTGTCCATCCCCTTTCTGTCTCTCACTAGAAAACAAACAGGTTTCTAGGGGATAGTAATAGAATAAAACAATACAAAACAATACAACCAAAGCACGTCAGAATAGGAAAAAATACAAACAGAGGGGAAAGAGCCCAAGAAAAGGCACAAGAAACAGATATAGACACAGAGACCCACTCATTCCTACACTCAGGACAACCATAAAAACACAAAACCAGAAGATATATGTGTGTGTGTGTATGTGTGTGTGTGTGTGTGTGTGTATGTATGTATGTATGTATGTATGTATGTATGTATATACGTGTATATATGTGTGTATATATATACATATATACATATATATATACATATATATGTGTGTGTGTGTGTGTGTGTGTGTGTATGCACAAAGGACCTGTAGAGTAAAACAAGAGAAAAAATAAAAATAAAAAGATAAAAGGAAAAAAGAAGAGAAAAGAAAAGTCCTGACATTTTGAGTCAAGGAACTCCAAAGATGCCATTGAGGTTTTTTTTTTTTTCTGTTGGCTGTCCACTGCTGAGCATGCAGCCTTGTCTCCCCAGTGAGACTCCCTTAAGAAAATTGGTTTCATTTGCAAGTATTTGTCAGTTGAGATAAGTTCTGAATTTTGAATGGGGACATGTGTCCACTTCTCCTTTCAGATCTAAGAACCAACTGGTGCAGACTCATGCAGGCCCTGTGCAGGCTGCCTCAGTCTCTATGAGTTCATACATGTGTCTGTCATGCTGTGTCTAGAGGACTTATTTATTTGGTGTCCTCCATCCCCTCTGGCTCTTACATTCTTTCTGACTCCTCTTCTGCAGGGTTCCCTGAGCACTGAGGATGAGGATTTGATGGAGACATCCCATTTAGGGCTGAGTGTTCCAAGGTTCACTCTATATATAGTGTCTCTATCTGTTCCCATCTGCTGCAGAGGAAGCTTCTCTAATGATGGCTGGGCAAGGCACTCATCTATGAGTTTAGAAGTCATTTTATTGCTACATTTCTGTTCCTTTAATAGAAGAGTAGTATTTTGTTTTACCCTTGTGTCCTTGGGTTAGAAGTCTCAGGTTCTTGGTTATCCAAGCAGTGCCCAGTATAGACACAGAGTAGGCCTTAAATCAAAGTAGATATTGGTTGGTTATTCCCACAGGTTTGTGCCACTATTACACTATTGTATCTTGCAGGCAGAACACTATGTGTAGATAGAAGGGTTTGTAGCTGGGTTGGTGTTTATGTTTCTCTTCTGGGAGTTTGCAGGGCACCTCCCACACTAAGGACACTAGCCAGCAGTGGTGAAAGCTCCAGGTAGACACCAGCTTGACTTCTCTGTGTCCATTGAGTTGTGTAGGTGTTGTCTGCAGCAATAGGGCCTTGATGTCAGCTTGTGGAGAGCATCCTATATATAGGCTAGGCCAAAGCTTGGATTGTTTGGGGGTTCTCGAGGAACCCCTTTGGCCAAAAACTCAATTAGTTGTAACAATTTATTGGTACTTGAAGCTTCATTTAGTGATAAGAGATGTCCAGTTGGGCTCTGTCTCCCCCATTATTTGGTAATTTATTTATGTTGCATTCATATATATATATATAAAATATTATACATATACACATATATTTTATACACACATATATATGTATGTATATGAATATGGAAACTTCTATGTGTTAGGTTTCCTTACTACCCCCACAAAAGCCCTTAATTTTAGCTGTCTCCCCCTGCATTCTCTATATCATCCCCCTCTCCCTTCCCCCTCTTCACTTGATCATTCTGTTCTGGTTCCTATCTGTAGCATCAATCTTAAAGAGTCTTATTAATAAAATCAAACCTGAAGCCAGGTATTGGGGTGAATGCTGGAAGATCAGAGAATCAGAACAAACCACAGCCACCTCACCTCACCAGTTCCTCAGCTGATCCTGTTTCCTCAGACTAGAAGCCTCTGTGTCCAAATGGATCTCAGCTGAACTGCTCCTAACAGCCTAAAAGCTTAACCAGGCTAAAAGCTTCTAGTTTCTGTCTTTCACGCCTTATATACCTTTTTGCTTTCTGCCATCACTTTCTAGGATTAAAGGCTCACTTCCTGGGATTAAAGGCATGTGTCACCATGCATGGCTTTAAACTCACAGTGATCCAGATGGATCTCTGCCTCCCAAGTGATAGGATTAAAGGCATGTGTGCCACCATTTTCTGGCCTCTATATCTAGTGGCTGTTCTGTTCTCCAGCCCCAGATAAGTTTAGCAGGGTACACAATAATTCGGGAAACACAATTATTACCACATCTATCCCCCACCTAATCCATAACTATTTATTCTGTTTCTCTTTCTTTAGGGAGACATCTGTACCCTGCTAGTTCCTTACTCTACCTAACCTCTGTAGTTCTATATATTGTAGCTTGTTTATCATTGACTTAACAGCTAATATCCACATATAAATGGGTACATACACCATTTCTCTTTCTGATTCTGGGTTACCTCATCAGAATAGTTTTTCTAGTTCTATCCATTTACCTGTGAATTTCCTTATTTCATTTTTTAGTGGATGAGTAAATATTCCATTGTATGAATATACCACATTTTCTTTATCCATTCATCTGTTGAGGGACATTTAGATTGTTTCCCATTTCTGGATATTATGAATAAGACAACAATGATAATAGTTAGGCAAGCATCTCTGTTATAGGATGAAGCATCCTTTGGGTATATGGCCAAGAATGGTTTAGTTGGATCTTGAGGTAGATCTATTCTCATCTTCCTGATGAACCACCACACTGATTTTCATAGTGACTGTTCAATGGATGAGTGTTCCTCTTGCTCCACATTGTTGCTAGCATTTGTTTTATTGATTTTAGAAATTCTGATGGGTGTAATGTGAAATAGTAATTTTTATGTGCATTTCCCTAATGACTACAGATATTGGGCAATTCTTTAAGTGTTTCTCAGCTGTTTGAGTTTACTTTTGTGAGAATTCTCTGTTTAGAACCTATTTTAATTGGTTTTTTCCCATATGAAGCTGAAAATTGTCCTGTTAAGATCTGTGAAGAACTGTGTTGCAATTTTGATAGAGTTGTGTTGAATCTGTAGATTGATTTTGGTAGCATGTCCATTTTTACTATATTAATCCTACTGATTCATGGACATGGGAGATCTTTTCATCTTCTGATATCTTCTTTAATTTCTTTTTATCAATGTTTTAAGCTTTTTATCATATAAATCTTTCACATGCTTGGTTAGAGTTACCCCAAGATATTTTTATATTATTTGAGGCTATTGTGAAAGGTACTGTTTCCCAAATTTCTTTCTTAGTCCATTTGTCATTCGTGTATAGGAAGGCTACCAATTTTTGTGGATCAATTTTGTATCCAGCTACTTGCTGAAGATGTCGATGAGTTGAAGTTCTCTGGTAGAATTTTTAGGGTCACTTATGTATACTATTATGTTATTTGCAAATAAAGATACTTTGACATCTTTCTTTCTAATTTGTATCTCTTTGATCCCCTTCAGTTGTCATATTGCTCTAGCTGAGATTTCAAGAACAATGTTGTATAGGTGCGGAGAAAGTGAGAACTGTAAGTCCCAGTGATGAGGAATGAATCTTAACCAGGTCCTGATGGAGGGGTCTCAGCAAGACTGAGGCTGAGACAAGTTTCTTGCAAGCAATCAGATTTTTTATCTCCTTATCAGAAACAGAATATAATGGTGGTTGCCAGGATACAATGACATTTATAAGCTCTACAGAGTACACAAAAATTAATACTTGAAACAAATTGTCCTGTAAAGCTTCTATGTGCTTTGTTGCCTTCTGGGGAACACAGAGAAACACAGACCTACCTGAATGCTTCACTGTATAAGGCAGTATCTCGGTTTCTCAGGAACTTAAAAGCACAGTGTCCCAGGAGCCTTGGACTGGCAAACCTATGACACATGCCTCTCAAGAAGGCAAGCCCAGGCCAACCCCATGATTCCCCACAGAAAACCTTGTCTTGTTCCTGATTTTAGTGGAATTTGTTTGTGTCTCTTCACTAAAGTTGATGTTGGCTATGGGCTTGTTGTAAACTGCCTTTATTATGTTAAGGTATGCCCTTCCTATCCCTAATCTCTCCATGACTTTTATCATGAAGGGGTGTTGGATTTTGTCAAAGGCCTTTTCTGCATCTGATGAGATGATCATGTGGTTTTTATCTTTTAGTTTGTTTACATGGTGGATTGCCAGTATTTACCAAGGTTTATATGGTGAACATCTCTGCATTTCTGGGGTGAAGCCTACTTGATCATGGTGGTTGATCTTTTTGATGTGTTCTTGGATTTGGTTTGCTAAGTGTTTTATTGAGAATTTCTGCATCTATAGTCATAAAGGAAATTAGTCTGTAATTCTCGTTCTTTGTTGGGTCTTGATGTAGCTTGGGTATCAGGGTAACTGTGGCCTCGCAAAATGAAATTAACAATGTTCCTTCTGTTTCTGTTTTGTGTTACAGTTTCAGGAATATTGGTGTTAATTCTTCTTTGAGTCTGGTAGAATTCTGTGCAAAAACCATCTGGCTCTGAGCACTTTTTTTATTGACAGCCTTTTGATTACTGCTTTTGTTTCACTGAGGCTATAGGTTTGTTTAAATTGCTTATCTTGTCTTGATTTAATATCAGTAGGGTGTTTGTATCAACAATATTATACATTCCTTTTGGATTTTCCAATTTGATGGAATACAGGCTTGTAAAGTGTCTCCTTATGATCTACTGGATTTCTCTGATCCTGTGTAAAGAAAGGTTATTTCCTCCTATTCATCTCTACCTTTGTTAATTTGACTCTTCTCTGTCCATCTTTTAGTTAAGTTAGCTGAGGTTTTATTTTTTTTCTCAAAGAACCAACTCTTTGTTTCATTGATAACGTGTGTGTGTGTGTGTGTGTGTGTGTGTGTGTGTGTGTGTGTGTTTCTGTTTTACTTATTTCAGCACTGAGTTTGATTATTTATTGTCAACTATTCTTTTGGATGTGATTTCTTCTTTTTTTTCTAGAGCTTTCAGGTGTACTATTAAGTTACCGGTATGAGATTTCTGTAATTTTTTTTAACATCATATCTGTCTTTTTTATTTTATAATTTAATTTAATTTTACATATCAGCCACAGATTCCCCTGTCATCCCTCCTCCCCCCCCCAAAACCTCCCCCCCCCAGCTCACCCTGCATTCCCATCTATTCCAGGGCAAGGACTCCCCTAGGGATTCAGCTCAACCTGGTAGATTCAGTCAAGGCAGGTCAAGTCCCCTCCTCCCAGGCTGAGCAAAGTGTCCCTGCATAAACACCAGGTTCCAAACAGCCAGCTCATGTACTAAGGACAGGTCCCAGTCTCACTGCCTGGGTGCCTCCCAAACAGTTCAAGCTATTCAACTGTCTCACTTATCCAGAGGGCCTGATCCAGTTGGGGGCTCCTCAGCTTTTGGTTCATAATTCATGTGTTTCCATTAGTTTGGCTATTTGTCCCTGTGCTTTTTCCAATCTTTTTGTTTGTTTGTTTGTTTGTTTGTTTGTTTTATGATATGACATTTTTTAATAAATAATTTTTTTCTTTATTACTATGTGTTTTAAATTTTCAAACAGCCAGCTCATGCACTAAGGACAGATCCTGGTCCCACAGACTGGATGCCTCCCAAACAGATCAAGCTATTCAATGGTCTCACTTATCCAGAGGGCCTGATTCAGCTGGGGGCTCCACAGCCTTTGGTTCATAATTCATGTGCTTCCATTCGTTTGGCTGTTTGTCCCTGTGCTTTTTGCAATCTTGGATTCAACAATTCACGCTCTTGCAGACCCTCCTCTTTCTTGACAGTTGGACACCTGGAGCTCCACCTGGGGCCTGGCTGAGGATCTCTGCATCCACTTCCATCAGTTATTTTATGAGAGTTCCAAGAACGACTGTTAGGGTATTTGGCCATCTGATCACCAGACTAGGTCAGATCAGGCTTTCTTTTGACCATTGCCAGCTGACTACAGAGGATATATCATTGTGGATTTCTGGGGACCTGTCCAGCACTCTGCCTATTCCTGGTCTCATGTGGTCTTCATTTATCATGGTCTGTTATTCCTCATTCTTCCTTTCTGTTCTTGATCCAGCTGGGATCTCCTGATCCCCTAAGCTTTCTTTCCTTCAAATCTTGCCCTTCATTACTCCCACTGTCATCCAGGTTGTTCATGTAGATCTCGTCCATTTCTCTGTCATTGGTTGATCCCTGTGTCTTTCCTAGGGTCCCGTTTTCTAGGTAGCCTCCCTGGAGTTGTGTAGCAGTCTAGTCATCTTTGTTTTACATCTAGTATCCTCCTATGAGTGAGTACATACTGTGTTGGTCCTTCTGAGTCTGGGTTACCTCACTCAGGATGATTTTTTCCAGATCCATCCATTTGCCTGCAAACCTCATGATGTCATTGTTTTTCTCTGCTGAGTAGTACCCCATTGTGTATATGTACCATATTTTCTTTATCCATTCTTCAGGTGAAGGGCATCTAGGTTGTTTCCAGGTTCTGACTATTACAAACAACGCTGATACGAACATAGCTGAGCAAATGCCCTTGTGGTATGATTGAGCATTCCTTGGGTATATGCCCAAGAGTGCTACAGCTGGGTCTTGGGGGAGATGGATTTCCAATTTTCTAAGGAAGCACCATATTGATTTCCAAAGTGGCTGTACAAGCTTGCATTCCCACCAGCAGTGGAGGAGAGTTCCCCTTGCTCCACATCCTCTCCAACATAAGCTGTCTTCATTGTTTTTGATCTTAGCCATTCTGACAGGTGTAAGGTGGTATCTCAGAGTCGTTTTGATTTGCATTTCCCGGATATCCGTAATTTTTTATGCAGACACTTGATTCTATGAACTTGGCTCTTAGAAATGACTTCATTATGTCTCATTAAGTTTGGTATATTATGTTTTCATTTTCATTCATTCAATTCTAGAATGCCCTATTTTCTGTCTTGACCAGTTTTTCATTCATTAGTGAATAGTTCAGTTTCCATGAGTTAATAAGCTTTCTGTTGTTTCTGTTGTTGTTGATATCCAGCTTCAGTCCTGTTATTTCAGTTTTCTTATGTTTGTTGAGACTTGCTTTGTGTCCAAGTATATGGTCAGTTTTTGAGAAAGCTCCATAAAATTTTAAGAAGAATGTATATACTTTTTTGTTGTTCTTGTTTGGGGGAAATGTTCTGTCAATATGTTAGGTCACTTTTGTTTATGATTTCAGGTAGCTGCAGCATTTTTCTGCTTAGTTTTTTGTCTGAATGACCTGTATACTGGCATGAGTGGAGTTTTGAAGACATCTTCTTTCAGTGTGTGTGACTGTCATTATGTGATTTAAGCTGTTTCTTTTATGAACTTGGATGCTCTTGTGTTTGGTGCGTAAATGTTAAGAACTGCAACATCCTTATGGTGGATTTTTGTTTTGATGAGTAGGTATTGTCCTTTCCTGCCTTTTCTGATTAGTAGTGGTTTGAAGTCTATTTTTTCATATATTAGAATGGCTACACAGGTTTGCTTCTTAGGTCCATTTGCTTGGGATAACTTTTTCTATCCTTTAACCCCAAAGTGATAGCTATCCTTGATATTGAGGTATGTTTCTTGGATGCAGTAGAAGAATTGATCCGATTTTTGCAACCATTCTGTTAGCCTGTGTATTTTTTATTGTTATTTTTGTGTTTTATTTTTACACATCAGCCATGGGTACCCCTGTCCTCCCCCCTCCCGCCCCCACTCCCACCTTCCCCCCATCCCCTCCCCTCCATTCCCATCTCCTCCAGGGCCAAGACTCCCCTGGGGATTCATTTAAACCTGGTGGATTCAGTACAGGAAGGTCCAGTTCCCTCCTTCCAGGCTGAGCAAAGTGTCCCTGTGTAAGCCCAAGGTTCCACACAGCCTCTGTAGACTGCTGGCAATGGTCGAGAGAAAGCCTGATCTGACCTAGCCTGTGTATATTTATGGAGGAATAGAGACCATTGTCATTGAGAGTTATAAATGATCAGTGCTTGTTGATTCCTGTTATTTTGGTGTTGTGGTGGTGGTGGTGGTGGTGGTGGTGGTGGTGGTGGTGTGTGTATATGTGTGTCTTCTGGTTTGCTTATTTTTTTTCTTGTGCATGGGTAAACTCTTCAGGTTGAAAATTTTCTTCTTTAGAACAACAGTGATTAGGTATAGCATCAGGAGTTAGGGGTGGATCAGATAGATCTCCCTAGGAAAGGGAAATAGAATAGATGGCTATGGATTAATTTGGGGTGGTGGTGAAATGGAAGGATGAAATGAGGGAGGTAGAGGGAGACAAGGGGTAAATACAGAGAGAGACAGGCAAAATTAAAGGCAATTTGAGGGGTAGTATGGAAACATGAACACTCAAACAACCCAAGCTGTTGGCAAGGCTATAGGTTGCTCTCCACAAACTGACAACAAGGCCCTGTTGCTGCAGACAATACCTACACAACTTATTAGACACAGAGAAGTCAAGCTGGTGTCTACCTGGAGCCTTCACTACTGCTGGCTAGTGTCCTTGAGAGCAGAAGGTACTGTGTATGCTACCAAAAGAGAAACATTAACACCAGCTACAAACCCTTCTATCTACAAATGGTGTCCTGCCTGTAAGATACACTAATGCAATGGTGGTACAAAGCTCATGTGAGTAATCAACCAATATTTAATTTGATTTAAGGCCCACTCCATAAGATGGAACCTATAATGAACACTACTTAGGTGACCAAGAACCTGAGAATAGATAGCCCAGGGAACTAGGGTAAAACTAAATTCTACTATTCTACTAAAGGAACAGGAATGTGGCAATAAAATGACTCCTAATGACATTCTCCTAAATTCATAGATCAGTGCCTTGCCCAGCCATCATTAGAAAAGCTTCCTCTGCAGCAGATGGGAACAGATACAGAGACTCACAGCCAGACACTATGCAGAGTGAACCTTGGAACACTCAGCCCTAAATGGGATGTCTCCATCAAATCCTTATCCTCAGTGCTCAGGGAACCCTGCAAAAGAGGAAGCAGAAAGAGTGTAAGAGCCAGAGGGGATGGAGGACACCAAATAAATAAGTCTTCTAGACACAGCATGACAGACACATGTATGAACTCACAGAGACTGAGGCAGCCTGCACAGGGCCTGCATGAGTCTGCACCAGTTGGTTCTTAGACCTGAAAGGAGAAGTGGAAACATGTCCCCACTGCTAACCTAAGAACCTATCTCCAACCGATAACCTGTGTTGATATATTATATATTCTAATAAACTTACCTGAGGATCAGAGGACAGAGCCAGCCACTAGATTAGACATAGAGGCCAGACAGTGGTGGCACATAGTCTTAATCTTATCCCTCAGGAGGCAGAGATCTGTCTGGATCTCTGTGAGTTCAAGGACACACTAGAAATAGAACCAGGCAGTGGTAGCACACACCCTTAATCCCAGTACTGGGAAGCACACATGCCTTTAATCTCAAGAGGTAATATCTGGACAGAGAAAGGTATATAAGGCATGAGAAAACAGGAATTCACTTTCTTTAGGCTAAGGATTTCATAGAGGTAAGAACTGGTGCCTGGCCACTCTGCTTCTCTGATCTTTCAGCTTTCACCCTGATATCTGACTCTGGATTTTTTATTATAAGGTAATTTAAGATTTGTGTTTCAATAACCACTTGCAAATGAAACTTTCTCAAGGGAGTCTCCCTTGGAGAAACAAATAACTCTTAAGGATAGGCATGCACCTATGTGGGTGGCCAGCAGTGGATGGCCAACAGAAAAAAATCAGTGGCATCTTTGGGGTTCCTTGTCTCATAATGTCATGTTGGGTTTTTTTTTTTATTTAATCTTACATTTTTGTATTTTTTTTTTGTATTTTTTTCTCTTTTTACCCTTTAGGTCCTTGCATATGTATTATTGTTTCCATTTTAGCATTTTTATTGGATTTGAGATTTATTGTACAAGAGTGAGTCTCTGAGTGTATCTCTGCTGCTTGTGCCTTTTCTTGGGTTACTTTCCTTCTGGTTGTTTTGTCTTATTCCAATGTGTTATTGTAATTAGCTTGTCTTCCTATGTAGCTTGATCTTTTTCTCTTGCAACTTTTAATCTCCTTTCTTTGTTCTATACATTTAGTGTTTCATTATGTGTCATGGTAGTTTCTTTTCTGGTCCTGTCTATTTGATGTTCTGTATGTGTCATGTATCTTGATAGGTATCTCTTTGTTTAGCTTTGGGATAATTTCTTTTATGATTTTGTTTAAAATTATTTTCTCAGCCTTTGACCTGGGTTTCTTTTCCATTCTCTGTGCCTATTATTCATAAGTTTGGTCTTTTATTGCATCTCAGATTCCCTAGATGTTTTGGTCTGGATTATTTAGATTGAATTTTTTCTCCCTTGTTTTCAAGGCCTGAAATTCTCTCTTTTATATCTGTAACCTGTTGGTGAGGCTTACCATTAATATTTGTATTTGCCTTCGTGGGATTTTGTTTCTAGGTTTCTTTTAGTCTGGGATTTCTTTGATGATTCTATTTATTTGTTAAATTCTATTTTCATGTCATGAAATGTTTTTGTCATTTCATTCATCAATTTGTGTTTTCACGGTCTTCATTAAGGGATTTGTTCATATCCTCTTTAAGATCCTCGAGCTTATTTGTGATTACTGTTTTGAATCTTGTTTTGTGCTTTAGCTAAATGGCTTTGTTCATGGTCTGTGGAAATAAGAGTTGCTTGGTTCCAGAGAAACATGGTGTCTAGGCTGTTTGTGTTCGTGTCTTTTGTGCTGAGAGCTACGTATCTGGAGGTAGGATGTTTCAAGTGTTTCTTAGTGTACACATCTTGTCTCAGCTTTGCTGGGTGAGTATTCTATTCTCTGGTTATCTTTGCCCATTCTGGATCCTCACAAGTGTGGTGGCTGTGGAGTTCCTATTAGAGAACAGTTTTGGGGGTGAGGACAGTCACAAAAAATAGAAATGGGCTAGAAGAAATGGCTTAAAGGGACAGTGGTGGAAAAGTAGGAGGAGTATGGACCCTGGGTCTGTCCCAGGAGGCCAAGTCCTGTGGATGGAGATGGGAGCCTGAGTCCTAGGGATGGAGGTGGATTGTGAAGAGGGACTCAGGAGAGTAAGAGGCAGCGTGTCTAAAAATTACCTAGAGAGACTATAATGGGAGAAAGGAAGGAAGATACAAGTTGCTTACCTGGATCCAGCCAGTTTTGATGGCTGTGGGGTTCCTGGTAGAAAGCTGTTCTATGGGTTGGCTTGAAGTCACTAAGGAAATAAGACAGGCTATTAGGAAAGGCTGAAATGGGGAGTGTTGAAAAATTGGGGCATTCCTAATTCAACACCAGGAGGCCCAGTCATGAGTAGATGAGGTAGACTAGTAGGAGGTGCAACCTCTTTCTCATATCTTCTGCCTGATGGCTACAATCGGGTGCCTTCAGCAGCTTGGTCAAGTAGTTTAGAACACCTTTTCCCATGTAGAGTGAGAGTCTCAGGCAGGTATCTAGTAGAGTTCTGATAATTCTTGACGAGAAAGGATAGTTTGCATCGACCAGCCTTGTGTGTTTGGATGGAGAGTCCTTTGTGAGGTGCATGCTGAAGACGATGGAGTCATGAAAGGAGAGAGCGGGGTTGAGAGGAGGTTGTAGTCTCTGTCAAGCGGCCACAGGGCTGACAGAGTAGATGGGGCTTTGAGGGGAGCACAGAGACCTACTTGTGTCTCTGTGTCACATGAGCATGCTTCAGGGTCCCAACTGGAAAGGAGTCTGGGATATAACAAGTCCCAAAGGGAGGGAAACAGTCTAGAGGGGGTTCGCTATCCTTGGCAGCCACAGAGTGACAAGAATTGAAAAGCACTATGAAGGAAGTGCAATAGCATACCTGTGTCTCCATACCACATTGATGGGCTAGAGGGTCTATGGAGGAGAGAGGTGTGATCTGGTGAGTGTGAAGGGAAAGGAGATGGGGCTGGGATGAGGTCAAAATCTTAATAAAAAACCTCACCCACAGAATATATGTCAAAAACAGAGAGGTAAGGATTATAGACAAGATAGAGAAATTACATGATTCAGTGAAGGTCAATGAAAATTAAAAAAAAATAAAATTGAACACAGAAAAAAATCGGAACACTATGAAAAGACCCAATACTCATATTATGGGGATAGAAGAAGGAGAACACCTACCATACAGAAGACATAGAGAATATCTCCAGGAAAATCAAGTTTTGTTACATATAATATTTATTATTTATTTTGTTGAGGTATGTCCTTCTACATCTTGCATTCACTTGGACTATGGTGTAGTTTAAAATTCATGTTTGTTGTTGACTTTTTCATTGGATAATGCACATGGAGATCAGAGCATTGAAACTGCCTATTACTTACCTAGGACTTACCTTCACTTTTATAATCATCAGCATGTGATTATTTTTTTGAGAGCACTAACACTTAGTACACTTGTATTATTTTTCTGTATCATCTTGATTAATTGTTTCTTGAGTAATTGTTGACATGTAATCTTCTTCTTTATCTTTTCAACTTTTACTTGATGTTGCCTTTATCAGATCCCAAAATACCCATGTCAAGCTTCTTTTCCATTTCCATTCACTTGAAAGACTGTTTTCCATCCTTTGACTCTTCATGTGTCTTTACTAATAGTTCTGTTTCTTAGAGACAACTAATAATTGGAGCTAGTTTTTAATCCACTCCCACTGTCTTCCTCTCTTCGTTGGTGGGTTGAGGCAATTTACATTGAAGGCTGTCATTCAGATATACTCACTGATTTCTGTATTTTCGCAGGTCATGCTGCTGGTTGATTGGATTATTGAATGTACTCTCTCCCCTAGTAGCAGAGGTTTGCTGGTTTATAGTGTTTAACAAAACAGCTTCATCCCTAGGCTTCCTTTGTCCATTGCTTCCTTGTGAAATACCCTTTCCTGTGTTATTGTGACTGAGAAAGACTTTCTTCCTCTTTTCTGCACAGTATTACTTTAAATATAATTTGCATGGCTTATTTGCTGGTCACAAACTGCTTTAGTTTGGGCTTGGACTTGAATTATTCTTCTCTCTCCATATTTAAATACAGCTGCTTTCTTGGGTATAGTAATCATGGTTGGCAGATATTTACTTCAAGGTGCAAGAGATAATTCTATTTTTGTTGTTGTTTGGATTTCTAAAGAATGATCTGGTGTTTGCCTTCATAAGGAAGTTGGCATTTTGCCCTCAGAGCTGTTAATATTTTTTGATTTGTACTTTTGTAATCTTGACTATATGGTACAGAATGTTTCTTCTCTGGTCATGTTCATTTAGAGCTCTACATGTCTCTTATGTTTGGATTTCCACTTCTTTCTCTAATTCTGAAATGTTCTGCTATCCTTTCAGTGAACAGATACCAGGCATATATAGCCTTTCCACATTATGACATCACATTGCGACATATGCAAGAACCACATGATTGAGTTCAAAAAATAAAAAAAAATAGAAACCCATATAATTTTGTGTTGGCCATATGTGTAAGCTCATGTAGCCTGCTGGCAATGGGTTGGATAGACCTGCATACTTTCAATGTTTGTATCACCTGCACTTTCTCCTCTGTGTGAATTCTTAGGTTTGTGTCTTTATCATGCATCAGCATTCTTGGATAGTCTGGCCTTGCTTTTATTTTTTTATCCTTAACGATGTGTAAATATAAATTTTCATAAATCTTATCCTCTATCTTTGATATTTTTTAATTTCCTTTGTTATCAGCAATGCGTTACAAGTGTTTATTTCATTTGCAGAGATTTTACTTTTAACACATCAATTTGGCTTTTCTTCTCAAGATCTCAATATTCATGATGAATTCATGTTCTTGATTTTATCCAGAATGTTTTTACATTTCACTGACCTTTTCCTGTATGTTCCTGACTTTCAGCTCTGGGTCCTGTCTTGAAGTGTCCCCTGTGATTCTTAACAGAAAACGTGAAGTTGTTGTGGAGCATCTCATCTCTCAGTAGCTTTGAGTATAGCAGGTGTGACGTTAGGATTTGGGGATGAGGCATGTTGCCTACTTTCTCATGTTCTATAAATTCTTTGTTGTGACATGCACATCTGTTGTTGTAGATAGCTCATCTGGCTTTTTGAGGGGTGCAGTCTTCTGCCTGGTCAGCTTACCTTTGGAGGCTCAGGCCCCAGTACCACTCAACAGGAGAAAACAAACAGCTGTATTAACATCAACATGATATTGAACAATCCACACATGATTTTGAAATACATTTAAAATGAATACAATCCACTAACATGTCTCCAGTGACATGAAATGCAAATAGAACAGTAGAACGGAATTGAACTTGTTGGTTTAGTGTGGAAACAGTAAGTGAGGGAAATAAAGACGAGGAAGGTAAGTGGGGGGCAGGTTGTACAGATGGAAGAAGTGGGGTGGAGAAGAATATTGTGGAAGGAAGGAGAAAATAGAAAGAGATTTTTTTTAATTCCCAATATTGAAAAGTTAAAAAGCCAGAGGGAGGGATAAAAATAAAACCAGTGTTAAAATAAAGCAAAATGAAAATATTACTAGCTACAGGGGGCAAAGAAACACAGGAAGCAAAAAGGAAAGACAAACTTGTGAAAAGAAAGAAATATTGCCCAATAATGGGAAATAATCCATAAACAAAATTAGATGGATGTATGCAGAGGGATAACAAATTTAAAATTTTTTTAAATAATATAAAAATCCTGCTATATATGTAGTTTTTAAAAGTTGGACTCACTAGGGAGAGAAATAAAAACAAAACAATGGAGTGTTAGAGAATCGCTGTGTCCTCAATACTTGAAGACTGCGTATAGGTGTGAGGAAGGGGTGTGTGTGTTGTCCACCAGAACATGTTCAAGCTGGTAGATTTACTACTTTGTGTCCTAGCGACCTCTACTGGACACATTTAGCTTTGCCCTGTGATCTGGAGTTTTCTCACAGATCTGGAGTAATGAGTATATTTAACTGGAGATGTCTTGGGCTTGTGAGACTCAAACACGACACTGAGGTGATTGACTTGTCTTTGCATTTCCAGGGTGATCACTATGCTGGAGGGGTGCAGCTGTAACTATCAAGGCATCATGGAACTTCAGAGTTATTGGGTTCTACAGTTTGATACACCTACTGGCCTCAGTTCAGAGCTACCATACTGCAGGATTTTTATCTTTTGATGAAATCTGTTCACAATCGCTGAGGCTGAGGCTACTGACCTTAAGCGCTTCCCAGCTAGAGTTTGCATCCCTTTGTCTCAACATATGGCCCTCCAGTGCTCAAGATTTGACCTATGAGCCTTTCCCTACACAGAGACTGTGGCTGGCCAAACTGAGCTCCCATGATCTGCAACAATTCCTTGATCTCAGACCCCAAAGCAGCACTGCTTGAACTAGATTCTCTCTCAGGATGGCACCTGATCACTGCTCCCTGAATCACAGAGCAGAATAAAATTGCCTTTTCCTCTACCACTGACCTGTCAGAGGAATCCTGTCTTACCAAAACTCACAAGCAGTTTTGACTCTTACCGACTTCTTCTGAGAGTTGACTGCTCATCTTTCATTTAACATACATTTGGAGGAAGTTTCTGTTTCTTCTCACCTGTCAGAGGCTTTGATGAGGCCATGTTCCACTTACTTATCCATGTCACCATCCGTTTTCCATCCTATCCTGGTGTCCTTTAATTTCCATGTGCTTTTCCAGTCCATTTCCTCGACTTCTCTCTTTGCAATATGAACTATATTTTTCTTACTCCAACTTCCTGCCTTACTGGCTCGTACAGTGACAGCTTCAGCTATCTTATCCAGGAGTCTTTTGTTTTTAATATATAGGTGTATAGGCACAATCATATGTTTTGATGCATATTTGTTTTGTGTTGAACAAATATGAGGGTAACTATTATATCCATCATTTCAGATATTTTTGTTTCTTTCTGTGAAATACTTAAAGTTCACAATTTTAGCTATATTTTACTATGTCTAGATGTAAATTGATAAGATAACATAACAAAAAGGTTGTGTAATGGGGCACAGCTTGGAAGGGTGAGACAGATTTCATAACTCAAACCCTCACACATAGAGGCTCTTCCTTCCCCTCTGTGGAAAGATTCTTGGCCAGACTCAGCATCTCCACGCACACTGTCCTTCCATGAGACTCAAAGTTGTACTTTTTCTTAGTTTTCCTGGATGCAGACATCACCACCTCCCAATATTATTTAGAGAAAATTTAACATTGGGAATTGTTGCCATAGCTTGATACAATGCATTTTTTAGCTACTTTGAAAACTATATTTTCATGGTATATAGACATCCTACTAGGCACTTGAACTCTGGGTCACACCGTCCCATCTACTGTGTGCATTGTACCTGTCGATCAACCTCTTGCTACCTTCCTGTTACTTCCAGCTTATGCAAATTATGATTTTTCTATTGTAATTCTTCATTATTTGTGAGAATTTTTATACATATGTGCATGAAATATTATCATACCTACTTCGTATTTCCCTCCTCCAACTCTCCCCATCCTCCCAACTTATCCCCTGCAATGCCATGCCCTCCTCCTTACCTTCTTCTTTTTTTTCTTTTTTCTCTTCTACCTCCTCCTTCTCGTAACCTACTGGGTCCAATTAATGTTGTCCAAATGTGCATGAGTGTAAGGCCATCCACTGGATCATGGGAAAGTTACCAGTGGGAGCACTGTCAAATAGGGTGGTTCCACCTCCTCCACCAGAGGTCAACTGCCAACAGCTCCCTGCAGTGGGTAGGGCCTGGAGAGCACCTCCCCTGTTTATGGCAGAGTTGTGGCTGGCTTGCGCAGGTAACCACGGCTGTGTGAGTTCATGATTGCAACAGCTGTGCAATGTAAGATAGCATTTCACAGCTCCCCTCTCTATCATCTTGCTCTTACATTCTTTCAGCCTCCTATCACAGCATTCCCTGAGCCCTGGGTCAGATACAGTCTTCCTATAAATTATGCAAATTATGCTTGTACTTTCTAATACCATGGTAGATTCAATTCCATATATGAGTCAGGTAATGCAATATTTTTGTATTTCTGAATTATTTCCCATAATGTGCTCTCCAGATCCAACCATATCCAAAAGATCACACTGCATTTTAATGCCTGGCTGTAACTACATTAAGTACATATAGCACATTTTCATTCTCCATTTTTCTGGTAGATGTATGTTGATTTGCATTTTGGTGATCGTTCATAGTGCTGGATAAAACAGGAGAACGCAGTTATCTCAACATACTGACTTCATTTTCTTTGGAAATACACCAGCCAGTGTAACTCCGTGCCCACTTAGTAGTTTTGAGCTTGTGAGGAATCCTCCACACTACTTTCCATAATGTTTATTAAAATGCCTATCCACACACACACCGGGTTGGAGTCCCCTTCCTCCACATCCTTGGTGGCCCTTGTCTTTTTGATCCTAGCCATTCCAACAGCACTGAGGAAATGCTTTACTGTGGTTTTGATTTATATTTCTTTGATGATTATTTGGTGATATTGAGCAGTTTTTTCATCTGTTCATTGGTCATGTCATCTCTGGATACACTTTTTGGGGGCCACTCTTTTTTTTTTTTTTTTTTTTTTGAGCTGAGGATCGAACCCAGAGCCTTGCGCTTGCTGGCAAGTGCTCTACCACTGAGCTAAATCAACTGAATTATAAGGAAGGATTTGTGGTACTCCATTTAAGTCCATTAGAGTGGTGTTGGTGTGTAGTAAAAAAATGGGGTCTAGCTTCATTTTTCTGCATGTAGGTATTGATTTTTCCTGTCGTTATTAAACAGACCATCGTTTTTGTAATGTGTATTTTTTCAACTTTGTAAAATATTAGTTGCCTCATTTCTAGGCTCTTTCCTGTTCCATGTGTCTAGAAGTATGTTTCTGTGCCACTATTATGTTAATTTGAAATCTAAAAATATAATATTTTCATCATTTTTCTTACTAAGAACTGTTCAGAATTGCTTTGGCTACCCAGAGTCTTAGGATTTATTTTCTTTTTGTAGTACCATTTTGATATGGATTGCATTAAACCTCTAGAGTGATTTGAGTAATATGAATATTTTAGCAGCATTAATTCTTTTAATCCATAGATATTAGATATCTTCATTTGTTTGCATCCTCTTCAATTTCTTTTCCTTTCTTTTTTCTCTGTGTACTATATATTGTATGTTCTGTATGTCTGGGTACATGCATGAAAGTGTGGCGCTTGTCTACATTCACACACATGCAGAGTTGGAGAAAGACGTCAGGTGTGTCTTTGTCTCTCTCTATGCTCGTGCCTTAAGATGGGGGTCACTGAACCTTAAGATGGGGTCTGCTACTGAACCAGAAGCTCACTGTTTTGGCTAGGCTGACTGGCCAGCCAATCTGCATGATCCAACCACTCCCCACATCCCACATCCCACATCCCACATCCCACATCCCACATCCCCCACCCCCCATGTACTGGGATTACAGGTTCTCACATCCATGCTCAGCCTCTTACATACTTGCTGGGGATTCAACCTCATGTTCTCATGCTTCCAGGATACTTGCTGTACCCATTGAGCCACATCCCCAACTCTCTTCAGGTTTTTCATTGTTGTTCCACTTTAGTGGTCTTTCAGCATCTTCATTATGCTTATTCCTAAATATTTGCTTACTCCTTTCAAAACCAAGGCAAGAAAGGGGTTCTCAGCCAATGAGGCACATTTTCCTCTTTGTGAGGTTATCATCAAATTATATAATACTTGTGTCTTTGACACAGGATTACCTAGCAGTTGGTATGTGACCCAAACAGGTATTTCAACACCAGATTTTAGTGTACTAATCTCCACCTATCAGCTGGTTCTTTACTCACTACATCAGCAGATGCTGACTAACCTAGATATGTAGATTCAAGTATTGGACCTCTGGCTTCTGTTTTCCTATTTAACTCCCTTTTCAGTAATGATCTATCCACCTAGTTCCCCTACATTCCCATCAATATTTGCTGTCAGTTTTTTTTTCTTGATCTTAGGCTTTCTGATTACAGTAAGATGAAATCTCAACATTGTGTGGATTTCCATTTCCTTAATGGTTAAGGATGGTGACTACCTTTTGAGCTGCTTCTTAGCCGTGTTTATTTTTCATTTTTAGAACTTTCTGTTTATATCAGCAGTTCATTTGTTTCCTTAGCTCTTTATTTTCTGAGTTCTTTATATTATCTGAATGTTAATCCTCTGCCACAGGTATAACTGGCAAGATTCTCTTGCTCTCTGGGGGCTTCCTCCTCAATCAATTGATGTTTCTTTAGATGAGCACAAGCTTTCTAGTTTTATGAGGCCCCATTTGTCAGTTGTTGGCCTTAATTCCTGGGAGAAAGTCCTTTCCTACATCTATAGCATGTTTTCTTCTGGCAGTTTCAGTGTTTCACAGTGAGACCTTTGGTCCATTCAGAATTGACTTTTCTTGTGCAAGGTGATAAGTTCAGGTCAAAGGCTTTTTCTGTATCCAAGTGGCTTTGGTCTTTAAGTCTATTTATATAATTTATTATATTTATTGACTTACTTATATTGAACCTACCCTACACATCCAGCATAAAACCAACCCAGGTGTTGTGGATATATGCCTCTATTCAGCTTGAATGTATTTTATTGAGTATTTTTACATGTGTGTTCACCAGAAATATTAGCCTGTAGTTTTCTTTCTTTGTCGTGTCTTTACCCAGTTTGGGTATTAGAGTAATACTGACTTTATAGAAGGTTTTAGAAGAGTTTAAGAAGTATTGATTGTATATCTTCTCCAATGGTCTGGTTGGGACTCCATCTTTACCTGGACATTTCCCTTCAGTTAGTTTATTATTGTTTGGAAGGTAGTTTTTATTATTGTTTTGATGTTGCTATTGTATGGGTCTGTTATGGGTCCTCTTGGTTTTACTTGGTGGTTTGGGTGACTTTAGAAATCCATTCATTTCTTTTAGATTTTCTAATTTGGGGGCATATATAAGTTTTAAAAGTTTCCCTTTCTTTGGTTTCTGTTGAAATGTTCCCTTGTTCATTTCTGATTCTGTTGATTTGGTTTGAGTATTTTCTTTCTTTCTTTGGGTTAACTGGACCATAAGTCTGTCAATCTTTTTTTTTTAACATTTATATATTTTATGTGTGAGTGTTTTACTCACATGTATGTCTGTGCATCATTCATGTGCCTGGTGCATGAAGAGGTAAGAAAGTATTAAATCCCCTGGAACTGGAGTTTTGGATGGTTATGAGCCACCGTGTGGGTGACGGTAATAAAATCTGGTTGGTCTGCAAGAATAACATGTGCTCTTAACTGCTGAGCCATCTCTCCAGGTCCTTGTCCATCCTTTCAAAGAACCTGCTCTTAGGTTCATTCTTGATACTGTTTATTTGATTCTATTTCATTCATTTCTGCTCTGACCTTTGTTGTTCCTTCCTGTCTGATGGATTATGGTTGGGTTTATTCCCATTTTTCCAAAATATTTTTTAAATTTTTATTTAATTTTTAATTTAAAATTTAATTTAATTTTATATATTAGCCACAGATTCCCCTGTCCTCCCTCCTCCCCGCCCCCCCTCCCCAGCCCACCCCACATTCCCATCTCCTCCAGGCCAAGGACTCCCCTGGGGATTCAACTCAACCTGATAGATTCAGTCCAGGCAGGTCCAGTCCCCTCCTCCCAGGCTGAGCAAAGTGTCCCTGCATAGGCCCCAGGTTCCAAACAGCCAGTTTATGTACTAAGGACAGATCCCAGTCCCACTGCCTAGGTGCCTCCCAAACAGTTCAAGGTAATCAACTGTCTCACTTATCCAGAGGGCCTGATCCAGTTGGGGGCTCCTCAGCTATTGGTTCATAGTTCATGTAGACTGCTACTTACAACTCCAGGGGGGCTACCTAAAAAACAGGACCCTAAGAAAAGCACAGGGATCCCACAATGACAGAGAAATGGATGAGATCTACATGAGCAAACTGGATGTGAGGTAGGGTAATGAAGGGCAGGGATCGAGGGAAAGAGAGCTTAGGGGAGCAGGAGATACCAGCTGGATCAAGAACAGAAAGGGAGAACAAGGAAAAAGAGACCACGGTAAATGAAGACCCCATGGGAATAGGAAGAAGCAAAATACTAGAGAGGTCCCCAGAAATCCACAAAATTACCTCCACTGTAGACTACTGGCAATGGTCGAGAGAAAGCCTGAACTGACCTACTCTGGTAATCTGGATGGCCAAACACCCTAACTGTCTTGTTAGAACTCTCATCCAATGACTGATGGAAGCAGATGCAGAGATGCTCAGCCAGGCCCCAGGTGGAGCTCCAGGAGTCCAATTGGCGAGAAAGAGGAGGGATTGTATGAGTGAGAGATGTTGAGACCATGATTGGGAAAAGTACAGGAACAAATATCCAAACTAGTGGGAACCCATTTTTCCAAATTCTTGAGCTCTATCATTAAGTCATTTATTTATGTTGTTTCTGATATTTAAATATAAGCTCTTAGAGCTATGAATGTCCTGAGTAGGACTACTTATAATGTGCTGTTGTTATTTTCATTTAATTCTAAGAAATTTGAAATTCCTTTGTTGATTTTTTATGTGATCTAGTCATCAAATGTATTAATTAATCTCCACGAGTTTGTGTGGTTTCTAGAGTTCCATCTGTTGTTGATTTTAAGCTTTGTTGCATCATAATAAGAAAGGATATATGGGAGTATTTTGATTTTTCTGAATTTGTTAAGTTTTTGTTGTTTTTCCAGAATATGATCTATTTTAGAGATTTTTCTATGGTTTGTTGAATAGATAGATTTTCTTTGGTTTTTGAATGTCATATTCTGTAGTTTTATTTGATTTCTGATGTTTCTTATTTCCCCCTCCCCCAGATAACCTATCTACTGGAGAAAGTAGGGTATTGAAATCACCTACTGTGGTAGTTTGAATGGAACTGGCCCCCATAATCTCATAGGGAGTGGCACTATTAAGAGATATGGCTTTGTTGGAGTGAACATGGTCTTGTTGAAGGAAGTGTGTTACTATGGAGCAGGCTTTGAGGTTTCCTATGCTCAGAATGCTGCCCAGTGAGTCAGTCAATTTTCTGCTGCCTTCTGGTCAAGATGTAGCCATCACCATGACTGACTGCATGCCACCATGCTCCCTGTCATGATAATAAAGGACTGAACCTCTGAAACTGTAAGCAAGCCACCCCAAGTAAATGCTTTCTTTATAAGAGTTGCCATGGTCAGGGTGTCTTTTCACAGCAATAGAAAACTGTTTGTGGGGCCCCTGGCAGTGGGACCAGGAGCATGAACTGGCTTTTTGGAGCCCATCCCTTGTGGTGGTATACCTAGATCAGCCTTGATGCAGGGGGGAGGGGCTTGGTCCTGCTGCAACAAGGTATGCCAGACTTTCTTGATTCCACAAGGGAGGCTTTACCCCCTCTGAGGAGTGAATGAGGGAATGAGGTAAGGGAAAGTGGGGGAGAGGGGAGCAGGAGAAGGGGAAGGAGGAGGAACTGTGGTTAGTATGTAAAATGAAAAAAAAAAAGAAAAAGAATAATTTTTTTATACATTGGGGGAAAACAGAAATCCAAACCAATATCTATTGTACCTAAGTTGTATTTATCTGAATCTTTAAGTCTCATAGTATGCTTTTTATGACATTGGGTATACCAGAGTTTGGTGCATGTATGTTTAGGATTTCAATGTCTCCTGGGTTAATTGTTTGCTTGATTAGAATAAAGTGCCCTTTATTTCTTCCGATTAGTTTTAGTTTGAAGTCTATTTTCTCAAATGCTAGGATATCTACAAATGCTTGCTTCCAGATCCTATTTTCTTGTTATCAGTGTAAAGTGAGGCTTACCATTGAAGCTAAGAGGAGTTTCTTGTAGACAAACAGAAAGATGGATTTTGTTTCTGTTGTTGAGCTAATGTGTGTCTTTTGATAGGCGAGTTAAGACTATTAACATTTAAAGTTATTGAAGGGTGTATGATGGTTGTGTTATTGTTTGATTACTCCATGTTTGTGGAAATTGTAGCTTCATTTCTTTGCTTTTTGTAGTGTCTTGGCTATGCTTATCCCTTACTTCAGTCTGAAGTGTTGCTTCCAATATTCTCTATAGGGCTGCTTTGATGGACATGCATTCTTTTGGCCTGTTTGTATCATGGAAAGGTTTTCTTTCTCCTTCAACTATGGCAGACAGTTTTGCTGGGCATAATAGTTTAGACTGTATTTTTTTTGTGGTTGTTTTTTTGGTTTTGTTTTTGTTTTTGTTCAAGATTCCCCTGGATTTTTAAATTTCCATAGAGAAATCAGCTGTTATTCTGATGGGTTTCCTTTTCAAGTAGCTTATGGTTTTTCTCTAGCATTTTCATTATCCTCTCTTGGTTTTGTATATCCAGTGTTTCAATTATAATATGCAATGAGGAGTTTCTTTTCAGTTGTGTCTATTTGGGTGTGTCTTTCCTTTATTTGGGAACATTTTCATTGATGATCTTGTTTACAATCTGGTCTGTCATTGTCCTGGGATTCTTCTCTTTCATTCATGCCTACAATTCAAAGAATTGGTCTTTGCATGGTGTCACATAGTTCTTGTGTGTTTCTGTTATGTGCTTTTAAAAGGAATTGTCACATTCTTTGCTCAAGTTGTCCAATTCCTCTGCTTTACTTCTAAGTCATGATATTCTGTCACCTATTTACCAAGTCCACCTCTAGGGCTTTCCCCCAAGGTTTTTAAATTGGGTTAAGCTTTTCAGTTCCATCTTAATTTCAGATTCAATTCCCTTCAATATTTTTATCTCTTTATTGAGTTCAGCTCTCAGATCCTGTATTGTCTTCATCGTCTCATCCAGCATTGTATTTATGATTTCTTGAGTATACTCGGGCGTTTATTATTTATTCTCTTTAATGTGATTGCACTATTTTTTTTGTGTGTGTATCTTCTTCAAAGTTCTTGAATTCTTCAATGGGATTTATGACTGTTTTTATAAACTGTGTCCTGGGGTTCATCTAGGTCATTCTCATTGGAGAACATTCTTATAGAGCTAGTTGGTTTGAGGTAGGACACACTGTCTTGTCCTGTCATGTTCTTCGTGTTTTTGTGATATGACCTAGGCATGTGAACTTCATTGGCCATGAGTCTGATGTATGGATCTAGCCTACCACAGGAGCCACATGACTGGAGTTAGGCCATGTACAACTACTATAGGAGCTGCTAGATTGGGTCTAGGCCTGCCAGTGTAGAGATGGGACATGAGTAGTATAGGGTCCAGGGAAGTCACTTGGTAGCACTGGTGTGTGAGCTGAGCCAGAGCCAGAGCCAGGCTTGAGACTGTGGAGATGGTGGGTAGGCTTAAGGGGACTCACCAGGTAAAGCAGTAGAGAGTTTGTATGTTCAGAGATAGGTCTGGGAGCATGAATATGGTGTGAGCAGTCTTAATTTTGAGGGGACCCACAAGGCAAAGCCAGTGCAGGAGCTGTGCATCAAGGGTTTATGAGTCTGGGCTGTGCCTGTGAGTTTGGGGTGAAATATGAACTTTGAATTATGGCTTTAAAGGCCAATCATGAACCTAAAGGAATTTCATAAAATTTTATTTGTATAATGATTTAGTTCAGCTAAAAGTAAAGATCTGGGTGAGGTGTTCCATTTCTGTTATCACTTGACTCAGGTGTCTAAAGCAGAAGAATCAGGAGTGAAAGTCCAAACTTACCACAGAGTGTGTGGGAGATAGTGGAAGACCAGCTCCCACTTGCTCCCCACCTTTCAAAGGGTTCTTGGGTGGAGGAGAGAGGAATGAGGAAATGATAGATAGAAAGACAGAAGGAAACAATAAGACAGACAGACACAGGATACCTACAAGAAGGCCCTGGGTCCAAACTCAGCCGCCCAGAGGTTTATTCAAAAGGGATTTTTATAATATGCCAAGGGGAGAGACAAAAGATCTCCCCCTTGCAAGATCAAAGCACACCATACAGCTGGTAAACATGCCCATGGCCAAATCATCTACTTATGCAGCCCTGCTGAGTAAAGCAAGCTCAGATTCTCTCGCCCTGAGTAATTTGGGCTCCCAAAATAGTGAGATTTTATTTCAAAACAAATCATAATAAATCATAATCTTTTCAGAGGTATTTCTTCTGAAGATAAGACAGACCTATTAAATCCTGGAAATTGGGACTAAATGCATGCAAATTTAAAAACTGAGGAACAGTGTTTATAGTAGGTTATCAATTAGAAGGTAACTGTAATTGAAAACACAATTATACCAGGAAAAACAATCTCTAATTGGTTTAAATTATTTTTATTAATAACTCAAAGCAGGTAAATAAATTATATTCTATAGCCCTGAATCTGAAGAAACTCCTATAAATGAGTTTTAAGTATGACCCCTTTCAGCCATCTTATACACATTTTTTTCTTAGTAACAGGTTCATAATAGAAATCAATAACAAATAAATAAGTAATAAAATATAGCCAGGTATGGGAGGAAGTAGCCATTTTGATATTTTACAGAATGAACTGAGACCCCAAAAAGTGTATTTCAGTTTAACATTGAAATGAGGCATTCATGTACAGTTAAGCCAAATTATAAGAACAGAAAGAGAGATGATGTACACTACAACACATATTTTACAAGGTAAAGATTCCGTGATCATGTTTCCTTCAACTATTCATGGAGGGAAGAGGGGTTAAGCATTGGTGATTTCCACTAATATTTTCAAAGCTTCAATTCAAGTAAAATCACTAATTGTTTTAGTAATTTTACCATCATTGGTAAATAATTATTATTTCTGCTCAAAGTACTAATGAATGGAAGACAGCACAATTAAAATGGTACAGTTCAATACATTTCAGAAATTTCAAGCACACAGTTCCTGTCACTTGAATGAAAAAAATTCAATGGATTTTGCAATCAAAGTCTATTGCCAGGCTGGGTGGTGGTGACACATGCCTTTAATACCAGCACTCAGGAGGCAGAGGCAGGCAGATCTTTGGGAGTTTGAGACCAATCTGGTCTACAGAGCAAGTTCCAGGACAGCTAGGACTACAGAAGGAAACCCTGCCTTGAAAAACAAACAAACAAAAATCTATTGCCAGAAATATGTGGAATAAAGAGGGTGGATTAGGCACATACACTGCATTAAAGTGTATGCATGAGCTAACAAACACCTGCATTTTATGGGGATATTTACATGGAAGGCATGCAAATTCTGTGATTCTGAAATGCTAAGGCTTGTGCACTTGCCAAATTGGAGAAAAAAAAATCTGATTATTTCCACCCCAAGAACATATAATTTTTTCTTATCTTGATATTTTTATTCTGCACACAGTCTCTCTCAGAGCCTGGTGGACCTGCTTGTTGCGCAAGGTGTAGATGACAGGGTTCAGAAGCGGCGTCACCACTGTGTTCATGAGAGCAGCCTCCCTGTTGGATTCTAGCCTGCTTGTTTGCTTTGGCTTCACGTATATAAACATACAGCTGCCATACATCAGAGAGAGGACGATGAGGTGGGAGGAGCAGGTGGAGAAAGCCTTCTGTCTCTCCTTGGCTGATGGGAGATGCACGATTGTGACGACTATGCTGCTATATGCAGTGATGGTTATAGTGAGGGATGAGAGAAGGAGAAGCAAAGCAAGACCAAAAGTCAGGCTTTCCACAGAGCTGGTGTCGGAGCAGGAGAGGTGGATCAGAGGGCCGAGGTCGCAGAAGAAGTGTGGGATAACACGGGGGCCACAGAAGGATAACTGGGATACCTTCACTACCACCCAAGTGATAAGGGTGAAGGTCGTAGTAAGGCAGGCGATGATCAGGAGGGTGCAGGTCCTCAGGTTCATGATGGTGGGGTAATGGAGAGGCCTGCAGATAGCCACACACCTGTCCACCGACATCACAGCTATGAGAAGGAAACCAAATGCCCCAATAAATACAAAGACGAAGGCTTGTATGAAACAGGCAACGAAGGAAATCGTTTGTTTCCCTAAAAGAAATATAGCCAACAACTTAGGGATGACAGTGCTGATAAAACAGCACTCAACCAAGGAGAAAATGCTGAGGAAAAAGTACATGGGGGTTTTCAGGCGGGCACTGGTGCAGACGATGGAGACGATGACTACATTTCCTGTGATGGAGGCCACGTATGCCAGCAGGTGCACTGAGAAGAGAAGGCTCCCCAGGTGCTGGACAGCAGGAAATCCCTCCAGAGTAAAGTCCTGGACAGTTGTCCCATTCCCCATTTCCACTGTCTTAACTTAGGGTAAAGAGAGAGATCACAGGGAGCGGAGATGTTCTCACAGTGCACACGACCAGGTCATTCAAGCAGCCTGTCCAAAGTGCGGTGAAGGTTAAAATATGATGAAAAGGTTATTCTCCTTTCTCTTGACATAAGCCCGTGTTTTCTGAAGTTTAACTACAGTATCATAATTATTGGCATGTTGCTCTTCGGTTCAGTCATCATTGCTATCACCACTGTAACCATCACCATCACCATCACCATCACCATCACCACATAAGCCACTACACTGGCCACCTGGAGTCAGTATTCCTCTCTGTCCCCACAATATCATAAGTATTAGGTTCTCGCCACCCCTGCTTCACCAGGAGGAGAGATCGAAACTTTCAGAGTCTCAGAGAGGTTGAATCACATAACAGAGATACTGAAGATTGGACTCCTACTGGGTTCCAAACCCCTGCCGTTTCTCAATATTATTCCGAAGTATTTTTAACACATTACATTTATATTTATTTACTGCTTGTATAACTGTACGTGTGTTGGGCCATGTATGGGGAGAGAAAAGGACAATTTGCAGGAGTCAGTTTCTTCTTGCACCTTATGGGTCATCAGGGTTGGTGGCAAATACTTGAATGGAGGAGACCTTTATATCTGACCTTTCTGCTGCATACCTTTCCCTTTTGTAAGCCCACATCATAACTGAGTGCAAAATCATTTGTGTTCAGTGATACCAAGAAGAAAATTCTGCAAAAACATGGGTCTAATGTTTCTTTGATGATTTCCCCACAAAACGTCCAACTGACAGTCTCTCAAACATATGTGAATGATATACTCTATTGATCCCATTTTCTCATCCTTCAGGTAATAGTAATGACATGTGATGGACCTAAGGACAGTATGGTTCTTAGACTATATCTGTTTCAGCACAACCACCTAACAGAAGGACACTGAGATGACCAGGCACCAGAGACCTCACTGTTACAGGGTAAATCAAAGACTTAACCTTGTCCTTCTGGGCTCCATCCTAGAATGTAAGAAGATGCCGGTGGTAGCCTTTCAAAGCATTAACTGACTAGAAAGAAAGTGTCAGAAACAGGGCGCTATCCCCTTCATTCATAACAGTTATCCTCAACTTTATCATTCTCTCTTCCATCTCATCTGAGTGCCAAGTTGCTGACATCAGGGTATGATATGTGTCTGACCCACACTGTCGTGCCAAGACCTGAGTGTACTGCTTACCTGGATCTCCTTCATGCTCCAGGGCCTGAGAAGTAGCCTAAGGAATATTCTGGTACACTGCTCACCTCTCGGGTGTGTAACTGACCTTTCTGCTGCATAGCTTTTTCCTTGGTAATCCCACATAACTAAGCACAGAATCATTTGTGTTCAGTTGTACCAAGAACAAAAATCACCCAAAACACAGGTCTAATATGTCTTTGATGATTTCCCCACAAGAATTTGGTCACTAGCCTGATGTCTCCAGCCAGGTAACAGGGTGCTCTCAGAGCTTGTTATGAGTGGAAGGAATAAGAAAGAAATGTTATGCACAGCTGGGCTCCTTAGAGATGTCTAATTGGTCACTTTTGAGAACAAGAGTTACTGGTGGAACAGTGTGTTTTCTGTCTGGGGTGATAGGTATTGCATACTGTCCTCTGCTGAGACTTTTTACTCTATTTCCCTAAGGATTTCTCAGATCTCAGCTTGCAAAGTTTCTATTGAGATCAAAGTCCAGACTTAGATTTTTTACATGTGATGTGTATAGTGAGGCCAGAACAATGCACCAAAACACATGATCATAAGGAACTGGTCCCTGCCTCTTGTTTTTGTCAGGTTTATGGAGAAGGTACAGAAGGAAGATCTGTAAAAGAGAGTAGATCTCATCTTCATCTGTTCCCCAGGCATATGATAATTATTTTCAATATATTTTAATTTGATTTTGTCCTGATAAGCAAACAATTGGAGTAGAAATGAACAAATGTAAGGTTAATATTTTAACACATGGACATATGGGCACCAGCCACTGTTATTTTTATCAGTGGAGTATTTTCTTTTCTGGCCCAGCCTTCTTAAAGAGGGAAAACCAATCCTTACTACTCCACAAAGATAAAGGGAAGGTTTTCTATCTCCTGGCATATAAAACCTACCTGATCCTTCTCTCTCTCTCTCTCTCTCTCTCTCTCTCTCTCTCTCTCTCTCTCTCTCTCTCTCTCTCTCTCTGTGTGTGTGTGTGTGTGTGTGTGTGTGTGTGTGTGTGTGTGTGTGTATTTGACACATAATCATTGTATGCATTTACAGGGTACAATGTGATATTTTGGGATATACACATGGTATTGCCATGATCAGGTAAGAGTAATTGGCACATGTCTTACCTTGTTTCCTTGTGCCCAGAACATTCTAAATTTCTTGGCTGTTTTGTAATCCTCAATAAATTGTTTGCAACCATAGTTGCCCTTCTGTATAGTCAAGCATTAGAAATGATTCTTTCTGTCCAGCTGCTCTTCTATACTCATTAATTACCTTTGACCTGCCCCAGTTCTCCAAGCGCTGTTGTCTGTTGCTCGGTTCCTTAATTCCATGAAAGCAACATAACAATATGCCTCCATATACTAGTGAGACATGGTTTCTCATCTCTCTGTGCCTGTCTTATTTCACTTAACATAATATCCAGATGTATTCAGGCCACTGAATATGTCATAATTTTATCTTAGTGGCTGACTAATTAATCACTGTGTGCATCTGTAGTGAGTGAATCCCCTTATAATTAATAGATACAGATGGACATTGCTGGGAGACACATGAGCCACAGAAGGGAGAAGCTGTTTCTTAAATAACATTTGATCTGTGGGATGCATCTCTTGGCTACCTCAAGTTGACTGCTGGGAACTGGTCTCTAACCTACAACTTGTGGCTTTAAGTAAAAATAAAGGACCACACATTTTCATTACAAGATGTAGAGAAATTAAGCTGCAACTAAACTGGAAGCATCCTTCCTGATAGCTAGCTTCTGTGGTTTCAGAGGATGCTATACCTACAACTGAGAAGAAAAGGCCTCTACAGTCTTATTGAACTATGAATCCAATGAACTTTAATGTCACCCTACCATGCAAGATGTGCCCACTGGTGGCCACTGATTGAATTTGAGGCCCACTCCATGGTAGGGAATTCATACCTGGTACTATAAACCCAGTTAAAAATATCCATGACTAAAGGGGGAGGGGCATCTTATGACCTAGGGAGGAACTTACCCTTGGTGTGTAGCTAAATTAACATAGCCCTCATATGCTTTCTAAATACTTATGTTCATACTCACAGACAAATGCTGCACTTTGCCTTAGTGAGCTTTTGGGTTTTTCAGTGCTAGGTGGTGAGGTGAGGTCTTGGAGATGTTGTTTGAACCTGCCATCATCAACCCTATTTAGAGAGTCAAAACAAATACTGTAAACGTTTTCTTCAGTGTTCCTATGGTTTCTACAACTGACTAAAAAGACCAGCTGTTCATAAAACATTGGCTCATTCTGCTTGAACCCAGGCAAGCCTGAATCTCTGCTTTGTAATGTATTGGCTTCTTTATCTAAAAATTGGTTGATATAATACTAGGTTCCCCAAGGCACGTATCTCCTATACTTGACCATGTGCCTCCCGAACCCCTGCCCTCCTCTTCATAGCATCCTTCTTTCTCCTAGGCAGCTTCACTTCTTCATGTCATACATGCACATATGCTTTTATGCATAAAATCTAACTTTAAATACATAAAATTTTATCTATAAAATCTAGACTCTGAAGATGAGAAACTAATATTTGTCTTTCTGAGTATGGCTTACTTTATTTCATACCAGTATCTTCAGTTATAACCATTTTCCTGTAAATAACATAATTTATTCTTCTGTATGGTTGAATGAAATTCCATTGTGTTTTTATACCACATTCTATTTATCCATTCCTGTATTGATGGACATCTAAGTTGGTTCCACAACTGCTATTGTGAACAATATTGTAATATATATCAATACACTAGTATCTCGCATTGGTTCCTTCCTTCCTTCCTTCCTTCCTTCCTTCCTTCCTTCCTTCCTTCCTTTTTTTAAGACAAGTTTCTTTGTGTAGCCCTAACTGTTCTGGAACTTTCTCTATAGACCAGGCTGCCCTCAAATTCAGAATTATGCCTGCCTCTGCCTTCCCAGTGCTGTGATTAAAGGCATGTGCCACCACCACCCAGATCACATTGATTTCTTTCAACACAGAACTCAGAAGTGTTCAAGGTATTTCAGTGATTATTTGCAAAACTTATGGGGAGATGTGTCCTTGAACCTATTACACAATTAGCTATACAGGCATTTGTCATGGCTTGAAGACCAGTTTTGAAAAGAATTCTCAATATAATCTATAATAACATCAATATACATGAAATGCCCCATATTTCTGACAAAAACCTTTGTATGGAAAATTTAATTACATTACAGAAATACATTAAGACATACACAAACAGTATTAGAAGACTCATAAATATTTGTTTTCAACTATATAAGTCAAGGATATATGTTATATTTTAGGAGTAGCCATTAAAGAGAGAAGAAGTCAGAAATGTTGAAAGCAAAAGGACAGAAAGATTATATTTTGTAAACAATTACAAAAAAAACCAGCTTGTAAGGAAATGATGGTCCTGTCAATAGTGGTACTGAATTGAGTGATATTCTTAGGTAGGAAAAAGAAATATATATTGATTCTGATTTGATATTATGTAAAAATGAAATCAGGAAATGAAAGAAAACAAATTCAGATGTTTACTAGATCCAAAATAAATGGTTTAACAATTTACTGTTCAAAAAATATGGTAAGATTTTTTTATTATTATTTTTCTTTTTTTATTAAAAATTTTAATTGAAATATAATTACATCACTTCCCTCTTTCCCTTTTATCCTTCCGACCTTTCTCACATCATCCTACCTCCCAAATCCCCCGTACTCTGTTCATCCTTCTCAAATTCATGGCCTCTTTTTTATTATTCTTGTTACACATACATACATGCACAATTATATGAATATAACTTGCCGAATGAGGTTACTCTGTCCTGTGTGAATATGATTTCAGGGCAGACCACTCTGTATTGAAAAACCAACTAGGGGGCTCATCCCTAGAAGAGGCTGATATTCCCTGTCTGCCATCATTAGTTTCTGGTAGCTCTTGTCTAGGTGTGGGAACCTGTAAGATTTCCCCTTCTACATTAGCATATCTACTGATACTATCATTGTTAGATCTTGTTAGGCAGCCATATTGTTGAGGTGTCATAAGTGCAGTTTCTCTGTTATTTCTTGGAGACACAATCTCACAGCAGACTTCCTAGTCCTCTGAGTCTTATAACCTTTAATCCCCTCTTTCTCAATGTTCCCTGAGTCTTAGGATCAAGAGTTGTGTTGTGGATGTATTCACTGAAGCCAGGCTCCACACAATCCATTGATTTCTGCATTGTGACCAGTTGCGGTGCTCTGTAATTGTCTTCATTTGCAGTAAAGAGGAACTTCTTTGATGAAGGGTGAAAGCTACACTTATCTGTGGGGGGAAAGGTAAGTTTTAGAATGCAACTAGGGATCCATTGTCTAGTAAAATGGTTATAAGACATTGCATGATAAAACCAAATTTAAGCAACATCTATCTACAAACCCAGCTCTATACAAAGTACTAGACTGAAAATTTCAACAGGAAGAAGAGAACAGCAGCCTCAAAATAATGTGAAATAAATAATCACATAAAATTAAAAGAGGGGAAACACACACACACACACACACACACACACACACACACACACACACCATGACAACACCAAAATAATAGGCATCAACAAACACTACTCATTGATAATTCTTTTTGGTTGAAATATTAAGGCAACTCCACATAGTTAAAAGGGAGATTTACTGGGATAGGTATCAGGGTCTGGGAAAGGTAAAGCGCAGTCCAGTGGTGTTCTCTGGAGAACTCTGCAAGGTCTACTTCCAGCATCCAGGATCCAGGAATAAAGAAAGCCAGCTCATCTGGATCTCTGGTCTTCAGGGCTCCTTTCCCGGCTCCGCTTTCTGGGCGTGACAGTTATGGAAGCCTCAATGTGGGTAATAGTTCCAGGTCAAAGGTGGAACAGCTACCCACTACAAATTCTCAATATCAATGGCCCAAATTTCTGAATAAAAAGACACAGGCTAACAGATGAGTACAAACACAAGATCCATCATTCTGCTGTATGTTCACATCACAGACAGACATCACCTCAGGATTAAACAATGGAAAAAGATATTCTAAACAAATGGACCTAAGGAGCAAGCCAATATAGCCATTTTAACATCTGACAAAATAAACTTCAAACCAAAACTAATCAGAAGAGATAGAAAAAAACACTGCATACTCATCAAAGGACAAAGTCCACCAAGAGGACATTGCAATTCTTAACATCTGTGTACCAAACACAAGGGCACCCAAGTCATAAAAGAAACACTACTACAGCTTGAACACATACTGACCCTCACAAACTACACTGATAGTGGGAGACATAGAAATTGGCCACATCCTCAGACACAGAGCAAATCTCAACAGATTCAAGAAAATTGAAAGAACACCCTGAATCCTGTCCAACCACCACAATTAAAGCTGGGTATCAACAACAACAACAAACCCAGAAAGTTTACAAACTCATAGAAATTTAATGACTTATTGCTGAATGAAAAATGGGTCATGACAGAAATAAAGAAATTAAAGACATTCTAGAATTGAACAAAAATGAATATACAACATACCCAAACTTAGAAGACACAAAGAAGGTTGTTCTATGCAGGAAGTCCAAAGCACCAAGTGCCTACATAAAAAAAAATTGGAGATATCTGTGCTAGTGGCTTAACAGGAACCTGAAAGCTCTAAAACAAAAAAGAAGAAATCCCTTTAATGGGATTTTATGGCAAGAAACAAGAAAACTCAGACAAAATTAATAAAATATAAACAAACAAACAAAAACGATATAAAGAGTCAATGAAACAAAGAGTTGGTTCTTTGAGAAAATCACTAAGATTGACAAACACTTGGCCAAATTAACTAAAAACGCAAAGAGAAAAATCCAAATGAACAAAATCAGACATGAAAAGGGGGATATAACAGACAGACACTGAGGAAATCCAGAGACTCATAAGGGCATACTTCACAAACCTGTACTCCACCAAATTGGATAATCTAAAAGAAATGGATAATTTTCTCTATACATATCACTTACCAAAATTAAATCAACATCATCAGATAGGTAATGTAAACAAACCTATATCCTGGGGTAAAATAAAAACTGTAATTAAAAGACTACCAATCAGCTGAGGCAGGTCCAAGCCCCTCCCCCTGTAGCAATGCTGTGCAAGGTGTCCCACCATAGGTAATAGGCTCCAAAAAGCCAGCCAATGCACCAGATCCTGATCCTCCTATCAGGGGCCCCTTAAGCAGATCAAGCTACACAAGAGTCTTGCTTGTGCAAAGAGCCTGGTCCAGTCCCAAGCAGGCTCTATTAGCTTGGTTTAGTTGTCTCTGTAGATTTCCCCATCATGATATTGTTCATATAATCTTCCCTCTTCCCTCTCTTTGACTGGACTCCTGGAGCTCAACATGGTGCTTGGCTGTGGATCTCTACATCTGCTTCCATCAGTTACTGGATGAAGGCTCTATGATGACAGGACATTCACCAATCTGATTACTGGGGTAGGCCAGCTCAGGCAACCTCTCCCCTATTGCTAGTAGTCTAAGCTGGGGTTGTCCTTGTGGATTCCTGGGAACTTCCCTAGTACCAGGTTTCCCCCTATCCCTATGATGTCTCCCTCTATCATGGTATTTCTTTCATTGTTCTCCCACTCCAACACTGTTTCAGCTCAATCATCCTGTTCCCTTATGTTCTCATCCCCCATTCCCTACCCTCTAATGCCCCCCACCTCCAGTTTACTCCGGAGATCTCATCTATTTCTCCTTCCGAGGGTTATCTATGTGTCCTTCTTAGAGTCTTCCTTGTTAGCTAGCTTCTCCGGAACTGTGAGTTGTAGTCTGGTTGTTCTTTGATTTACATCTCGTATCCACTTATGAATGAGTACATACCATGTTTGTATTTCTCAGTCTGGGTTACCTCACTCAGGGTGGCTACATAAATCAGACTGGTCTCGAACTCTAAGAGATCCTCTGTCTCTGCCTCTGAAATGGTGGGATTAAAGGCATATATCACACACATAAAAAAAGACTACTAATCAAAAGGAGCCCAGGGCCATATGGTTTCAGCACAGATTTTACCAGACTTTTAATGAGTTAACACCAATATTCCTCAAATTATTCCATAAAATAGAAACACAATGAACAGTGCTCAGTTTGTTTTATTTTTTTCTTTTGGTTTTTCAAGACAGGGTTTCTCTGTGTAACTATGGAGCCTGTTCTGGAACTTTCTCTGTAGCCCAGGCTGGACTCGAACTCAAAGAGATCCGCCTGCCTCTGCCTCCCGAGTACTGGGATTGAAGGCATGCACCACCACCACCACCTGGTACTCAGTTTGTTTTATGAGGCCACAGTAATCCTGATACCCAAACTACATAGAGACCCAATAAAAAAAAGAGAATCACAGACCAATTTCCCTTATGAAAATAGATGCAAAACTTCTTAATTAAATTCTTGCAAACCAAATTCAAAAACACATCAAAAGATCATCCATCATGATCAAGTAGGCTTCATCACAGAGATTCAAGGATAGTTCAACATATATAAATTGATACATATAATCCACTACATAAACAAACTGAAAGACAAAACTACATGATCACTTCATTAGATTAAACAATAACAACAATAAAATGCCTTTGAAAAGTCCAACACCCCTTCATGATAGAAGTCCTGGAGAGATTAGGGATATAAAAAAAAAATACTTCAACATAATAAAAGCAGTTTCCAGTAAACCCACAGCCAACATCAACTTTGATGTAGATAAACTCAAAGCAATTCCACTAAAATCAGGAACAAGAAAAGGCTGTATATTCTCACCATACCTGTTCAATATAGTTCTTGAAGTCTTAGAGCAATAAGACAACTGAAAGAAATCAAGGGGATATAACTTGGGAAGGAAGAAGCCAAACTATCTATATTTGCCGATGATATGACAGCATATATAAGTGACCCTAAAAATTCCACCAGGAAACTCCTACAGCTGAAAAACTTTAAGCAAAATAGCTGGATACAAAATTAATTCATGAAAATTACTAGGCTTCCTTTATACAAATGACAAACATACTGAGGATGAAATTAGGGGAAAAAAACCTTTCATAATAGCCTTAAAAATATAGAGTATCTTGAGGGTAATTCTAACAAAGCAAGTGAAAGACTTTGATGATAAAATTTTTATGACATTGAGGAAAGAAATTCAAGAAGATATCCAAAGATGTAAATATTTTCCATGCTCTTGGATCATAATATAGTAAAAATATATTTAAAAATCAATCTATGGATTCAATGTAATCTCATTAAAATTTCAACATAATTCTTAACACATCTTGAAAGGACAATTTTCAGCTTCATGTGGAAACACAAAATGCCCAGGGTAGCTAAAACAGTCCTGAATAATGAGAGAACTGCTGGAGGTATCACTGTCCCCAACCTCAAATCATATCACAGACTATAGTAATAAAAGCAGCATGGTATTGACAAGAAAACAGACATGTTAATCAATGGAACTGAATTTAAAATGCAGATATAAATCACACACCTATGGACACCTGATTTTTTATAAAGAAGCCAGCAATACACACTGGAAAAAAAGACAGCATCTTCAATAAATGGTGCTGGTCTAACTGGTTGTCTACACATAGAAGAATGCAAATAGACCCATATTTATTACCCTACACAAAACTCAACTCTAAGTGTGTCAAAGACCTTAACACAAACATGCTATATACTCATTCATAAGTGGATACTAGATGCAAAGCAAAGGATAAACAGACTACAACCCACAGCTCCAGAGAAGCTAGCTAACAAGGAAGACTCTAAGAGGGATGCATGGATTGCCCTGGGAAGGGGAAATAGATGAGATCTCCTGAGTAAACTGGAGGTAGGGCAGCAATAGAAGGTAGGGGGTTGGGGATGAGAATATACGGGAACTGCATGGTTGAGCTG
The DNA here is from genome assembly GCF_903995425.1 of Onychomys torridus. Taxonomy (NCBI): domain Eukaryota; kingdom Metazoa; phylum Chordata; class Mammalia; order Rodentia; family Cricetidae; genus Onychomys; species Onychomys torridus. Next base: position 131,449,347 of record NC_050445.1, read on the forward strand.
GAACAGGGATGGAGTGGAAGAACAATGAAAGAGATATCTTGATAGAAGGAGACATCATGGGGATAGGGAGAAACCTGGTGCTAGGGAAGTTCCCAGGAATCCACAAGGACAACCCCAGCTTAGACTACTAGCAATAGGGGAGAGGTTGCCTGAGCTGGCCTACCCCAGTAATCAAATTGGTGAATGCCCTGTCATAGAGCCTTCATCCAGTAATTGATGAAAGCAGATGCAGAGATCCACAGCCAAGCACCATGCTGAGATCCAGGAGTCCAGTTGAAGAGAGGGAAGAGGGATTCTATGAGCAAGGAGCACCAAGATCATGAGGGAAACTGTACAGAGACAACCAAATCCAGCTAGTGGGAACTCATGAGCTTTAGAACCAACAGCTGTGGAGTCTGCTTGGGAATGGACTACACCCTATGCATAGGCGAGACAGTTGTGAGCTTGGTCTACTTAAGGGGCCCCCTGGCAGTAGGATCAGGGTTTATCCCTGGTGCATGAGCTGGCTTTTTGGAGCCCCATTACCTATGGTACACAGCCTTGGTGCAGGAGGTGGGGCTTGGACCTGCCTCAACTGAATGTACCAGGCTTTGCTGACTCCCCATGGGGAGCCTTACCTTTTCAGAGGAGAGAATGGGGAATGAGTTGGAAGGGGAAGGCTGGGGGGAAGCGGGAGGAGGGAAAAGAGGTGAATCTGTGGTTTCTACGTAAAATGAATAAAAAATTTCTTAATTAAAAAAAAAATCCAAGATTGCAAAAAGCACAGGGACAAATAGCCAAGCAAATGGAAGCACATGAATTATGAACCAAAGGCTGTGGAGCCCCCAGCTGGATCAGACCCTCTGGATAAGTGAGACAATTGAGTAGCTTGATCTGTTTGGGAGGCACCCAGTCTGTGGGACCAGGACCTGTCCTTAGTGCATGAGCTGGCTGTTTGAAACCTTGGGCTTACACAGGGACACTTTGCTCAGTCTGGAAAGAGGTGACAGGACCTGCCTGTACTGAATCCACCAGGTTTAAACGAATCCCCAGGGGAGCCTTGATCCTGGAGGACATGGGAATGGAGGGGAGGGGCTGGGGGAAAGGTGGGGGTAGATGTGGGAGGGGGGAGGACAGGGGAACCCATGGCTGATGTATAAAATTTAAAACACATAATAATAAAGAAAAAAATTTTTTTTAAAAATCAAGAGAGGATTCGTTTTTAAAAAGACCTTACCATGAAATCAGATACAGTGAACCTGATAGAGAGGAAGTTGGGAATAGCCTTGAACTCACTGGCACAGGAAAAGCCTGTGGTTGATATATTGTGCACCCCAATAAACTTGTCTGGGGATCAGAGAACAGAACAGTCATTATATTAAACATAAAGTTTAGGCAATGGTAGCACAGGCCTTTAATCCTATCACTCAGGAGGCAGCCATCCATATCGATCTCTGTGAGTTCAAGGCCACACTGGGAACAGAGCACACACCTTTAATCTCAGCTCTTGAGATCGAATGTCTTTGCTTGGGAGGGACACATGCTTTTAATCCCAGGAAGTAATATGGCCGGACACAGAAAGGTTTTTAAGGCATGAGGAAACAGAATTTGCATTCTTGAGGCTGAAGACCAGAAACTAGAGGCTTTTTAGCAGCAGTTCAACTGAGACCCTCAGGGGTGAAGACTCAGGGCTTTCAGTCTGAGGAAACAGGATCGGCTGAGGAGTTGGAGAGGTGAAGTTAGCTGTGGCTTGTTCTGTTTCTCTGATCTATCAGCTTTTACCCCAATATCTGGCTCTGGGTTGTTTTTTTTTTTTTTTCTATTAATAAGAACGTTTAGCAATTCATCTTACATTTGGTGTCAAAATTGGGCCAATGTTATATAGTAGGACTTTCTGCACAGAATACCAACAACACAGGTGCTAAGATAAACAATTAACAAATGGGACCTCATGAAACGGAAAGGCTTCTGTATGGCAAATGACACAGTCGTTTGGACAAATCAGAAACCCACAGAATGGGGAAGGGTTTTTCATCTTTTCAATTACCCATCCAATAGAAGGATAATGTCCAAAATATATAAATAACACAAAAAAACAGTACATCAAGAAAACAAATAACCCAGTTAAAAACTGGGGTATAGATCTGAACAGAGTACTCAATAGAGGAAACTCAAATGGCTGAGAGACACTTAAAGAATTGTTCAACATCCTTAGGCATCAGGGAAATGCAAATCAGAAATACTTTGAAATTTCATTTTGCACCCGTCAGAATGGCTAAGAGCAAGAAAACAAGTGACAGCCCATGCTGGAGAGGATGTGGAATAAGAGGAACCCCCATCCATTACTGGTGGGAGTGCAAATTTATACAGGCACTATGGAGATCAGTGTGGCAGTTCCTCAGGAAGATGGGAATTGATTTACCTCGAGATCCAGCTATACCACTCTTGAGCACATACTCAGAGGATGCTTCATCCTACCACAGAGACACTTGCTCAACCATGTTCATTGCTGCCTTATTCATACTAACTAGAAACTGGAATCAACCTAGATGTTGGTTATTTAGCAGATGAATTGATAAAGAAAATGTGCTGTATTTACACAATGGAATGTTACTGAGCCATTACAAAAAATGACATCGTGAAATTTGCAGGTAAATGGATGGAACTAGAAAAGAATCATCCTGAGTGAGATAGCCCAGACCCAGAAAGACAAATGTAGTATATATTTACTTATATGTGGATATTAGCCGTGAAGTCAATGATAAGCAAATTACAATCCATAGAACCACTGAGGTTGGGTATAGAGTAGGGGACTAGGGGGTCAGATAGATCTCTCTGGAAGAAGGAAATAAAATAGATGGTTATGGATGGACCAGGGAGGGTGTCCTGAAAAGGGAAGATCAACTGGGGAAGGAGAGTGAAGAGGGGAATGTGGGGAGAGATAACTAAAATTAAGGACCATTTGAAGGGCAGTGTGGACACTTAATAAACTTAATACAGTAGAAGCTTCCATATATATTCAGTCTAAATAGAATCACCAGATAATGGGGAAACAGAGCTTGTTAACTCTATCTCTTGTTAACAAATGAAGCTTCCAATACTGGGAGTGGGTTACATCTAATTAAGTTGTTTGCCAAAAGGGTCTCATGGGAACACCCAAACTATCCAGGCTGTTGCCAAATCTGTAAGTTCCTCTTTACAAACTGACAGCAAGGCCCTATTGCTGAAGAGAATAGCTACACAATCACTGAACACAGAAAAGTTGAGCTGGTGCCTACATAAAGCTTTCATCCCTACTGGCTAGTATCTTTGGTACATGAAGGTACTCTATAGTACAAGAAGAAATGTAAACACTAACCCAGCTAAAAACCTTTTCATCTACAATGGTGTTCTGCCTACAAGATATACTTGTGCAATGGTGGCATGAAACTTGAGAGAGCAGCCAACATTGACTTGCTTGGGTGACCAAGAACCTGAAACTAGATAACCCAAGGACCTAGGATAAAACCAAATACTACAATTCTACTAAAGGAATATAGCAATAAAATGACTCCAATGATATTCTGCTATACTCATAGATCACTGCCTTGCTCAGCCATCATCAGAGAAGCTTCCTTCTGCAGAAGATGGGAATAAATACAGAAACCCACAGACCTACAATATGTAGTGAGTTAGAGACCTCAGAACACTCAGCCCTAAATGGGATGTCGCCATCAAATTTCTCTCCTCCGGCCTCAGGGAACCCTGAAGAAGAAGAGGCAGAAAGAGTGTAAGACCCAGAAGGATGGAGGACATCAAGGAAATGAGGTCCTCTAAATAAACATGATTGATTCACATATGAATTCACAGAGACTGAGGCAGCATGCATAGGGCCTCCATGGGTCTACATCAGAGGGGCCCTAGAGATGAAAAAGTGGACACATGCCTCCATCTCTAACCCAGAAGCTATCTCCAATTGATAACACTTGCAAATGAAAATTTAGTTTTCTTCATGGGAGAAACACTAGGGAAACAAAGTACTTTTAAGGGTAGACTGCATGCCCAGGAGATGATGGTCAACAGAAAAAGCACTGAACAGTATCTTTGGTGGTTCCTTGTATCACAATGTCATGTCAGGGCATTTTTTTTTAATTTATATATTTTTTCTCTATTTTCATAACCCTACAGGATCTTTGCATATATGTTATATCTCTGGTGTTGCAGAGGTTTTTTTTTTTTTTATTCCTGAGCATGTGGATGATTGAGTCTCTGCATCTAATCTGTTTCATGTGTCTTTTCTTGGGTTCTTTCCTTCTGTTTGTTTTGCCATGTTCTGATGTATTTGTTATTGTTATATTATATTATTTTCCTGAGAAGACTGTTTTATAATGAGAGACAGAGAAAGGGTAGATATGGATGGAAGGGGAGGTGAGGAGGAACTGGGGAGTATAGATGGAGAAGAATCCACAATCAAGGTTTATTATATGATTAAATAATTATTTTCTATAAAAAATAAATAAAAATGCTTTAAAAAGTGAAAAAAAGTCAACAACCTAGAGACCCCCCCAAAAATGAGGAAATTGAAACAGAAATAAAAAGCTCCTAAACTGGAGGCTTCTGGAATGCAATATTCTGAATGTTCCACCTATTCAGATCTGGCACATCCTTCCTCGGGGTATATCCAAGCAAGTCTGCATGATTCTCCCTTCCATGCACCCTCCTCAACTCCCCATATCTAGGCTGGGTCACATATCCAGTGTCCTGGTAGTCTGACAATCCCTGACTCCTAAATTCCAGGCTCAGGCCAGGACAAGCTCTACCAACCCACAACCTAGAGACTCCTTGTGTGCCATATTTCAACCTTTCTTCCCAGCCACATCCAACACATCTTGAGTGAATTAACCGGGTCCTTTGCTCCTTGCACCCTCCCCAACTGCCAGATCTATTCCCTAAACTCTAGACTTCACTTAGGACATATCCTTAAAGCCTTTTCAGGCAGCCGTGCTCACATGACTTCATTCCACCTAAGCCAAAGCCACCTTTATGCTCAACCTGGTCTGTATATCTTATGTTCTGTCCCAACCTGCTCTGTCCATATGAGACTCAGAACTAACAAAAGAAGTTCACATGCCCATGTCTCATCCCAATAAATATGAACAATATGAAGGTCACATCTCCTTACCAAAATCCACCAGTCGTATAGACACATTCTCCAATGAGAATTACCTAGATAAACCCAGGACATAGGATTTAGACTAATAATAATAAACTAATCAAAAAATTCAAAGAGCTTATAGAAGAAAGGCATAAAGAAATAGCTCAATGAACCCAAAAAAGAGTGAACTGAAAGAGAATAAATGACAGAATGATGCCCAAGAAAACATAAACATAAGGCTAACAGAAATGATGAAGACAATCCAGGGTCTGAAAACAGGACTCAATAAGGAGATGCAAACATTGAAGAAAATTAAAGCTAGAATGAAGGTGGAATTGAGAAATCCAATAATCCAGCTAGAAGACTCAAGGGAAAGCCTTACATGTATAATGAATCAAGCAGAAGCTAGAATATCAGGACATGTAGAGAAAGCAGAGCATTTAGACCAAATAAAGAACATGAGAAAATTAAAAACACAAGAAAGGAACATTGAAGAAATGTGGGATATCATCAAAAAAGTAAATCTTCAAACTATAGTTGTAGATGAAGGAGAACAACTCCAGGTCAATGGGATAGATCAGATCTTCTGCAAGAATACAGAAGAACCTTCACCAAATCAGGAAAAGCCACACATATACAAAAACAAGAAGCATAGAGAACACCAACTAGAAAAGAGATGAAAAAACTCCCCATGGAATATCACAGTTAAAACACTAAGTATACACAACACAACAAAGAAAGAGCACAGAAAGCTGCAAGAGAAAAACCACAAACCCCTAGAAGGGAAAACTCCTCAGAGTAACAGTTGATCTTGGTAGAAACTCTGAAAGCTAGAAAAGCATGTATTAATGCATTTCAAGTTGAAAAGACCTAGAGTATCAACCTAGACTGCTGTACTCAGCAAAATATTCTGCCATAGTTGAAGGAGAAAGGAAAAATTTCCATGATATAAACTACCTAAAAATATATAACCATATCCAACAGACCAAGCCTAAAGGACATATGGAAAATAATATTTTGGATTGAATAAAAGAATGAGCATAGACAGCAGACTGAAGCAAGAAAACAAATGAAACCTTATTATTGAAATGGAAAGAACCACTGAAAACACAAACAATATCACCATATATCAACAATGCAATGATGCAGTTAATACCTGCCTTTCAGTAATAATTTTAAATATTAATCACCTCAATTCTCCAATCAAATAACACAGGCTGGCTGAATATATCATGAAACAAAATCCATATATCTGTTGTCTACAAGAAATGCATCTTAGTTTTAAAGATAAGCAATGCTTTAGAGTGAAGGGACAGATAAAAGGATTCCAATCAAATGAGACCAGGTAGCAAGCAGGCGTGGCCATCCTAATATCTGACAAAATAGAATTCTAACTAAAACTAATCAGAAGAGACAAGGAAGAGCATTTCATTCTAATCAAGGAATCAATTAATCAATAAAATATTAGAATACTAAACATAGATGCACCAAACTCTGATGTGCCTAACTTCATATAAAAAATACTAATGGGATTAAAGATATGTATTAACTCAAACCTAACAATAGCAGGTAATTTCACATACCCTTTTCTCCAATATATAGGTTATCTGAACAACAACAACAAAAAAAACCAAGCAGAAAAAAATATAAGAGTTAGATGTCATCATGTATTAGATGGATTTAATACATCTACAGAATATTCCACCCAAACACCAAAGAACATACATTCCATTTGGCAGAAAACAGAAACTTTTTTATAATAGACCATACCTATGACAAAAATAAATCTTAACAATCCAGAAAGATTGAAATAACTCATGTATCCTATCTGACCATAATACAATAAAACATAAAATTGACAGCAAACAAATCTCTAAAAGCACATAAACTAATGTAAATAACTCATTACTAAGTGATGAATAGGTCAAAGAAGAAATCAAGACAACCAGGCAGTGATGATGCATGCCTTTAATCCCAGCACTTGGGAGGCAAAAGCAGGTGGATCTCTGTGAGTTTGAGGCCAGCCTGGTCTACACAGAAAATTCCAGGACAGACAAGGGTACACAGAGAAACTCTATCTGGAAAAAAAAATATTAAGAAATAAATAAGAACTCTCTTGGAGATAAGTGAAAATGAAAATATATTACAAAAAAATGTGGGCAACATTAAAAGTAGTCCCATGAGGGAAATTTATAACTCTAAGTGCCTACATTTTAAAATATCAGAAAAAGCACAAATAAATGACTTAATGGTGTAATCCCCAAACAAGAACAAACCAAACCCAATCCACTAGACACCAAACCTGCATGGGATCAAATGAGAGACAGTTGTGTAGCTTGGTCTGTTTGAGGAGCACCTGTCAGTGGCATCAGGATCTATCCCTGGTGCATGAGCTGGCTTTTTGTAGCCCATTATCTATAGTGGAATGCCTTACTTGCCCTTGATGCAGGGAGGAGGGGCTTAGTTCTGCCTCAACTGAATATAACAGGCTTTGCTGACTCCCCATAGGAGGCCTTACCATTTTGGAGGAGAGAATGAGGGGTGGTTGAGGGGAAAGATGGGGGGAGCAAGAGGAGAGATGAAAGAGGGTTCTGTGGTTTGTATGTAAAATGAATAAAAAGTTTTTAAATAAAAGAAGAAAGAAAATGGAAAGACATGCTATTACTGGATTGTAAGAATTAATATTGTGAAAATGACCATTCTACTGTGAACTATTTACAAATTCAATCCCAACCCAAACCCCCATCTCAGCGAAGTCTTTGATCATCTGTCTCTTACGCTCTTTCTGCCCCCCTTCCACAACACTGAGCCTTAGCTTTGGGAGTTCTTTTGTAGATACATGCACTAGGACAGAGCTCCACAACTTTGCATTTTCATTGGTTGTGGTTTTCTGTAATGACATTTTTTTAAATAGAAATAGAACAAATTTCCCTAAAGTTTATCTAGAACCACAACAGACCCCAGGCAGCCAAAGCAGTCCTGAAGAAAAAGAACAACATTGGAAGATTCCAGATCTAAGGATATATTACAGAGCCATAGTACTAAAAAATATGGTACTAGTACAGAAACAGACAGGTTGATCAATGGAAGAAAATAAAAGACCCAAATATGTGTACATGTAACTACAGCATCTGATATTTGACAAAGATGCCAAAAACATACACTGGACAGTTATCTTCAACAACAAGTGATACTGAAAAAACTAGATGCCCATAAGTGGAAGAATATAATTACATCCATTTTATCATCTTGCACAAAAATTAACTCCAAATGGATCAAAGATCTCAATGTAAAACTTGAAATATGGAAACTACCAGAAGAAAACGTAGGCAGTACCCTATAGAGTATAGGTGTAGGAAGGGACTTTCTGGATAGGACTCCATTTGCCTAGGAGTTAAGGCCAACAATTGACAAGGGTTATTATAAAATAAAAAAGGCTGGGCGGTGGTGGCGCACGCCTATAATCCCAGCACTTGGGAGGCAGAGGCAGGTGGATCTCTGTGAGTTCGAGGCCAACCTGGTCTACAAAGCGAGTTCCAGGGCAGGCTCCAAAGCTACAGAGAAACCCTGTCTTGAAAAAAACCAAAAAAAAAAAAAAAAAATTAGAGCCACCACATCTGGCTAGCTCTTTAAAAAGAAAGAAAATTTTAAAAAATTAAAAATAAAAAAAGCTTCTGTACAGAAAGGGAAACAATCAGTTGAGTGAAGAGGGAGAGAATCTTTTTCTTTCTAGCTATACCTCTGACAGAGGATTTTGATTAGTAGCCAGAATATATAAAGAATTCCAAAATCAAAGAATCAAGTAAACAAACAACCCATTCAAAGAATGGACTATGGTTCTTAACAGGAAGTTCTCAAAATAAGAAATAAAGATGGATAAGAAATGTCTCAAAATATGTTCATCCTCCTTAGGAATTTTGGAAATGCAAATTAAAACAACTTTGAGATTTCATCTTACTCTAGTCTGAATGGGTCTGATCACCAAAACAACAGACAACAATTTCTGGAGAGGGTATGAGGAAACGGGACCCACATTCACTCTTGGTAGGATTGCAAACTGGCCTGTCACTCTGGAAATCTGTGTAGAGAACCATCAGAAAGCTGAAAATTAACCTACTATATGACAGAACCCGCTATAGCCCAAAGGACTCAACATTCTACTCCATGTATATTTGCCCATCCATTTTAACTGCCACTCTACTCACAATAGCTTGGAAATGAAAATCACCCAAACATCCTTCAACTGATGAATAGATATTGAAAATGTGGTGTATATCCACTATGGAATACTGCTCAACTGTAAAGAACAATAAAATTGCTAGGCAGTAGTGGCTCACGCCTTTATTCCAGCACTCAGGAGGCAGAGGCAGGCAGATCTCTGTGAGTTTGGGGCCAGCCTAGTCTACAGAGCAAGTTCCAGGACAGCCAGGGCTACACAGAAAAACTCTGTCTCAAAAAACCCAAATAATTGAGGGCAGTGGTAGCACACACCTTTGATCCCAGCACTTGGGAGGCAGAGCCAGGCAGATCTCTGTGAGTTCAAGGCGAGATCCAGGACAGGAACCAAAACTCCCAAATAACAACATCAAAGAATAATGAAGTCATTAAACTTGCAGGTAAATGGGTAGGACTAGAAAATTTTACACGGAGTAAAGTAATCCAGGCCCAGAAAGGCAAGTTCCAGATGTTCCTCCTCATTTGTTCTTCCTAGCTCCAAATCTTCCAATGAGCATTTGTCATCTGGAGTACCTGCAGAAACCAGGAAAGTAAAAAGGTACAAGAGTCGGGGTGCTAGAGAGGAAAAGTGGAGAAAAGGAGGACTTTTGTAGAGAGCAAAAATTGTGTGCACACAGGCACTGGAGAAGCCAGGAGAGTTAAACACACAGCTCACCTACTCAACTGAACGAAGCTGCTCTCCCTGGAATGCTACGAGTGAGTGATGTCCTGTTACAACCTGGTGATCCTTTCCTGACTGATGAGACAGTCCCTGGTGTATCTCCCAGAATTTACGTTTTTACTTATCCAAGACCTTTCCCCTTGAGCATTGCTTTTAGACCATCAACCCACTCTTAGGAGTGAGGTCATTTGTGCTTTTCCACAGCCTAGGTGATCTCTATGTTATCTTAGGGCCAGGCCAATCCTAACACCCATGGGCATTGTGTTTACTTCAGTCAAGCTTCCTAGACCCTAAATCTTGGGCACTGTCTCTCAGTCAATAGTACTCATTCTTGTAAAAGAAGCCAGATGTACTTTATAAGGAATCTCAATGTAAACATGTCTTAAATTGTTGTGCACTTGGGACTGAGTTAATTGTTATCTGAATACTTTTTTTAAAAAATCATGCTGTGTTTAAATATGGCTAAAGTAAAATGATCTGGGACAGACTCTAGAAGCCCTGGTCCAGCGCACCGGTTAAAATAAAATCGGGCTGAGCCAAGTTTCATTCTCTGTGGATTGTCTTTTCCCTGCCTGCTGTAAAGGATGCAGGGGAATCACCACAGGCTTTAACTGAGATGAGAGGATGGAAGAAAAACAGAAAGGGGAAGGGATAACTAACACTGAGGATATTTGAAATATCCATAAAGAATCTTATTATTTTTCATTTACCTAAAATTATACATGATACATAATAGTGCATTGTACATATATACATATGTAGTTTAAAGGAAGTTATTCAATTTGAGCTAAAAATACTCCCTCTATGAGCCATAGACTGCCCAGAAAGAAATCCTAGAAGGTATGAGAAACTCCTTTTCAAATTGTCAGTCATGGGCATCTAAGAGACTCCCCAAACACTATAGGCGGTTGCTCTTGACCTTGATTGCCTCTCAGAAGTTGAAGGTTGAGACCCTATTGCTGGAAACACCACAGGCTTTGGACATAGGACTCAGAGAACTGGAGCTGGATCTGACCCGAAAGCCTCCTCCCTGAGGACCAGTTTTCACAGTACTGGAAGGTGCCTTGCAACTCGCTAAAGGAGGAAAGCAATCAATAGCCATCCACAGTTGTGACTTCTATTTAATTTACTTTGGATAACTTGCATTGTAAGTGTAAAGTAAATGGAACACACACACACACACACACACACACACACACACACACACACCTATATTTCTGGAAAGATAAGCAAAGAGAATAAGAACAAAAAAGAAGGAAATTCATTACCATAATTTGGAAGGCAAAACCTGAAGCAAGAATTTGAATGTAAGGCACAAATAAATGAAAGGCATTCCATATTTACAGACTGGCATGGTTGGTTTAGCAATGTTCCTCCATGTTAATCTACAAATTAATGCCATCAGTTATCACTGTAACCAATTGAAAGCAACCCTAAGAGGAAATTTTTTTTATTATTAAGAAATTGTTTATTCATTTTACCAACCACAGATACCCCTCTCTTCCCTTCTTCTGCTCCCCCAGCTTTCCCCCACTCAACCCATCCCCCATTCCCTCCTCTGGCAAGGTAAGGCCTTCATGGGGAGTCAGCAGAGCCTGGTACGTTTAATTGAGGCAGGTCCAAGCTGCTCCCCTGCATCAAGGCTGTGCAAGGTGTCTCACCACAGGTAGAGGGCTCCAAAAAGCCAGCTCATGCCAGGTGGTGGCGCAAACCTTTAATCCCAGCACTCAGGAGGCATAGCCAGGCAGATCTCTGTGAGTTCAAGGCCAGCCTGGTCTACAGAGCAAGATCCAGGACAGGCACCAAAAACTACATGGAGAAATCCTGTCTCAAAAAAACCAAAAACCTAAACCAAAAACCAAACAAAAAAAATCAAACAAACAAAAAACAAAAACAAAAAGCCAACTCATGCACCAGGGATAGATCCTGATCTTACTACCAGGAGACCCCTTAAGCAGATCAAGCTACACAACTGTATCACTTATGCGGAAGACCTAGTCCATTCTCATGGAGGCTTCACAGCTGTTGGCCTAAAGTTCCTGAATTCCCATTAGCTTGGTTTGGTTGTCAATGTAGGTTTCCTCATCATGATCTTCATGCTCCTTGCTCATAGAATCCCTCTTCCCTCTCTTCGACTGGACTCCTGGATCTTGACCTGGTACTTGGCTGTGGATCTCTGCATCTGCTTCCATCAGTTCCTGGGGTGAAGGCTCTAGCTTCTCTTGAGCTGTGGATGGTACTCTGGTTATCCTTTGATATAGATAGATAGATAGATAGATAGATAGATAGATAGATAGATAGATAGATAGAGATAGAGATAGAGATATATAAATTGCTTATGAGTGAGTACATACCATGTTTGTCCTTCTGAGTCTGGGTTAGCTGACTCAGGATGATATTTTCTAGTTCCATCCATTTCCTGGCAAATTTCATGATGTCATTGTTTTTAATGCTGAGTAGTACCCCATTGTGTATATGTACCACATTTTCTTTATTCATTCTTCAGTTGAGGGGCATCTAGGTTGTTTCTAGGTTCTGGCTATTATAAATAATGTTGCTATGAACATAGTTGAGCAAATGTCCTTGTGGTATGATTGAGCAAGTTCTAGCACTAAGTGCCCACATTAAAAACCTTGAGAAGTTTTTAATATTAATAGCTTAATGACACATGAAGGATTTAGAAAAACAAGAAGAAAAAAAACATGCACAAAGAGTTGATAAGAAGAAATAATCAAACTCAGGCTGTAATTAATAAACTAGAAACAAACAAAAACAGAAAACAATACAAAAAAATCCCTGAAACATAGTTTGTTCTTTAAAAAAAATCAACAAGATTGCAAACCTTTAGCCAAATTACCCAAAAAAAATCTCAATAAAATACTTGCAAAGTAAATTTAAGAACACATCACAATATTCTCCACCATCATCACATTAGCTTCATCCCAGAGATACATAGGTGCTTTAACACATGTAAATTACTAAGCACCATCTGCAGCCTAAGCAGACTAAAAGACAAAAAATATAATTGTCTCATTAGATGCAGAAAAGGTCTTTGACAAAATCCAACATCCCTTCATGATGAAAGTCCTAGAGACACTATGGATATGAGAGACACATCCCAACACAATAAAAGGAATTTACAATGACCCAGAGCTAACATCATTCTAAGTGTAGAGAAACTCAAAGCATTTCCACTCCTAGAACAAAACCAGGTTGTCTATTCTCTTGATATCTGTTCAGTACAGTGCTTTAAATCTTAGCTAGGGCAACAAGACAATTGGAGGAAATAATGGAGAGATACAAATAGGAAAAGAAGAAGTCAAAGAATTCTTTATCACAGAAATTATAGTTTTATACACAGAAGACCCTAAAGACTTCACTGGGAAACTTCTACAGAAGATAAATACTTTCAGCAAAGTAGCAGAATACAAAGTCAACACACAAAAATCAGTAGCCTTCCTAGACACAGATGACAAATAGACTGAGAAATTAAGAAAGGAAACCAGCTAGGGGCGGCAGCACATACCTTTAATCCCAGCACTCATGAGGCAGTGCCAGGCAGATCTTTGAGTTCCAGGCCAGCTTGATCTACAGTGCAAGTTCCAGGACAGCCAGGGCTGCACAGAGAAACCCTGTCTTGAAAAACCAAAAAATAAAAGTGGGAGGCAGAATTTCATAATACCCTCAAAATTATATTTCAAGAACTCTAACCAAGCAAGCAAAAGACTATTAAAAACGTCAAGCCATTAAAGAAGGAAATTGAAGAGGACATTGAAGATGGGAAGACTGCCCACGTTTATGGATCAGTAGAATTGCTATGTGAAAATGGCTCCCTTACTATATGCAGTCTACAGATTCAGAGCAATCTCCATGAAAATTCAAACACAATTCACGCAAATTGAAAAAAAAATCTTAAACTTCATGTGGAAATTTGAAAACCCAGGTTAGCTAAGGTGACCCTGAATAGTAGAAGAACTGCAGAGAAAACACCACCTCAGATATCAAGATGTGTTACAGAGTTATAGCAATAAAAACAGCATGGTATTGGCATGAAAACATATTGATCAATGGAAGACTCCACATACCTATGAACACCTGATTCTTGATCAAAAAAGCCACAAAACACCCGGGAGAAAAGATAGCATCTTCAAGAAATGGTACTGACTAAATTGGGTAGCCATATGTAGAAGAAAGAAAATAGATCCATATCTAACAACCTGCACAAAACTCAACTCCAAATGGATCAAGAACTTCAATGTAAAGACATGAATCTGATAGTGGAGAAAGTAGGAAATATGCTTGAACTCATTGGCACCAAAAAGAACTTTTGAAACAAGACCTGCTCCATTGATACTCTTCTATTGCTGTGATAAAACACCACGATGACGACAACGACGACGACGAAGGTGACTTATAAAGGAAGGGTTTATTTGGAGCTTACAGCTCCAGAGGAATAGGTGCCTGTGGCCAGCATGGCAGGCAGCATGGCAGCATGAAGGCGGGCATGGTGCTGGAGTAGCAGCTGAGAGCTCACATCCAGAGCCACAAAGAAGAAACAGAGAGCATAATGGGAATGACAGGAGTCTGTTGAAGTCTTAAGCCAGTCCCCAGTGATACCTCTCCTCCAACAAAGTCACACCTCTAAATCCTACCCAAAGGATCACAACAACTGGGGATCAAATACTAAAATATATGAGTCTATGGGGCCCTTCTCATTCAAACCACCACCCCTGGGCAGTACAAGCATTATGAGCAATAGTTAATAAATGGTAAGTTCACCAAGCTCCAGTGGAAGGCTACAGATCCATAATTATGGATAGAACAGATTGTACTTCATGGTTTTTTAAAGACAAAATTAGATGAGCAGGGAAGGGAGATGGATCAGAGAGGAAGGAGAGTGAGGGATGAATATGATCAAAATACATTGTACAATATTCTCTAAGGACTCATGAGAAAGAGGGACTATACATCAGGACCAAATGATACATGCTTTTGCAAAAAGATGCATTTTTGAAGTGTTTTTTAGCATTGCGTATAGAGAAAAGTGGAGTTTTACTAGGAAGATGTTATTTGGGGCAACAGCTAGGAGATTCATGCTGCTAGAACCAGTAGGCAGAGAGGGAAATGGAAGCTTTTATCACTGTCCACCCATCACACACAGAGTGTATGTTTTGTTTATCTTATCTACTCTGTTCTACAACTTGGTACAATGATAAGTTGTTTTCCAAACTCAAAGGAAAATCATAATTTAATTGATACTAATAACACATAGTTCTTGCTTATTATACCACTTCTAGCCAATTACTAACTTCTCACTTGTAGTGCCTCTAAACTTTGGGCATCACTATCACCTGGAGGGTTGTGAAATCACAGATTGCTTGGTTAAAACCCAAGAGTTTATTGTCTATATGTGGCCGCCAAGAAAGTCCATTTAAAACCATTTCCTACGTGAGAAATAGCTACTGGCCACAGAGAGCTTGTGCTCAACTTCCTATTCCTTTGGCACTCATTTCAGTCCTCTGAAGTATTAACGAGTCTTTCAAGATTAGCCATGAGGGAAACGAGGCTGAGGAATTAATAAAAGTCTTACATTCAGAGACAAGGCAGGGTATAAACAAATCAACACACAAGTAAAATCTGTAACTGAGTGCTTACTCAAGTGGGGACGCTCACAGGAAGTGTGGGTTTGGAATCATGAGACACGTATTTGTCTGTTCATGCTAACTATTTCTGAAAACCATGAACAGTTAGCAGTAATTGTAACAGAACATTTTAAGGAGGCAATGCCATTCTCTGGGGCTTCCCAAAGTCCCATCATAAAATGTTTCACCTCCTCATCACTATAATGTGGTAACTCATTGGATAATTAATCCTAGGAGAGCCAATTTACATTACTTAGTTGACTTGGAAATGTTTTCTGTGAAACTCACACACCTTTGGGAAATCATAAAATTTTGCCTTCATCATCTTACCTATACCCTAAGTAATTAGGGAGAAGATATAGTTACTAGGTATTCCTAAAGGATCTTAGTGAATCTGCCCTTTGATCTCAGGGTAGGACTATCTGAGACAGGTATAACATATAAGTATTTGAAACTACACTATTAGTAACAGATTTATATATATATATATATAATTACAGTTCTACATGCAATGAACACTACATGATATGGTGTATATGGTGTACATTGAGTGTTAGGTCTTCACTGAGGAAGAAGAGAGAAAGGGCACACCAGAGGAGTATAGAATTAAGTTCCAATTCCAATATTGGGTGCAGGCAAAGGGTGTAAATAAAGGGTAAATGAGTAATTGCAGAGCTAGTATCAGGAAATATGGGAAAAAACATTCTACCCCATTTCTGGATGCAGTTATGAAATGGAATATATGGAGTGGCTACTAAAGCTTTTGAAAATCAACAGTAGTAGGGGGTTTGAAAATACCAGAATCAGAAACACTATCAACTCAACTGTAAGTTGACTATGGTTTCATCCTGCCCAAGGACTGGATGTGGGCACAAACAGGAGCAGGAATAAAAAGAACTGAGACCCATTTCTCTGCTACAGCACAGTAAAGGGGGAGCACCAGGAAGTTTTTATGTGCTGAGAACCTGTGATGAGACAACACTTCAGGAAAGAGACCACATTAAAAATTATAAATAGTGCAATCATGCATGATTGAATAGAGAGGCTGAAGCCAATCAGAATAATATTATTAAGACATAAACAGTATTTTACTCTTTCCTCTAGGTCAATGAGGTCTCAGCTATACCAAGAGTGCACTTCACAATTTACTGACTTAAGAACCACTTCTGTATCTCAGCTGTTTCAAATTGGGCCTAAAGAGTTTATTGGGACTAATTTCTAGATGTCTGTCATTTACCCCCACACACACACATACACACAAACACTTCCAACATGGAATCAAATTAGATCAACTGAGATGGATCCCATTCTGTCCCTGTGGGACTGTGGGACAATGGACAAGAAACCATGTAAAATGGTTAATCATCAATATCTTCAGAGACAAGGGGAGACATCATCAGAATTGAAATAGTCATGCTGGGCATGGAAGCTTTTCCCTGTACTTGGGAAGCTGAAGCATGGGGTTATAATCTTAAGGACTGGTGAAGGACTGGGCTTGAGACCTTGTATCAAATGAATGAGATGGAGTTGCTTGTGCCAGCTCTTATAAAAGTAAGCAAAACTCATGAGCTTATAGAAAAATGGTTCTTATACATGGCTACCTGACACAAACTAAATACTTGAACCTTGGTCGCTTCTTGCATTTGGTCACTCCTTGCATTCTATTATATATGTTTCAGATACAGACATGTTCCATCTCAAGACTGGGGTGTTATGACACAGTAGAGATCTGTAACTGGCCTGATAGAAATGAAGATAGTCTGAAGACACACATGTGTTCCCAGTCTGGTTTAAAAACAGTGGAGCCCAAGAAATAAGAATTGCCCAAGGAACCTCATGCTGGGAGAAGGGAAAGGAAGGTATTTACTAGAGGGTGAATATGCCTCTCAGAAAGATTTCACATAGTTCTAATAACTTTTCAGACCACATCACTGAAGCCTAGAAGATGATGGACAGCAGAGGGTGGGACCACACTTTGACCAGGAATGCTAGATGCATATATCCCTGCCCTCCATTTAAAGTAATTAGAGTTTCAGAATTTCATATATGCGTATAATGTGCTTTAATCAAATGCATATTGTGGGGGTAGTTGTCTGTGCTTCACCCCTGAAGCACCGCCCCTAGTAGGCAGCAGGTAACTGCTAGGTACCTGCCCCTGCCTGGGATGTGGCCAAGACAGGGACCCCTTAAAACCTGAGATGCATTGCATATGTGCTCTCTTCTTTCCTTCTTCTTCTTCTTCTTCTTCTTCTTCTTCTTCTTCTTCTTCTTCTTCTTCTTCTTCTTCTTCTTCTTCTTCTCTTCTCTTCTCTTCTCCTCCTCCTCCTCCTCTTTCTCTTTTAAAGCACAGAATTCACTTAGATCTGCCAGTGTGTGTATAGGTGTAGGGCCATCAATCTACTGTAGCATGGGCATCCTTGCAGGGGGCAAATCCTTTAAGAAAGCTGACTCTGTCTCCAGAAAACATCAAGTGACAAAGCTCCTCAGCTGAGAGTGGAATTTTGTGACCATCTCCCTCTTTCAAACTGGGATTATTTTTTATTTGATTTTGCTCAGGTTTTGTGCATGCTTTCACAACCACTATGAGTTCCTATATGAATGTGCATGTTGTATATGTTAAATACCACTGTGTGTGTATGTTTGTGTATTTGTGTGCTCAAGTCCATGAATGCACATTTAAGCCATGTAAGAAAGCAGCAAGAGGGGCCTCTTGCAAAGCAGGGAGGCAGGATTCACTAGAAGCCAATATTGCTGAAGCTTTGGACTTGAGCTTTTCTCCTTCAGAATCACAAGAAAATAAATTTCTATCGTTCAATAGAAAGTGTGATATTTTAGTACTGCAAGATACATGGCATTTTTGCATATCTAATATATACACCTGGCACATTAATGGTCCAAATATTAATTCCATTACTCAACATCTTTTAGCCTCTGGGTACTTGGGCACAAGCACACACACACACACACACACACACACACACACACACACACACACATAAATACATAAATAAGTAAATGTTTTTAAAGTACCAGAAAATGGTAAAAACAAAACAGAATTTCTAATATTTTAATCCTGTTGCATCAATCCAAGACTTACTTATACACCACTATATTACACGTCATAGGAACATACATGCCAGACAATGTCTATTTACAGCCACTGATGTTACTTTTTTAATTTATTTATTCGTCTCTCATACAATATATCCTAACTGCAGCTTTCCCTCTTGCTACTCTTCCCAGCTGCCCCTCTCACCTCCCCTCACCCCTAGATCCACTCCTCTAATCCAGGCCTCTTAGGGTGGCACAAGATGCAATAAGACACAAAACCTTGTATCAAGGCTGGGCGAGGCAATCCAGTAGGAGGGAAAGGGTCCCAAAAGCAGGCAACAGAGTCAAAGATACCCACACTGTTAGGAGTCCCCCCAAAACATCCAGCCAACAACCATAATATATATGCAGAGGACCTATTGCAGACCCATGCAGGCTCTATGATTGCTGATTCAGTCTTCCAGAGGCATGCTTAGATGATTCCTTGGGCCATGCTCTCCAGGAGTCCTCAACTCTGGTTCCCACAATTACTCCTCTTCCTCTTCTGTTGGGTACCTAGATCTCTGAGGGGAGGAACCCAGTGGAGACCTCCAATCTGGGCTCTGTCTCTCTGCCTAATGTTTGCCTGAGGGTCTCTGCATCTGCTCCTATCATCTGCTGGAGGAAGCCTCTTTGATGATGACTGAACTAGGCATCGATCTGTGAGTATAGCAGAATATCATTAGGAATCATTTTGTTTGTTTTGGCCAGTTGTGTTTGGTTCTACCCTAGGTCTCTGGGCTGTCCAGCCTCCAGTTCCTAGTTATCGAGGCAGTATCAGGCATGGGCTCCCTCTCATGGCGTGGGCTGCCTCGAACTGGACAGTCATTGGTTGGCCCTCCCACAAGTTATGAACCACCATTGACCCAGCACATCTTACATTGCAGGTCAAGGGTTATGTGACTAGGTTGGTGTCTCAGTCCCTTCACTGGAAGCCTTGCCTGATTAGGGAAGATGGCTGGTTCAGGCTCTGTATCCTCCATTAATAGGAGGCCTTGGTAGGGTCACCCTTGTAAATTCCATGGATTTCCCACTGTATGAGATCTCCATATCACCCCCTAAATGCCAAACAATTTCAGTCCTTTCTCCAGTCCTCTCTCCCTGCATCCTCCACAACCCAATCCCTTCTATTCCCATGCCCACCTGCCCCAGTCCAACCACAAAACCTATTCTATTTCCCCTTCCCAACTGAAGATCCATACGTCTCCTCACCCCTTGGAGCCCTCCTTGTTACTTAGTCTCTGGGTCTGTGGATTGTAGCACGGTTATCCTTTACTTAAGAGCTAATATCCACTTATGAGTGAGTACATACCATGTTTGTCTTTCTGGGTCTGCATTACCTCACACAGGATGGTTTTTTCTAGTTCTCTCCATTTGCCAGCAAATTTCATGATGTAATTTTTTTTTTTTTTTAGCTGCTAATACTCTGTTGTGTGACATAACACATTTTCTTTATTCACTCTACTGTTGAGGAATACACTGTTACTTAAAAAAATGTTTTAAACTTATTTGTGTATTGGGGGGAGGGACATATATAAAGAAGACAATTGTGGGAGTCAGTTCTCTCCTTCCATTATGTGGTTCTAAGGACAAAATTTAGGTGGTCAAATGTTGTGGTAAGCACATTTACCTAATGAGCCATCTTGTCAGTCCCCCAACATTTTGTATAAAATGTTTCAAAATGCAATTTTATCTATGGTATTTAAAACACTCAAACAAACCACAGCAACAGAACAGTTCCATGCATCCCAGACTGGTCTCAAACTGGCTATGTAGCCAAAAGTGACCTTGACCTTCTTGCCTGGGATAACAGTGCTGGGATTCCAGACACATGGCACTTTTTACAGTTTGTGTGGTGCAAGGGAATGACCACTGCACCAACTGGTCACTATCTTGGCCCTCTAAGGATTTTCTAAGGTTAAAATTCAATGTACAGTGTACCTATTAACTCCCTGTATCTAAAGCAACTAGCCTTTAAAAATGTTATTCTGCTCCTTAGAAACATTTATATAAATGAATTATCTTAGAAAAGATTTTATTACTCATTAAAATAATTGCTGTCTTATGCTAATTTTGACAAGCTTTTGACAACTTAGTAAACTTATCTTAAAAGTCTAAATTCACTTAAAATATCTGCTTAAGTCTTCTAGATGGCTACTTTACAACCAACCATTTTAGGTGATTTTAGTACATTTAACACCATTTAATACTATATGTATCTGTGACTGGAAATGTGTAGAGATGCATATCTGAGCTTGATATTATATGGGAGTCTGCAGAATTAAAGACATGTAATGAAGGTAGAGTGACCCACATTCCCTTTTATACATCAGGCTTGTCTGGATTCTCAACACGGAAAATGGACTTTTTTTTTTTTTTTTTTTTGAGACAGGATCTCACATATATTGGGCTGGCCTCAAATTTGTCATGTAGCCATGGGTGACCTTGAACTTCTGTTCTCCTTCCTTGAGATTACAGATGTGCAGCCAGTACTTAAGACACTGCTCTTTTTTAATTAGTTCCGTTTGGAGAGGAAGGAGAGAGGGAGGGAGGAAGGGAGGGAGGGAGGGAGGCAGACAGACAGACACAGAGAACCTGCCATTTGGCAATCCTCCCACATCTATTTGCCTTATTTTGGTTTTGTGTATGAGGCCACCTGGAGATAAGAAATTCATGTTTGTATCACTAGCACTGTTCCCTAATTTGTAAGAGTCCTAAGGTTTTGGTTTCCATCAGTGCTACAGATTTATTACCTTAGTAAGTCAAAGACTACTTTCAAAAGTAGAAAGTAAATATGTAAACGACTTCTGTGTAGTTCCATGTAATGATGCTGTAGCTGCTGGCTCCTTTACACTGTGTAACTGCTGCCAGTTAATAGTTTGTACAACTTCTTTCAAAAGGTTGTTTTTTTTGTTTTTTGTTTTTTTTGAGTTATAGGAAATCACAAACAGGACAGAACTGAATTTAACAATAAGCTCCAAGTAGACTTGGCCTAGCAGTCCTATCTGCACATCTCTAACATTTGCACTCCTCTAAGTGCTTGAATTTGGCATTAATTCATTAGCATCTGCTACCATCCCACATGTGACTGGACAGACTAACCAAGGTGGGTCTCATCCCTGTGACAACAGAACTATCAAGCTCAAACTTGTGATTAATCACTGATGTCTTCAGAGTAAAGTGTTTGGGAATGGTGGTCATGCTGGGCCTGGCAGCACTTATGTGTACTTCTGGCACTTGGACGGCTTAAGCTAAGAGAATGAATTTAAGGCTGGCCTGGGCTGCACACCAAGACCCCCTCACAGCACCAACAGAGAGGGAGTCAGTAGTACCAGTCCTTCCAGACATGAAGACAGCCCTGCTGCACGGGTACCTGGGCTCCTAAACTTCGTTCCTATTTCTATTCTGCTTCTGCCATTTGTTTCAGATCAAGCCACTCTTAACTCCATGCCTTCCTCAGAAAAAAATTTGGGCATACTTAAAACACCACAGAAAACAGAAACAAAACCTCTGGAGCTTTCTTGTTTTCCCAATATGAGGTTAAGGGGTCTGGTGGCGCTTGGTATGTGGCTCAGTGATAAAGCACTTCCCTAATATGCCCTAGGCCACTGTGGGTCAGAAGAGGAAGATGTCTGCAGTAGGACAAGAATTGTGCTGGTAAACACCGGACACTGGACACTCAGCAGAATACAGGGGTTGAGGAGTACACGTTTTTACACGATGAATCTATATTCTCAGAGGTGATACCTACTAAACTCACACTAATTTCTATTAGTCTATTTCCTTACTAATTTTACAGTTGTGATCTTTCAATTTTATTAGTTTCTAAAAAGAAACACAGAACACACTACAGAGAAGACTCATATAAACCACTGTCTTTGATGCCCACCAGCTTCAGGGTTTTCAGAATACCTACAAAACAAACTACATGGCACATGGGTAGATCTATTAGAGAGAATGTCAGCTATCAAAACTAATAGAAAGGCCTTACTGTTGCAGGAACCCTGTGGTTGGCAAAAACCAGAATGGACAATTCACAGAACTTAAGAAAATGGTGTTAATTTCCCGGCAGAAGCTACCTCAGACACAAACCATTGACAGATGCCCAATGGGCCCCATGGCCATGGCCCTGCTATAGTGATTTGGCTCTAACAGGATGTCAAGGATCAAGACTGCAACAGCCTTCTACTTACAAGACATTTTGGCTATCCTCTTGGATGTAACTACTGTCCTCAGGTCATATGTTATGGCTGTCCATTCACACCCACAGGGGCAGGAGGCAGGTGAAATTCAGATCTGGGGAAATCAAAATGAGCAGAACAAGAGTCTCCTAAAAGCTGTGATTTGTTTTCTAAGTTCCTGAAACAATTTCTAAAAAGAAAAAGAGATGATAGTAGTATGCAAAAATATCTCATTCTTTATTTTTAAGGATAATTGTCATTAATACAGGAAGAACTGGTATTATAAAAATCAGAAAAACATTAGCATTCAATGAACAAAAATTCGAGCTCAAGGCTGATCAGGAATGTATGCTTGGCATTGTTCTGATGGAAGAAGGATGTATGCCAGTCTTCTTAAACAGCTGCTATAGAGTAAAAAAGTTAAATTCTAACAGGGCTACAGTACGCTGGCCAGTAACTTGTGGACAAATCATCTGTTTCAGACAGTCAGTGTTATTCAAAGCACAGTCTTATGACATCGTAGTTCTTCAGCCAAAGGCAAGCCGAGGCTTTCTTGGGGAAAACACAGTTTATTCATGCAGGTGCTGTATGTGTAAGAGAACAAGGGAATGCCAAGAGGCCATTGGCATGATTCGATGTCAACCCAGCCCATCAGGAAAGCAAGTGACAGAGCAATGACACCATCACAAATGGTTAGGAACAGGAGATCTATGGTTTCTCCCTTTGGAGTCTTCAGAATCTGTGAGAGTGCTGGTAAACAAAATAAAACAAACAAAAAACAAAAGAAAAGCCACATGGGGACCTTTGAACCCTTCTAATCATACAGTAGAAAGGAAGAAATAAACATAAATGGGTTGTCATTAAAGCCTTCCAACACTACAATGAACTATCATTTGTCCAAAAACAACAAATCATATTTGGAAAAGGGAGAGAACTGGAGATCATTATGTGAAGCAAAGGAAGCTAGACTCAAGAAAATAACTGAATACATTTTCTCTTGCTTACAAAATCTAAGGTAAACATTTTCAGTGGAAAGGGAGCTGCCTGGGAGGAAGAAAATCAGAAGGTGGAGGAGAGGGTAACAAGGGCAGATACGATCAAAGCACACCATATAGCTACATCAAACACACTGAAGAAAATGAAACTCATTACTTCATCAAGTATACACTAACAAAAAAGAAAAAAAAAAAATCTATGAACTTGAATGCATTTTATGTCAAATACTGAGTCAACACTTATACTAATGGTTAATACACTACAAAACATTTTAAAAAACAACATAAAATAGTCTGTCCCAGAACTTAAAAACTCATTCCTTTTTCTTTAATGATTTTTGTCTACAGAAATTCCTAAAAACAGAGTAATCACTGGCACACTTGTAAATCATGAAGACATGATGCTTTTTATCAAAACATTGGGAAGAAATTTCAACTGAGGTCAAGGATATTATATTCTCACCAAACATATTTTTCAGTTCTTTGTGCTCCATGTCACATAGCTTTATGGTGTTTTTTGTTTGTTTGTTTGTTTGTTTTAAGAAACGAGGGCAGCTGGACTCAAGAGTTTCAGCCCAATGCTCTGAAACTCCTCAAGTCTCCATGCTAGGGAAGGACCTGGTATCTAAGTGCTCTACTATAAAGCATCCTCATTCTTAAGAGAGAGGGCATGTGCCTCCATCTTTCACTTTTTCTTTTTAAAAAGGCCTGAAGCGGCACCCTTTACCTGGCGGCGCCCAGCCACTGCCTTCCTTCCTTTCCCAGCTTTCCAGGACACTGGGTGAGTTTTCGCCCTGGCATTTTTGCCCCTTTTAGGTGGCGGCTTCTTTCCTTTGTGCACCTTCATGTGCTGCCTCAGATGAGAGCTCTGGCTGAAACACTTGTCACATTCCTCACACTGGTAGGGCTTCTCTCCCGTGTGGGTTCTCTGGTGCTGAATGAGGTGGGAACTCTGGCTGAAGCACCTGCCACACTCATCACAGCAGTAGGGCTTCTCCCCAGTGTGAATCCTCTGGTGCTGAATGAGATTTGAGCTCTGTTTGAACCTTTCTCCACACTCATCACACTTATAGGGCTTTTCCCCAGTATGGATCCGCCGATGCTGAATGAGGTTGGAACTCTGAAAGAAACTTTTCCCACAATCGGCACATTTATGGGATTTCTTCCCTGTGTGGATCTTCTGGTGCTGAAAAAGAGTGGAGCTCTGGCTGAAACTCTTAGAACATCTAGTGCATTTGTAAGGCTTCTCATCGATGTTTCTTCTCCGTTTACTCAAGCCCGAGTCGAAGCGAATGGTCATCCCCCATTTCTGCCGCTGGCGGGATGTCTTACGCTTGTTCTCATATGCTTTGCCTTGGCTTGAGCTTCGAGCAATACCCCCTTTAGGCTTTCCTAACCTCATGGTGAGTAGCCAAATGTATTGTCAAGAGATTCTGCTGTCTTCCCGAACTAAGGTTTCATATCCTAGAGGAACTCAACACAGAATTTTCTGCATGTAGAAAAGAAAAAGAAAAACACCGATCAACTGTTACTCAACCTTAACACCTTTTCAGTCTATCAAAATTGTATCCATATTTAAATCAAAGCACACCTAATACAAATAAAACAAATGCAATTTTAAGAGACAAATACTTGTCAGATAACCCTAAATCCACAAGTTAAACTTAATAAATATCATCATCAATTTGCAATTTTACTCTGTTGGGACAAGCAAAAGAAAGGATGAAAAAAGAAACATGAATGTGTTAGGGAGCAGCAACAGAGAGTATTTTGAAGGACTGAAAAGTACAAACAAGGTAAGCTCTTGATGGGAACAGAAAACTAACTGCAAAAGACCGTAAAACTTCCTGCCATAGAGTACTTCATTTCAGTGTTAACTGCTAAATTTCTCATTTAATAGCAGCTACCTAAGATGTTCAAATTCAAAAGAAATGACATATACTACTCTCCTATAGATTCCTATTTATTCTTATTTGTTTGGCTATTTCTGTCGATGGTAACCTAGCAAACTGTGTTGAAGACAGAAGCTACTCTGTAAAAAACTTAAAAGTAAGTACTAGGTGAGAAAAATATGAAGAAATACTTTGCTCTTCCTTTCCTAGACTGCAGGCAAGACTCTAAGTGTTAAATTAATTTTATTTGTTTACATTTAAGGTTGTCTGGAGGCTGTTTAAAATGTCAAAACAACACACACACACACACACACACACACACACACACACACACACACACAAATGCCAAATAGGTGGCAATGTGGGAGGAGTTGGGGTTGCAAAGCAAAACCTTTATGGTATCTTGTCTTAGAAAGCCTACTTGCAAGTCAGTAATTGTCCTGAGTTTCTTTGCATACAAGCATATGAAGTAAGTAAATAAAAACACAAATGACATTATTTCCTGGGTTTTTTTTTTCTTCATTTTGTTGTACAATAACTCTCCAAACGTTAAAAAGTGCGCAGGACTTTTTCTGGTGTTTAATAATTTTATCTCCTGTAGTTGCAGTAACAGAAGGAGCTGCAAATAACACAAAGCAGAAACAATCACAGCTAATTAGCTGTCAGGTATGTACAGACCACCCATGGCACAGGAGACACTGTGTGGGGGTACATGGTACTCAACAGCTATAATGTATGGTAATCATACATTTTAAGCACATCTTTTTAAATGCGAAGGAAGTCACAAATGATTGGAAACTGGTGGATTACGAAATCTACCTATGGATGAAGTAATCATAATTACAGGTAGCCTGTGTGTGCTATCTTACTTTTAAGGATTTTGTACAGCTTTTTGCCGCCATCTCCGTTTGTGGGTTTGTAGACACAGGCGCAAAGCTAGTTTGCACACCCATCCCAACCCAGGAGCCGCCTCCGGGGCCTGTTTGCTCACTGGCAGAACTAGGGGTCCTTCGCCCCCGCCTCCAACACCCAGTCCGGTGTTCTGAATTCCCAAGGAGAGAGGCTCCGTAAAGCTGGGTGATGGAGCCCGGGTGCGGGAACCCGTCTAGCCGGCAAGCACCTACTTCCTCACCCATTTATGAGCGCAACAAAGCGTCCACCGGCTCCCTGGAAGTCGCTCACAATGGCCCTGGGCCGCCTAAGCATCCCTACAAAGAGGCGTCTTTCTCCGCGACAAGCGGAGGCGCCCTGGCCGAGGCTGACCCCAGGCCCGGGCCGCTCGCTCGCCTCCGAGCCCGGCGAAGCCACACCCGACACCCGCCCAAGCCGACCCACAGCCCGGGCGCACTCACCGCGCAGGCCGCCACGGTGCTCGCCTCGCGCCTCGCCCGCCGGAAGTGCGGGCTGTTAGCGGAGCTGCCGGCCGCTCTAGGAAGAGGCGGAGAGACACTCTATGGTCCCCGGCCCGCACCCCACCCCCCACACCCCGAGTGCTGCAGATTCTTCCGGTGGTTCTTTTGTGTTCCTCTCCTACCTCTCAGAAGTCCAGGACCGCACAGCTTATTACCTGCTCCCTCTCTTTGTAGTGCGATCGACCTACACAGAAACGCATTTGTTAATCTTTTTTCTTTTTTCAAACCAGCCTGCCTAACTTGTAAATTGCATTCTTAGTACTGAGTATCTAGTATTGATAAATAACGTCAGCCTGAGGTGTTGTTATAGTCATGTTTTTCATGGGTTGCTTTATATCACCAAAAGACCCTGTGAGTGGGAATTTCTGGAAGGCACTGTCTGCAGAGGATGATTGACTGACTAAAATTGCAGTGGTGAAGAGAGATGGGATGGTGCAGGTCCAGAGCATAATTACTATTTTTCCTGGGCTGCGTTTAGCCTTTTACACATCCATTCCTTGCCCGGCTCTGTGGAAGTACGTGTAACATCCTGACAGATAAAATGGAACACAAAGTTCCATTCTCTAATCAAAAGGCTAAGAATGCTATCAGATAACATCTACAGCTGAGCTTTCTGCATGGGCCTGTAACCCATCTCTGATGTTTCCACAAATGCATTTCCTTTCACGAAACTAGTTGCAGGTTGGAATGTGGAATTTGGGTAATCTCAACCAGTGTTCCCTGGGCCATGATCTCTCCTTTGACTCCAGGATAAACTGTTATGCCTTTGAAGTGGGAGCCGTGGTTTTTGCATCAGCCACTCCTATCAGTTGGAAACAAATACATTGTTTACTGGACATGAACCTCAGCTTGGAGAGGAAGTTTGTTCACTTTCACGTTGTGAGAGAACAGCCTAGTTTGGAAGGCCCTTGTTTACCTCTTCCCCTGAGAAGTCCTTCCAATCTAAAGACTTCAGATTCATCACATGTGCTTCAGACTCCCTCACTGGCGACCTCACACTGATCTTGAAAGGACCAGTATGGGTTCAGGACCCCCCAAGACCAAATTCTCAGCAAAAAGGAGATTTATTTGCCCCAGAGGGGCAAAGGATAAGAGACAAAGACAGGAGATAGAGGACAAGGGGGAAGGGGAGGGGACAAGAGATGAGGGAAGGAGTATTTGTCCCTGAGGGGAACAAAGGACTGCCTCTGGATAGAGAGGAGACAGATGTGGCCCTTAGGAAAATGGCAGCTTGTAATGGTAAAGGGGAAAGCCCCATTTAATTTTGATTGGGCATGTTAATTAGGTGAGCCAAAGGGGGCTTTTGATTGCTAGACTTCAATACTTTGATAGCTGGACCTTGCTAGTCATCCTCAGGAGGTGGAAGTGGCCAAATCTGAAGGGACACTAGCCCTCTGGAGCATGTAGTTCTGGCAGACCTTGCCTTTCTCCCCAATCCCCTCTACCTTGCTAAAAACCATTTGGTTACATTCCTAAAGCTAGCCACCAAGGTCTATTCCTTTATTTGGCCACTTCTTCCTCCTGAGGCTGACTACCAAAGTCCAGCAGTCAAAAGCCCCTTTTGGTTCACCTAATTAACAAGTCCAATTAAAATTAAACACCTCATCCTAACACACGCTTCCCCTTTGCCTTTATAAACCGCCATGTGCCACGTCAGTCTCCTCTCTAAGCAGATAGTCCTCTGTCCCTCTTGGACAAACACCTCTCCCCTTTTTCTCGTCCCCTTCCCTTCTCCCTCAACCCCTATCTCCTTTACCACCCCACCCTAGCCCATTCTAACAAAGATCTCCCCTGCATCTTCTCTTAAAATTACACCTGCAAGGTCATTTACTGCTGTTTTCTGCCTGAGTCAGAAAACAGCCACGTTTTTTTCTTCCCTGCTTAATAAAGGATCTCTCTGTGAAAACAGGTGTTTGGGTGTGGCTTGTGCCTAATCCAGGGTCTGGGAGGAAGTCCCTGTTAGAATTCCTAGCCACTCCCCCAGCTACATGACCACCGGTGCACTGTCCAGTAGCCGGGCAAGATGCCTTATGGGCATACTACGTAATTGGTGCACTGTGTGATCACATAATCTATGTGCATGTATGGAATAGCTATGTAAATCCATATGCACATGTGCAGGGGGAAACCTATAAAAGTGGGTTCTACCTATTCCGTTCCTCTCTTCCTGCATGGTCACTCCATAGGCGTATGCACACCCCTTCTATTTCCTTCCCTTAATAAACTCTTGTAGTGGGTTTCATTGTTCCTTGTGGCCTCTCTTGCATGGTAAACAGCACTGCCTAATAAATAACAGAACCACTGAATGGGGGTACCCTTCAGAATAGACCTCAGTGGCCAGCTTTAGGGATGTCATCTAATGGTTTTTAGCAAGGCAGAGGGAATGGGGGAAGGGCAAGGCCCAAGGCCGACCAGAACCACATTTGCCATGCTCAAGCCTGCTAGATCCCTTCAGATCCTATGTCTGTAAACGTAAGTTACCACACAGAAGCCACACCTTCCATTGCATCCGCTGCAGGGCTGGTCAGATAAGCGAACTTCGACAGTTGTAGAGAGTTTGCAATGTTGCAGGTCCAGAGCCCAGTTATAACCTTTCGGAGGGGTGCGGATATCTTCAGCCCTCTAAATAACCATTCCTCTGCCCACCACTGACAGAATAGCATCCTGTGACTAATAGATAAAACGTTTGGGGATCTGCTAACAAAAACCAAAAGTCCAGGAGTTTTCAGATGGCACTGAGGCCTGCCCCAGATGTTTCTCCACATTCCTGTAACCCGCACCATGTTTCCACCAATTTGTTTCAAAGTGCCTTGATTTATGACTTTCTTTGTTCTGTTACTACAAAAACATCATGAAACTGCGCCCATGTTAGAACATGAGCTTTTGAATAACCTTAAATCTATGTTTCCAAGTCATAGTCATTTATATTTGTCTCCAGCATAAAGTCTCTTGTCCCCTTTGAGGAGAGAGCTGTTTTGGCATTGACAGATGCAACACCCCAGAACTCCAGGCTCATGCATCCAGTTGGTTAACTGCTTGGGTCCCCATTTGAATGTTCAATGGTATGAAAAATCTAACACGCCCCCATCCTCAATAGTCTTCAGCTATGCCACGGTTTCAGCTGCTCAAACCTAAATCCTCAATGTCATTGTTATCAATTTCCCCTCCCTACTCTAAACTTACATACAACCCTCCTGTTACCACCCAGGGGGCTCAGTTGGTTTCATTTTTCTCACCAATTAAAGAATTAAAAGACAGCAAAAAGATCTAAGACACAACAGGAAGCAACAAAAAAGGTTTTTAAAAAAAAAACCCTTTATTGTGTCTCTGTGTGTGTGTGTGTATGTGTGTGTGTGTGTGTGTGTGTGAGAGAGAGAGAGAGAGAGAGAGAGAGAGAGAGAGAGAGAGAGATTGGAAGGAGGTGTACAGAAAGAAAGACTATCCACAAGGTAAAAGAGGGATTCAGAAACCAAAATCCATGTTCTTCATGTACAGCTGGGGTTTTTAAGTGTTTGGGGTTCCCTGGGTTGTGTTCCTCCCTCCTCATACAACAACACAAGCTAGAGTCATTTGAGAAGAGGGACTCTCAATTGAGAACACCCCCCCAAGATCTGCCTGTAGGCAGGTCTGCAGGACGTTTTTTCCGATTAATGGTTGATGTGGGTGGTCCCAGCTCGCCATAGATGATGGCACCCCTGGGCAGGTGGCCCTGAGGTACATAAGAGCACAGGCTGAGAGAGCTGTGGGGAGGAAGCAAGCAAATAGCACTTCTATATTAGTCCCTGCCTCTAGGTTCCTGCCCTGCCTGGGTTCCTGCTGTGACACGAACCCCCTCTCTCCCCCCAACATGATGGATGTTACCTGGATGTGTAAGATTAAATAAACCCTTTCCTTCCCAAGTTGCTTTCTGTTACAGTGTTTATCACAAAAAATAGAAACTCTAAGAAAGTCAGTTTAGACCGAGAAAGGGGAGGTGATAGAGCCACGGCTTTAAGTAAGTATGCTCAAGATTGGCTTTGAACATATCTGAAGTGTAGCAGGAAGGTTTCTCTGGTCCCAACCAGCCCCATGGTCACATGTTTCTCTGTCCTACTTGGCCCTGCACCCACTTATAAAATAATCATTCAGAGGTTTATATTAGTTATTTATTAAGCGGCACTGTTTACAATGCAAGAGAAGCCATGAGGTACAACAAAACCCATTGTAAGAGTTTATTAAGGGAAGAGAACAGATGGGGTGTGCATATGCCTGTGGAATGACCATGCAGGAAGAAGAGAGAGAAAGAATAGGTGGAACCCACTTTCATAGGTCACACACACACACATGCACATATGGGCTTACATAGCTATGCCACACATGTGCATAGATTACATTGTGGTGATATTTTAATTATACTGAAATGTGACTTTATTTGTATGTTAATAAGTAAAGTTTTCCTGGAGATCAGAGGTCATTAGTGAGCCAGGAATAGAAGTCAAGTGGTGGTAGCCATGCCCTTAATCAATCCCTATCACATGGCAGGCATAGTCTTTGTGTGGTCAGGGACCCAGACAAGCATGGTGACCCTTGAGTCTTTTATCTCAGCACCAACCATAGAGGCCAGGAGGTCTGTATAGACAGGCAGTGATGAGGAAGTCATGTGGCTGGGCTTAGAGTCAATGAGAAAGCAGAACAGGAAAGCAATAAGACACAAGAGACATAGGAAGGTTTCTCTCTCGGGGAAGGATGGCAGCGAGTGGTAAGATAAGGTGGTCTTGGCTCTTCGCTAGTGCTCATATCTCTTGGGCTTTTAACTCTGTATTTGGCTCTGTGTTTCTTACTTAATAAGACAGTTTAGAATTTCATCTACACTACGTGATCACGCAGTGCACAGATTATGTAGTACTTTAAGGCCCTAAAATGACTTAGTATCTTGCCTGGCTACTGGACAGTGCATGCGTGGTTATGTAGCTGGGGGGGGGGGGGGGAGTGACTAGGAATTCTAACAATAACCAATTTATGGCCACCTATGGCAGGTTTTCGCTTGCTAGCTATTATAACAACCCATTTCCATTCATCTATAAGTTGCCACATGGCCATGGCATTATTGGTCTACTGGCATCCTACTGCTCCTTTTGGCGGCAGCTGGCATCTCTCTTTCCTCCCCTTTATTCTGAAGAGATAATGCAATGACCAAGGCAACTCTTTTTTTTGTTTGGTTTCTGTTTGTTTGTTTGGTTTGTTTTGTTTTTTGAGACATGGTTTTTGAGGAATACTCTCTGTGTATTCCTGCCTGTGCTGTCCTAGAACTCATTCTGTAGACCAGGCTGGCCTCAAACTCACAGAGATCCACCTGCCTCTGCCTCCCCAGTGCTTGGATTAAAGACATGCGCCACCACCGCCCAGCACTAAGGCAACTCTTATAAAGGAAAAATATTTAATTGGTGCCGGCTTACAATTCCAGAGGTTTAGTCCATTATTATCGTGGCTGGAAGCGTGGCAGTGCACAGGAAGACATGGTGCTGGAGAAGAAGCCAAGAGTCCTACATCTGGATCTGAAGGGAGCAGGAAGTGAATTGGCTTGAGCTTCTGAGGCCTCAAAGCCCACACCCGAGTGACACACTTTCTCCAACAAAGCTACACCTACTCCAACAAGGCCAGACCTACTAATAAGACCAAGTATTCAAACACATGAGTCTGTGAGGGCCATTTCTATCAAACCAACACAGACTCTGCATGTTGCGGAATTTCTGTTTATGTGGCAGGTCCCTTGTTCAATTGAAAAGAGGCAGAGTTTCCATTGAGCTGGCTGGAATGGACCAAGGAGTCTTGGAGGACCAAGAAGAGAAAGAGTGACCTGAAGGGAAGAGGCAGCCAGAGAGGTCCAATGGCTTTTTCAAGCCAGAAAGAGGAGGCTGTAGGCTTTTTCTGCAGTAGCTTGTGACCCACCTCAGGTTTTTATCTTGTATTCTGTTCTTTAGTTTTATAATAAAAATTTAAAGGAAATCAGTATCACCTGGCACCCAATTTCTGGCTTTGCTGTCCAAGCGCTTCTTAACATTCTGATCCTCCCCTTGAAATCCCACCCCTTGGCACTGCCCTGGCTCCTGATGTAAAAGCCTCTTTTTAAAAAACTCTGCCCCTTCCTCTCTCTCTCTTTTGCTTTCCTCCCACGAGGTCCGCACCCTTCTTCTTCTCTCTCTCTCTCTTTCTCCTTCTCTCCTTCTCTCTCTCTCTCTCTCTCTCTCTCTCTCTCTCTCTCTCTCTCTTCCCCCTCCTTCTTTGTTTCTCCCCTCTCCCAAATAAAACTCTTCACTGAGCGCTGTCTGCATAGCATCTCTGTCTCTCACCCACTGTGGGGCACCTTGGCTCTACCCGCCAGGACCTCCCCTTTACAATAAATCATAGCAGTGCGTCCACCTGCCATGCCACTCTGCAGTCTGGTGGAGGGTGCACACCTTTCCCCAGCTTTCCTGCCTTCAGGGGTTTTCTGAACCCCTCTCCAGGCTGCCAATCCAAGCAGCTCAGCTCATTTTGAGCAGGAGACCTGCTTGTGGCTTGGCACATCACAGCTGTGGTTACCAAGTCACTGGCAGTTGGCAGGAAAGTCGAGGTGATTGTAATAACCTCTTAGACGAATTCTACATGGCGTTCACAAACACCGGGTAGGGCCTAGCCCAGCTGCTTGGCCAGACCTCCCCAACGCAAGCTCCTCAACAGGACTCACCACTGCATGGGCACTGCCAGAGTTGAGTCAGTGCAGCTTCCAGGCACCTGATCTGCCTCTGCTGCCTTGGTGCCGTGCCTGCTCCACCTGCTGATCAGAAATGGTCACTACAGCTAAATACTTCACACAACTCAGGCCTCCATGGAAGACCACAGCCCAACCCTCTGAGGAGCAGCATCACAACAGGTAAGATACTTGGGAACTGTTAAGCTACTAGGCTATTAAACAAACAAACAAATAAATAAATAAGCAAACAAACAAAATTTTTAAAAAGTAAAAGAGTAAGGGGAAAGGACAATCTTAAAGCCTTTCCCATGTTAAAAGTTGTAAATATCACAGTGCAGAGAATTAGGACCCTCTTCACTGCTCCTATGGATGGGATGCAAATAGAAAAACTAAACAAGGAGATAAACAACTTATCTGGGATCTATACTTCTGTGGAATAATCCTCTTGTACACTGTAAGTATTTGTCACTTGAATTGGTTTAATAAAATGCTGACTGGCCGGTAGCCAGGCAGAAAGTACAGGTGAAGTGATCAAACTAAGGATGCTGGGAAGGAGGGCAGAGTCAGGAGTTGCCAACCAGATGCAGAAGGAGCAAGATAAGAATGCTGTACAGAGAAAAGGTACCAAGCCACGTGGCTAGACATAGATAAGAATTATAGGTTAATTTAAGAGTAAGCACTAGTTAGTAATAAGCCTGAGCTACCAGCTGAGCACTTATAATTAATATAAGCCTCTGTGTGGTAATTTGGGAAGCAGCTGCTGTGTATTTGGGAGTTGCTGGCAGGACAGAAACTTCTACCTTCAGATTCAATGTCAGTCATAATTATTATCACTGTAATTCATATTTTATCCTTAAAAGAATGGCTTGATAACTGCCAAAAATGAGAAACTGACTGATAAGATTCAAGCTTTAGGAAAGGCTACTACTAGTAATACGCCAATCTTACAAATAATTACTAAGGAAAATAATACCAATAAGGTAAAAGCTTTAGAAATATGTACGGATGAAGAGAGTAAAAAGATGACTGATAATATACAAACCTTAGAAAAACTTACCATTCAAAAGATACAAGCCTTAGAAAAAGTCACTACTGAAAATATGCAAGCCCTACAAATAATTACTGAAGAAAATAATACCATTTTGATTGATAAGTTACAAGCCTTAGAAAAATACATTAAAACAGATAATAAAAGTATTCAGACACAGACAGAAGAATTTAGAGGAGAACCAGCCTCACCATTACATTATGAAATTAGAGACGAGCGGTCCAAGGTTATAAGAAAAGCTGCATTAATTTATCCAGTTACCATTCAAGAACAACCACCAGATGATAGGCATCCCCAAGACTATTCAGAACTTAACTGGGATCCTATAGAAATGTTAGATTTGAAGAGACTTAAGGAAGCAATAGTTTCATATGTTATACATTTACCTTTTGTGAAGCAGATGTCAAATTCATGGGCCACTTGGAACAAAATTATTCCACAAGACAGGGTAGGTTTAGTTACAGCAGTATTGGAATCTGATCCTCAGTTACAGTGGACTACCTAGCAGAGATGAAGCTAGGGCAGTCGAACAGCAAGATAGGGTTAGAAGTTATGAAATTTCCCAAGACCAAATCCTTGGTGAGGGCTATTATGCTGATGAGTAAGACAGAATACATTTGATGATCACACCTTGGTCCTATGCTGTACAGCAAATTTGAATGCTTGGGACAAGATTCAAGAATCAGGAAAGAGAACTGAATCATTTACTAAATTATACAAGGCCCAATTTACAAAGATTGACTTCAGCTGTAAATAGAATGATATCAGATCTAGAAGTTAGATGAACATTAATTGAACCTTTGGCTTTTGAAAATGCTAATTCAGCCAGGCGGTGGTGGCACACACCTTTAATTCCAGCACTGGGAGGCAGAGGCAGGCAAATCTTTGTGAGTTCAAAGCCAGCCTGGGCTACAGAGTGAGTTCCAGGAAAGGCACAAAGCTACACAGAAAAACCCTGTCTTGGAAAAAGAAAGAAAGAAAGAAAGAAAAGAAAGAAAGAAAGAAAGAAAGAAAGAAAGAAAGAAAGAAAGAAAGAAAGAAAGAAAATGCCAATTCACAGTGCAAAATGGTAACTGGGCCTTTAAAGGTAAGATCAGCCATGCATAGAGGAATGAATTCAACATATAGTCAATACTGAATTTCATAACCTTGATGATACTTAGGAGATGTGAGTTCCAAAGACTTAAAGAAAAATCAGAATTTCAAATGTTTTAATTGTGCTAAACAAGGTCATCTAAGAAGTAATTGTAGGCAGGGCATTCCTAGAAATGGTGTTTTTTTCTAGAGATAATCCAAACAGAAGGCCCCCACCTTCTGGAATATGCAGAAGGTGCAACAAAGGCCCACATTAGAACAATGAATGAAGATCAACAAGGGACAGACAAGGTAACCTGATGCCATCAGGAAACACCTTGGGGGGCCTCTTATGGGCTCCCCTTGTCATATTTGGTTTAGTCATTCCCTGTCACAATCGGTCACAGAGCAGTGAAAGGACCCAGTACCTATTCTAAAAAAACCTTACTGCTCTGGATGACAACAGCTTTAGAGATAAAACAAAAATTTCAGGAAAAACCACAAAGCAAATATTTTGGCAAACTTCTATAAATGATCAAAGTCCAAAGTTAAAAAAAGGAATAAATGGCATTGTAATTGAGGGTTTGGTAGACACAGGGACAAATGTAACAATAATTGCATCAAAATCTTGGCATTCAAATTGACCTCATCAGGAGGTAAATCTTCATCTTGTAAGATTGGAGCTTTATCTCAGATAAAGCAAAGCATAAGATGTATAGGACCAGAAGGACAGAGAGGAAAATTAAAGCCTTATGTGTCTAGCGTAGCAATGAATTTATGGGGACGTGATTTAATTACAGCAATGGAATGCACAGATTAACATTCCTCCAGTCTCAGAAACAAACCATAAACTAACATATATTTCTGGGGAAAATATTAAAAGGTATTATAAAGAACTATCACTAACTATTCAGATGGTATGTAAACAGCACAACAGCTGCTAATCTTTCTAGGGTACTAAGAGCCTTATCATTAAAATGGTTAACTGACAAACCTGTCTGGGTAGAACAATGATCTTTGACATCAGAAAAATTACAGGCATTAGAACAGCTGGTATAGGAGCAGCTAAATGCTCAACATATTGAGGAATCGACCAGTCCTTTGAATTCTCCTGTATTTGTTGTTAAAAAGAAATCTGTAGAAGAAAAGGTAACATATTTAAGAGTTATTACTAAAGTGATTCACACAATGGGCTTTTTACAGCCTGGAATTCCCTTGCCTTCTCCGTTACCTAAAGGATGATCTATTATAGTGATTGGTTTAAAAGATTGCTTTTTTACTATTCCTTTGCAAGAACAGGATAGAGAAAAATTTGCCTTCACAGTGCCTACTTATAATAACTCCAAGCCTGTTAAAAGGTATCAATGGGAAATTCTTCCACAAGGAATGTTAAACAGCCCTACCTTGTGTCAATATTTTGTACAACAGCCATTGGAAATAATTCGTAATCAGTTTCCTTTCTCAATCTATAATTTACGATTATATGGATGATGTCTTACTAGCTGATTCAGATGCAGTTACTTTAGAGAAAGTGCTTAAAGAATTTAAAAAATTGCCTTATTGAGGATTACAAATTGCTCCTGGAAAAACCACAAAGAGGAGATTCTATTAATTACCTATAATATAAGATAGGCTTACAAAAAATTCAACTACAAAAGTACAAATCAGGAGAGATCAATTACAAACTCTTAATGATTTTTAAAAATTGCCGAGCAGTGGTGGCTCACGCCTTTAATCCCAGCACTCAGGAGGCAGAGCCAGATGGATCTCTGTGAGTTCGAGGCCAGCCTGGACTACCAAGGGAGTTCCAGGAAAGGCACAAAGCTACACAGAAAAACCCTGTCTCAAAAAACCAAAAAAAAAAAAAAATTGCTGGGAGATATTAACTGGCTAAGGCCTACAATTGGATTGACAACTCAAGAACTAAGTAATTTATTTCAAACCTTTAAATGTGATAAGACTTAAATAGTCCAAGAATATTATCAGCAGAGGCTGAGAGAGAATTGGCCTTATCTTATGTTCTGTTTTAGTTTTATAATAAAATTTAAAAAGAAATCACTATCACCTGTGGTAGTTGTAATGTAATTGGTTCCCATAAACTCATAGGGAGTAGCACTATTAGGGGGTGTGGCTTTGTTGAGTAGGTGTGGCCTTGTTGGAAGAAGTGTGTCATTGTGGGGGGTGGATTTGAGGTCTCAAGATACACCTAGTGTCACAGACCACTTCCTGTTACCTGCAGGTCAAGATGTAAGAATCTCAGCTCCTTCTCCAGCACCATGTCTGCCTGCATGCCATTGTATCACACCATGATGATAATAGGCTAAACCTCTGAAAATGTAAGCCATCCAATTAAATGTTTTGTTTTGTTTTTTCCTTTATAAGAGTTGTCATGGTCATGGTGTGTCTTCACAGCAACAGCAACTCTAAGTAAGACAGACCACTTTCCCTATCTGCCTGCCTACCAGGAATCTCTCTAGCTCTTCATCCCTTACTTCTACAAATCAAATTCTGTTGGGCCTGTCCTCACAATATTTTCAGAATCAAGCCCCTTTCAATGCTCTACTACAGCCTCCACAGAGCCTCAGTCCCCCACATCTGGATTACTGCATTTGCTTCCTGAGAAGTGTCCTTTCACAGCTCAGTGTGAACCTCTAAACACAGAGTTAGGTCATGCCTTTCATGTGTTTAAAACCTTCCAAAGTCTTCCCATCTCAAAACAGAAGTCAATGACGACCTGATTTTGACATACAAAGTCTGGCATAGTGTGTATCATTCTTTGTTGTATACGTAGCACTAAGAACTGTGCTCAGCGGGCAGCAGGTTCTCAGGACACATTTGTCCCATGAATGAGCCAGGAAGGTGCTTCTTTGCTTACAAAATGCCTTTACTTCAATGTTTTGGTCGTTCATCTTCTTTCTATAGTCTCACAAACCTGGGATCGCCATGTCTGTCATGGCAGAGGGGTAAGTGGAGGCCAGACAGTTGCTTTGGTTCTTATCTCTGGTCAAAGAGTTCTGCTCAGCAGGGGGAGCTACTTCTGCAGATGACAGACAACTGAGCTTAGTAATGGACATCAACTCAATAAGCCAGACATTATCTGAACTTTCTTAAAGATAATATAAACTAATGAATGGCTTTGTCTTCATTAGCTTTAATTGCCAACTTGACACAGCTTAGAGTCATGTGAGAGGAAAGAAGTGACTGAAGAATTTACCACATCATATTGGCCTGTGGGCATGTCTGTGGGGAATTATCTTGAGTATTAGTTGATGTAGAAGACACAGCCTGCTGTGAATAGCACCATTCCTTGGGCAATGATCCTGAACTGTATAAGAAAGCTAGCAAAGAACAGGCCTGTGAGAGAGCCAGCAGGCAGCATTCCTCCATGATTTCTACTTTAAATTCCTGCCCCAAGTTCCCTCAGTGATGGACTGTGTCCTGCTGGCTGAAATAAATTAATTTCTCCCCTAAGTTGCTTGTCACAGCAATAGATGTGAAACTGGGTCAGGAATTTTGCAGAACACACAAGAAACATGATCTGTTGTTAATTTTATTACTAAATTGTTGTTACATGTTGCTGGTGCTAGTGGAGAGATTGGGGTAGAAAAAAAGTTGTGGGTGATAGTGGGGTAGAAAAAAAATCAAGAGCAAAAATACACTGGAAGTACCAGTCATGAACTATAACTCTTTCAATGCCTCACTTAATGGTAGATTATTCCTTTTTCCTGTATAGAAAAACAATTGGACCAACTAGAGAAGGCCTAAAGGTGTTCAGATCCGGGAGTCAGTCAAACGATGGTGGAGTTTTGAAAGGAGAAAAATGTCAGAAAAGAAATGAGCTAAGTCACTCACTGCAAGCGGGTAGAATGGGGGGTGGGTAAGAGAGGAGAGAGGCCTAGGCCAGGAAAAGACATGGGACAAGGGAAAAGAGAGACAAGGCTTGAACAATCAAGGTTCCACCCCTTCAAGTCATGTGCCAGTGTAACAGTAGTTTATTGTGTGCTACAACATGAGGAACTGCGTTAGGGTCACAGCATTAGGAAGGTTGAGAACCTATCGAGGGATGAGTGCATCTACAGATAAGGACTTCACAAGGGACTTACACTGGCCAAGAGCAGGAGTGGATGCAGGGTACACAGTGGCCCAGAAGCAGCCTTGAGACACATGCTCCTGCAGTCACTCATTGTAGTGGCTAGCCATCCCAGCCTTGGCCTGGAAGTTCCAACCCCCATTGAGGCTTCGGTAATGGTCACGCCCACAAGGCAGGGCTGAGGGAGGACGCTGAAGACCCAGGATCGAGAGGAGAGGCTCATGGCGCCCAACATAGGGCACAAACCCACAACCCTGAGATTAAAAGTCTCATGCTCTACCGACTGAGCTAGCTGTGCTGAGCCTCTCCTTTCTATCCTGGGTCTTCAGCGTCTTCCCTCAGCCCTGCCTTGTGGGCGTGACCATTACCGAAGCCTCAATGGGGGTTGGAACTTCCAGGCCAAGGCTGGGATGGCTACCCACTACAACTCATGCTTCAATAATTACATGCCCCAAGGAGCCTGGGACCCCAGATGAGAACACATGTATAACTAAGCCACAGGAAGAGGTTAGGTGTGACTTCTGAGCAGAGAGAGAGAGAAGAGGAGATGAATTGAGGCATGGGAGAGATGAGAAGACACAGAGAGGAAACAGTAGATGCAAGATAGAAGAGAGGTATGTCTACAGGCCAGAAGAGGGCACCAGATCTCATTACAGATGGTTGTGAGCCACCATGTGGTTGCTGGGAATTGAACTCAGGACCTCTAGAAGAACCACAGGTGCTCTTAACCACTGAGCCATCTCTCCAGCCCCAGAAGAGAGGTAAAAAGCCATGAGGCAAAACATGGGTTAGTTTAAGTTGTAAGAGCTAGTGGGACAAGCCTAAGCTATAGGCTGAGTTTTCATAGCTAACAATAAGTCTCCATATTGTTTTGTGTGAGCTGGAGGCACAAAGAAAAATCCGTCTACATGCGCTGGTCACTGACACCTAGTATTTTTCTTAGCTGATACTGGGCATGTCAACAGTTTTGGAGAAAGACCTGGTATAAACTGGCTACAGTCATGTTTGTCTGGAAGTAATGTGTAAACGTCTTACTCCTACTTGAGATAGGAGGGTCCTTTCATCTTGCTGCTGCTCAAGTCACGTAAGCCTGAAAGTCTGTGACAAGTCATACTCTGCGCTCCTTGATCTATCTGTGCCTTTCGTTAGCTTCACCGCACCTTCTGCCTTTGGCAGCCAGTTCTCATATACGAGGATGGGATTTTGTGTATCACCCAAACATACACATTTATAGTCAAGCTTTGGAGCCATGTCATGTTTGAGTAAATTAAATTATCAAGAGCAGTCACATTGGCACTTAGACAAAAGGGAAGGGACAAAGGGTCAGAGGAGAGGCCACAGCCCCAGCACCCAGCATATTGTTCTGGGGAGTTGGGTGAGAGAAGCCAGACTCCTTCAGTGGCTGTAGCTTCTCTGGAGAGCTACACCATGGGGGCCACTCATCCAGAGTGGGTTTGGATATTTGAAAAGTTAGTTCATTCTAGAACAAAAAAAATCTTCGATCACAATGCCACAAGCTGAGAACACAGCCTAGCAAGGCAACCTCCCTTCCTATGGTTTGTTTCTTCACATATGTGTGTTCATGCACACACAGGTGCACATACAGGCACACAAATAAGCACTGTACCAATGGGAGTGCTGCTGTCATTGGTGGGATTGATCCACAGTCCGGGTGCAGCAGGGTTGGTCACTTGGATGGCCACTTGGATAGGAACAATCGTCTATTTATCCCAAAGTGGTTCTTTCCACACAGCACTCTGAACAATGACTCTGACAGATAAGCCTGAGGGGTTGTTTTGTTTCTGTTGGGCTGGAGGGAATAGGAAGCTCTGGGAATTCCCCACTCCTGCAGGAAACCTGTCACAGCCCTGCTGGAAGGCATGGAGCCCCACCTCACACTCTGTGAGGCTCCTGGCACGTCAACAGCTGGCTAATACCCAAGTGCAGTTCTTGGGCCTAAATATAGTTCATGTACCTGTTGTTTTTGTGCTTGCTACTGCCTGGCTGTGACCTGCTGGACTTCCTGCTTACCACTGATGAGAGGCAGGAGGATTGAGGTCCTGTTCATCATATTACCCCTGATAAGGCTAGCCCATGACCTGCTCTATCTGCAGCTGTGCCCACACAGCACAGTTGGCATAGTTTCAATTCCCTACCAAACCACCTGGATAGACTACCTAAGTCCCTTCTCCTTTCCCTGGGACCAAGTAGCCAGGTGTATTCTGGGAGAAGGCTTTGTTTTGTCATTGAGAACGTCTAAAGGTTATTGCTTCAGAAAAACAAGTCCCCCCCTTTC
Source organism: Onychomys torridus (assembly GCF_903995425.1). Classification (NCBI taxonomy): domain Eukaryota; kingdom Metazoa; phylum Chordata; class Mammalia; order Rodentia; family Cricetidae; genus Onychomys; species Onychomys torridus. The sequence goes on from NC_050445.1 coordinate 131,491,789, forward strand.
TGCCCCCCTCTTGTTTTTATCTGTTCAGTCATTTGTTCTGAACAAACAACCCTGTTTATCCTGAGCTCCAGACTTTTGCAATCGGGTAATCATGCTGATTTCATCCTGTGCTGTTTTTATTCTGAGCTTTGAGGACAAACCTATGTTGGAAGACAGCGCTTTCTGACTGGGATCTTCACTTTATCTCTAGATACCATTATTGTCTGAGATATGGAGGAAGACGGGAGAAAGGCTGTGAACTCCACAGCAGATTATACCCCTAACGCATGGGGAAAGCACAGCCTCACAGGCTGAAGCTCACCTGTTGCTATGCCCTGCTTGCAAAGGCGAGCTTTCCAGTTGCCTCTGAGGAGGTACTGTCAGTCTAGCACTTGTGAATGCTTCATAGGGTGCAGCGGAGGACATTTCTCCTTTTCTTTGCAACTTGCTAGAATTTCTCCTGACTGTGTTATTCAGGAATTAGTTTTGATAATATTTCAAAAGTAACACATATAAGGAAGACTTCAATAATATTTTGACAGCTGTGAGATGCCATCAAGCTGGCTGCTGCTCCCCGGGTTTCCTGTTTCATGGTTCCCTGAAGCACTGAAGTCCCTCTCCTGCCTCAGGAATGGAAGATGTCTCTAGGCCTTCAGCATCACTCAGTCTTAGCTATCTGCTCAATATCTGGCCTCCTTTTCAGGTACTTAACTGTTTCCCCAGAGCCTGACTGCTTCTCCGGAAGAGGAATCGCTATGGTTCTACCTTTGTTCCTCCAGGATCCAGTACAAGCCTGGCATAACAGAGTCAAGTTGATTAATTACTTCTGAACAAAGTCCAGGCACATGTCCTAGACCCACGTCTGTAAATTCAGGCAGCAGAACCACCTGGAACTCCTGTGGCATTTGTTTTTGACTCCTGAGCCCCTGGTTAGAAGATTCCTGTTACACTTCTGATGCTACAGTTCTGTAATTCAGGGTAACACTGTTGCTCATGCTACCCATGACCATCACCAGTAAGACCTTTCCTGTGTTCTCAGGTAGGGCAGCCTTGCCTCAGGCCTCACACCAGTCCTCAGCCCATGCATGAAGTGATGGAGTTCTGTCAGTGTCAAGGGTGAATGGCTTCTCTGCCAACTACAGCTCTTCATAGTGTGGTCTAAGAGCTTCGGAGATCAGAAGAATGGGTCAAGACAGTAAACACAAAAGGAACCGTAACAAGGAATCTTAGCCCTTGCAGCTTCTGTTCAACGCAACCAATCTTTATTAAGCACCTAAGAAAGTACACTGCCAAAAGGGAGTGAGGAGGCAGGAGGACTTAGCTAAGTCTCTGTGGCATTTAAGTACCTCCATGAAGACAGAGAAGGATCTGGAAGATCCAGATGTGACATCTACCCTGCCCAGGGGCTCCACACTGTACAGCTGTTCTCAAGTTCCACTCTTCAGGGTTCCATGAGCAGCTTCCATGGGCACTGCATGGAAGACAGAACTCCATCTTTGCAGGAAGGAGTTTCATTATACTTTTCTTTAAATATGTTGTCTGCAGATCTCGGGGGAAGAGGCTGGCCTTTAGTTAGTGCTGTTACACAAACACTTCCATGGCTGAAGGAAACTGGTGCATAGTTTTACAAATGAAGTTTTCTCATTCATTCCAGAAATTTCCATCAGTCAGCAAACAAATTGTTCTGTATCTGGTCTGAGGAATTAGAAGCCTTTTGTCCCCAAACAGAGATTTTCCCTTATTGCTAGGCTTTAATGGGAAGTATTGAGAGCTGTCCCTACCCACTAGAGAGAAGCTCAGTCCCAAAGAAGGGAAGAGGCATGCAGGCATCCACAAGATGGCAGTGAAGGAAGCAGAGCACTGCTTTCTGGAACCATTGGCAGCCAGAATTGTTTTAATGTTAAATCAACATCCCAACATAATTCAGTTGACATATTTCTTGAAGACAGCTCCTTTCAAGGATTTCTTTGGATCACATTCAGAAGTTAAGGCTGATTTCTGCCAAGAGCTGATGGGATCTTGGTAGTCCTAGTCCTGATCTAACTTCTGGGACAGGAATGTTGGCTATGAAAGGAGGCTTGGAGGCCAGGACACCATGGCAAAGTGGTGGTTAGAATCAGGACATGTTTCACAGCCTTTGGCAGCTCCTGCTCCAGCAGAGTTCCTGAGTAGCAATAAGAAGCAAAGGAAGGCAGGAATTTCATGGTTCACATGGATGATAAGGGTGGGCAGGGACTTGTGGCCATGCAGAAACTCTGGGACAGGCATTTGCACAAGCAGATGAAGCCCATTCTCCAGGGACTGGGTATGATACTTCTCCCTCAAGCTGGAAATATGCACGAACAAGGCCAGCTATGCTCTTCAACCATGCAATGTGGTTGGTACTGCAGTTCCAAAGCTCTTTACTACCTAGACTGGCTTTGCACATAGATCCTACCTAGCAAGTACCTGGGTGTCCCCATGCATGCTCACTAGGGTGCCAAGACTAGAGACATGGGATGCTACATAGTCTGTGGACAGGCTAGAAGAAGCATGAGTACTGGAGTCTTGTACCATGAGTACAGCAGCCATTGGTCAGTAGTCAGTTAGGGCTAGGTCCCTGGAGCTCCACACATGCTTGCTACCACAGTCATCCCCAAAAGCAAGCACTGGCTAGTTACTTGGCCTCCACCAGCTGCTCCAGGCGCTGCTGCATTGTCAGACGTAAGGCTTGGAACCTGGAGAGAGACAAAGCCAAGGGGTCTCACAATGGCTGGAGGGTAGGGAGGTGAGAGCAGAGAGAATGGAGACCACTGCTCCTAGCTGGCTGACCAGAAACTGCCATCTCTGCCCTTCACCAAGGATACTCAACAGGGCTGCAGATTGTGCAGAGCCTCAAAGACAAATGCTGGCAGTTCCATTTCAGACTCTCCACTAGGGACAGGGGTGTGCTGGGATGCTGATCAGGACTATACATCAGGTTTCAAGAAGACAGTGTCCCAGTCAGGGCCATGCAAATAACCTGAGCTGCATCCTCAGCCTGGGCCTCAGATTGCTCTCCCCACACTGAATCTACTGGCCAGGTGATTTCCAGGTTCCATCCATCTTGAAAACCCTATAGTGACACCACCAATGGGCAGCTCACTCTAGAGTCTTCACTGAATCTGAGTGAGGCCCCACTGCCCAGAAGGAAGCCCGTGGTTAGATGTGGCTTTCCAGGGATCATTAGTATGAAGGCAGAATCCAAACTGCTTCCTACGTCCAGGCATGTCCCAGAGTAGAACAGCATGTCCTTCCCTGCCTAGCCCTCATGAATGTTCTTCATACATCCTGCCCTGTGCCACACATCTCTGAGGTACAAACAGATCATTGGGACTCAAAGCATCATTAATGTCACAGCCTGTCCTGATGCAAGCTTCACTGTTGACCCTTGTTCCCCTAAAGAACAGCCCGGGCTTGAATGTCAATAATTACCACTTCCCACTGGGCTGAGATTTCCTGCCAGTACAAAGCCCTTGGACTAGGCTGAGCTCCACCCAGCAGACTCAGTGTGGTTGCTTTTCCAGAACTTGGTCATCAGTAGAACTAGAAACCCAAGCCCCACCATGCTCCTGCCTCCGCCTTCCCTGCCCAGTTTCTTACTGCCCAAGTCCCTTACTGGAGAAGAGGCCCAGGCTGAATGGTGTATCCTCTAATTCAGAAAGCTACCACCCCAGAATGCTATCAGTACTGAGGAGGTGGGTAGGGAGGCAGTGCTAGGCACCATGGTCAGCAGGCCTCCCCACTGCACTTGGTGTCCACAGAAGGGAGAAACCTGCCTGCTTGGACAGAGGTATGCCCTGTAGACGTCCTCTAATGGCCAGGACCATGTCTGGCTGATGAAGAGCTGCTTACTTCATGGTCAGTTTGATTATTTCTCTTTCCTCCTCTTCTTTTAATTTTTCAACAAAACTGTCCAGCACCGGCATTTCAAACTTAATGTACTGGGCCACCTAGAAAATCCAAGAACATTAAAACTTGCTTTAGTTGAGAAGTCTAAGATGTGCTTTCTTTTCCTGGTGATTTCCATAGCAGTCCAGGCTGAAGTCCTGTATGCATAGGCACTGTCTCCCTTCCCACCATGCTGCTGACATTGCTCTGCTTGGCATGGTGGGAGAATGGGATCTGCTCTTATCTCAAAGGCAGCAACCATCCTTTGGAGGAAATGCTGAGCTGAATATTAGGAAAAGCATTCAGGCCTGTGGCATTGTGACACCGAGTGCTCTTGGCATGGGTAGGGAGTGGGAATATCATTGTGTTTAACAATGGAATGAAGCTGGACCAGCCCTGGGAAGCTGGGGGAGACAGCCACAAGGTCTTCTTGGGGACCCATACTCCATAGGCCCTTTTGTTTAGGGTCTGGACATATGCTCATAGTTTGACCATTGAGACTTAACAGCTGCTGCCCTTGAGTTGGCCCTAGTTAAGGAGCCCTTCTGTGGGTCTTTAACGTGATAACAACAAAAGCATGCTACAATGAAGGAAAGGGTTTTACTTATGAGGAAAAGGGCAGGGCTGGGGTCTCCTAGGACCCCAGTTCTTCTGTTCCCTAAGCTGCCAGGTCAGCTGTGGGGACCTAAGATACATTGCCTGGGAGGGCTCTGGCCAAGAGCTCCTTCAGAGCCCTGAGGAGTCCCCCTCTTTGCCTCCCAGTCCCTCCCCATGGAGCAGGCTTTTAGCTTCGGCCCCACTCACATCATGGGGCACTTCCTCGCTCAAGTCGGCTTCCATCAAGAAGATCTTGACAATTTTCTCACAAGGTCCATGCAGGATTCTGGATATCAGCGGGTACTCAGAGTCTTTTAATTTTGTCTGCTCTGAAACAGAGGGCATTTTACAAAATTAATGGGATGTTTGAATCACCCACAGCCTTGTTTATTTATTTTATCAGGACAAGGGCATGATAAAAAGCAGATGTTCATGGACTCTTTCTCAGACCTCCGTGGGTCTGCATTTTGGGAGACATGTGATCCCGCTGAAGGACAGAACTGACCACCCTTGGTCAGCTCCCTGGACTCAGGGTTGCATCTGGCTAAGGCAAGTGAGAAGAAGCAGATGCCTTCCCTCACTTGTCTGACAACAAGACATAAATCTGTTGAGGCCTCTCATCTCCTTCCAACTAAGGACAGAAGTTAACCACCAGACACAACTCTAAACCCCTGTTAGCCCAGAGGCAGTAACAGAGAAATCCACACAGTGAATGCTGCTAAAAACTGTCTTCACCATCTTAGCCCCGGACACTTGGCTTTCCCTGTAGTCACCATTCTGGCTCAAGGCCCTTCCCACCCCTCATCATCTTCTCCTTCTCTAAAAGCTGACTTCCTTGCTATGTTCTGGGCACTCCTTCGAGTAATTCATCTCTTCCGTGGTTATGTGTGATGACTCATTAACAAACTAGTTTGTTTTCCTCCTGGAAACCTGCATTTGGTTCATGTACTTAGTAGGCCCAGCCAATGAGTATATAAGTAGAGGAAAGATAATTGTTCTGTTCCATAGCATCACTTAATAAAGGCTCAGCTCAAAGAGGAGGGGCAGAGTAGACATAGACTTGGGGATACAGGAAGCTGCCCATAGACTGCAGAGGGACCCAGAGGTTCCACAAGATCTAGGTTGCAGCCAAACCCTACCTTCCTAACTGAGGTACATGATGGTTCGCTATTGGGAAGAGCCCGGAGAAGGTTCACTTATACTGTTTTAGAGGGAGTCTCAGAATGGAACCAAGTTTGATGGTGGAGAGGATGGTGTGGCAAGAAGATGGCAAGTTTGCCAAATGAACACCAGAAGCTAGCACTTACCCCCAGACTCATGGACAATGTAGAGTGCGAACTCACTGGGGCCATCTTCTACCTGCACAGGCAGGCACCAGAAATCAGACCACAGCATTTTTAATGAAAGGAAACAGACCACCCCATACCCTTCCTTGTCTAAAATCCCAGGGACACTGGCTCATCAGAGGAAATCTTGCTAGACTTTCTCCCAAGAGCCAAGGCAGCCAATCGCAGCAATCCCTGTCCCCCCACCACTCATGAAAGCACTTCCTGCTTCTTGGCAAGGTGGCTCCCCTGTGGTCACACTTACCCGGAACTTGTTTAGCAGCAGGGTAAGCACCTGCTGAGTGGTCATGGTACTGTTGACCCGGACATTGGTCACGGACCCATAGGCAGGAGTGAACACGGAGGTCTGTGTAGAAAAGATGGATAGCTCAGGGAAGGCCCAGAAAAGACACAGGCTAATGTTAAAGTTCTGAGAAGACCCAAGCAATGGGGTACTACTTCTCAGAACACCTGTCTCAGTCAATTCATGCAAACCCATGACCTTGATGGTTGTTCCTAGACCTGGGGATACTCAAGGGAGCAGTTACAGTATGTGTCCTTAGAGCACTCTGAAGAAGATGCTTAACACTTTACACATCTATCAATCACAGTGCTCTGGCTCTTGGAAACCAGGACCCCGGAAGTAATTCACTGGGGCAGGACATGGGGCTCAACACTCTACACATCTATCAATCACAGTACTCTGCCTCTTGGAAACCAGGACCCCGAAAGTAATTCACTGGGGCAGGACATGGGGCTCAACACTCTACACATCTATCAATCACAGTACTCTGCCTCTTGGAAACCAGGACCCCAGAAGTAATTCACTGGGGCAGGACATGGGGCTCCCCTTCACTCTTCCTGCTGATTCCATCAGCACCACAAACATCTGTGAACTTAGGCTGAACACTTCCAAATCTACCCACTCTTCCCCAAGTGCTGTCCAAGCAGAGGCCTCCAGTCACACTGTGCAGTTTGCCTGCAGGCCCCTCCCTCTCACCTTCTAGCATCTTCCAAACACTGCAGCCCATGGTACCACCTTTTAAAATATTCTAAATAACAAAGCATGGCCTGGCCCAGCTTCCTGCAGTCCCACTTTGGTCTTCTTACATCTCTCCTTCTAAAAGAGACCTGCTGGTTCAGAAACTACCTTTGGAGAAGAATGCCAGGCCTGCAACCTGTGTAGTACAATATCAGAATCCCCTTTTATAAAATGTGCAAGGGCTTCCTTCCCATGGCCTGAATAATGCCTCTGATCATCAACTCTCACTCCTGGCACAGATGATGCCAAGACCCCACCACAAGCACCCCGTACTCAAGCCATATGGTTCTCTTTACAGTTCTTTATTTAAGCATCCGTACATACTTTTTGAGACCAGTTTTGACCATACAGGCTAGGCTGGCTTGGAACTCAAGACCTTCTTGCCTTAACCTTCTGAGGGCCAGGATTACAAGTGGGTATCACCATGCTCAGTTGGTAACTTTTATTATTTTGTGGTCCTGGAAATTGAACCCAGGGCCTTGCACATGCTAAGCACCTACAAGTACTCTACCACTGTGAAGTACACCCTCAGCATTCTTCTTCTTCTTTTTTTTTTTTTTAATTTATTCTTAGGAAAGGTCTCACTATGTGGCCTTGAACCAGGTACACAGCTGGCTTGGGACTATATACTGTGACTTGGGAGCTAGATACATTTTCACCTCGTGCTTTCCACTTATGATGATCTTATCAGGACCCAATCTGACAGTAAGCCAAGGGCTTCTGTGTAGGAAATGAACCAGGACACCGTCTGAGCCTTGGGAAGCCTTATAAGCACTAAAGCCATGCCCTGAACTCGGGAAGCATCTTACCTACACTCTAATTCTCACAATGGCCCTCTGAAGTACCTACAACTGTAGCTATTTTCGGAGAAAGGAAACCTAGGGTTGGAGGTTAACCCAATGGGACGGGGTTAAACCTAGGGATGGAGTCAAGCTCACCCATCTGGAAAGGACAGTGCCATTATGAAGCATTCTGCGATGCTTGAAAGCTTATGTGCTACCTACCCCGTTCATGCTGGTGCCTCCCAGCCAAACTGACTCCACTGCAGTGGGCCTGCTAAGTCTAGATGAAACCCAGGAGCATTTCAGGTTACACATTCTACAGGAAACAGGCCTTTAGAGCAGTAGTTCTGAACCTTCCTAATGCTGTAGCCCTTTAATACAGTTCATGTGGTGGTGACCTCCAACCATAACATTATTTTTGTTGCTACTTCATAACTGTAACTTTGCTGCTCTTATGAATCATAACGCAAATATCTGTTTTCTGATGGTCTTAGGCGACACCTGTGAAAGGTTCATCTGACCCTTCCCCCACCCCAAAAAAAGGGTTACGACCCACAGGTTTTGAGAACCACTGCTTTAGTGCCTAAGAAACATGGAAAGCTCATTCAGCTACCTCAAGGAGAAAAACAGTCTTGTCAACCAGGCTGTGTTTGCTCAGCACAAAGCCTGTCTTGGACATGAAACCAACCAACCAAGTAGAAACAAAGGTCCTTGGATTACTTTCTTATCCCAGTGGACCACATCTGAATCCATGGAAAAATCCATACCTACAATTCGATAGGTCTGGGAATAAAATCGTGCTGTTAGTCATAACAGTCTGGGGAAATGCTAGCATGAAGTACTAGCACATGGTCCTCAGAAATACAGTCTGGAATAAGTACCCCAGAAAATCAAGGCTGGGAATTAGTAATTTTCATTGTCATCTGTGGCTTAAGGAATCTGCACCCCAATTTCTAAGAACATTAATTGTGTATAGAGGTAAAAGGAAGTGAAAAAAATGTGCTTTTGTTTTGGTTAAAGACTCTCTCCGCAGTTTATGTGTCCTTCCTGTGAGTCACCCTTTGAGAAGCGCAGCTGCTTAACTGGAAGTTTCCCTCTTTATCCCCAGCTTTGCAGGATACGGCCTGTCACAGAACACTCCAGGCGGGGCCTCACCCGGACGGGCCACGCATTCCATTTTTAGTAACGATCAACTTCTCCTTTTATAGTTCATGTGTTAATGGAATGATGTAATTAGGGGAAGGTGATCTTTCCCTAAGGTCAGTACAATACATACTTGCACAAAAGGTGAACTGTTGGGAACTCGGAGATCCCCAGGTTCTCTGGGAAAAGATATGCATGCTCTGGGCACACCTCAGCAAGCCAGTTTAATTACCCAGGGAGAGGGACTGCTGGGTATGTGATGTTCCTGTGGAATGTTCAAGTGACCCCGAGTGGAAGCCTTACAAGGATGGACTCATTAAAAATAAACTTGGCATTATTGTCTGCTTAGGGCTTTCTTGCCCCAAGTCCATACAACTTAGAGAGGTTAGATAGTGGCCGTGTGGGGAGGCCCTGGCTGTGGATGGGAATGTTATGCCATTGTGGCTACAGCTAGTCACCCTGGCTTTCAGCACAGGCCAACAGCAGTTATCTTGAAGGCTACTGGAGGATTCTGACTAATGCCCAATGTTATGGGGGCTGCTATTCTGTGCTGGGAAATAATTCCTGTCCTCTCAGCCTCAGGACCCAGGAAGGACAGACGGAGACATCACCTTGTGGTTATAAAAGTGCCCATTGATGGAGAACCGGTGCCGTCGAATCTTCTGGGCTTCACTGGGGGCCCGGGCCTTGGGCCTTCTCTGGATTATACAGCTGGCATCACTCTTGGTCCGCATAAGCTGTGGGACCTCCTCATCCTCCTCTAGGGGTCCTGTAGAAAGAAATAGATGAGAAGGTAGGAGGGTGGAGGGTAGTGACCACAAGTGTCGTGGCTTCAGCAGTGACACTGTCTGTTGGGTTATGTGACTCCCTAGAACCCTGCAGTCATATCACATTGTAGTGCATCGTTCCAGTGATGCTGATCCTTGGTTAGACGTTGGGGTCCTGTCAGTGCCACAGCACATCTTATGGTACCCACTGAGGTATGTGGTCATTCTAGCCCTGTCCTCTGAGCACTCAACCAGGGACAGGTCTTTCACTAAGTGCTAAGGAAAGGGGCCAGAGACCACAGATGCATGATCACTGATCTTGGAGTGTGAGGATGAGGTCCTAGAGGCTTGGGACAAAGGGGAACAGGATCCACCATTGAGCCCTTTCTGTTTTATATCATAGCTCTTAGTAGGAGACTCAGGTCCAGGATACAAGGGGACATTTCTACAAGCCTCTACTACCTTTTCCATAAAAGGAACTAATAAGAGTGTGTCACACCTATCTCCTGCTTACAGATGCTCAGCAAGGGTCTCTCATGAGATGGCATGGCAATTCTTTCACATGGCTGTTCTTCCAAGACTGCATGCACCCCCTAAGACAGGCTAAGTTCTTCTGGGCATTGCTTACCTGAGCTATCCCTGGAAACCTCAGCCTTGTTTGCAGGCTGAACACTAGGCTCCTCCGTAGTGACCTTGCTGTCTTGGGGTGAAGCCTCCTTTCTGAAAAGACAGAAGCATAGTTCTCAAGTGGCTGTGGACAGAGAAGAGCCCCACTGCTTTACAGGCAGGACACAAGTGTGGAGCAGCAGAGGTTGAGTGGAGTGTATCAGAATAAGAAAGAACTCCTCACAGCATCTATTGGAAGGACTGGGAGCCTGGCCCTTAGAAAGAGTGATTGTTCTGGACTGTGTCACAGACCATGTGCAAAGCCTGTGCCCATGCATTCTTGGGATGCAGGCTCAGCCAGGTTTGTGCCTGCATAGATGCGTGCCATTACGAGCTTGCTAGGTTTGTTGAAGGTGTTGTGAGTCTAAGGAATCAAGCAAGGTTAACCCTGGGGGTTGAATCTCTAGGCCTCTTGGCAGGAATGATTCTCACCCCAAGCCAAAGAAGGCAGCATCAAGCTAGGGCAGGAACAGGTGTAATGGGAGGTGGGTAGCATTCGGTACAGAGGAAGCAGAAAGAATGAGAAAGGAGTACTCTGGACAACTGGGGCTATGGCTGGGATGGCTGACGGGACTGCTTTTACCTTGAGGTGGTGAGGGGGAGTGTGGGTCACACTTGCAGCCATTCCAAGGAACCCTTATGCTTTAAGCCTATGTGGCTCAAAATGTTGTACCAGTGACCAGGGACACCTGGTTATAAGAGCTGGTACGTCAGCATGCTCCATGTTCCCAGAGTACTCATTTCATCTGCATGTATTATCTTTTAAGATCTATTTATTTATTTAATGTGCATGTGTATTTGGCTATGTGAATTTGTGTGCACCACATGTTACAGGAGCCCACAGAGGCCAGAGGAGGGCACTGGATTCCCTGGGACTGGAGTTATGGGCAGCTCTGAACCGCCACATGGATGCTGGAAACTGAACCCAGGTCCTCTGCAAGAGCAGTAAGTGCTCATCACTACTGGGTCATCTCTCCGCCTCCTTCATATATATTATTATTTTTTAAAGTAATGTCTCAGTATGTAGCCTAGCCTGGGTTCAAACTCTTCAAACTCATGATCTTCCTGCCTCGGTTTACCCAGGGCTGTAATCTCAGGCACACCTGTGTCACCATGCCTATCTTAGCTGCATATCTCCCCAAATAGGAACCAAATTCTGAATGTTTGCCTCTGAAAAGTCATTAAACAAAGAAGCAAAACGAACTGCCTTCCTCCTGGCGGTAAAATCAATCTGATCTTTAATTTTGGCAAGTTTATCCAAACAGAATCTGTCCCTGATATAAAACAGTAATAGCGGAAAGATAAATTTATGTGAATACCCAACATTTTCCCTGAGGAGATCCCAGTGGGCTGAGGACACAGGCCATTGGTATAGTACTTCACCCTGGGTTCAGTCTCTAGCACCGTAAAACAGGTGTTGGAAGCATGACTATTCTGGAGGAGGGAGAATGGCCATATAATCCTAAACAGGGAGGGCACCCTAAGTAGGATTGCATGTTGGGGTGGGCAAGGTTAGAATGGACTGAAGTAGCCACTGAAGATGAGAAGGAGATTGATTTACTCCCATGCCTAAGCTCCACACAGCAGTAGGGCATCTACCCCAAGGCAGAGGATACTTCACCTATAACCCATGTGGTGCTCGTGATAATGGGTGTCATGGAGGCTCCTGGCTTTGCCCCCACCTGCCAAGTACTCACTGGAGGTAGCTGGGCCGTTCAGGCATCCATGAGGCAGATGGCAGGTGCACTCGCTCGCGATCATCCTGCATCTGGAGCCGGATGGGTCGTCTGAGTCCCCAGGCGATATTGAGGAGTCCTTCGATGATCAGAGCCCCTTCTTCCTGTGGGGCCCACATGAGTCACCCCTAAAGGCTGCTGTTCTTCCTCCCTGTGACCCCTCAGAAACAGCAGGTTCCACGCCCCAATTACACTTCTTCCCCAGGGAAGAGCGAGCAGTGCGCACATGCTTCAGAGCATGAGGGCAGGGGCCCGCAGGAGGAAGCAGGAGGTGTTCTTTCCGCTTCTGAGCCCAGGCCAGGCCACGGGTAGAGACGGAACCAGCACAGAGCTGCTGAGTCAGGAGTCCCCTAGGACACTGCAAGTGTCTGGCAGGCACGTCCACACTGCTGGGAGGAAGCATGGCCTCGGGAAGCATGGTCTGGCCACTTGTGCTGGGTGAGGCTCCTTGGCTCAAACTGTACCGGGACAGAGAATCCTTCAGTCACCGGGTTCTGCTGGACATTGTGCCCCCTGTGTCCTTTGCCTTGCCCTTCTCTCGACACATCCAGACAGTGGCAGCACCAGCTGACCTGGATTGAGCTCACCTCCAGCAACCCTACCATTGGGCCCTGGATGATAGTGAATGGGGATGAGAATGGGTGAACAGCTGCCCTTAACAGCAGGTCTAGCCTCAGCAAAGGAAGAGGCAATATGTCAGCCTGAGGACTGCTCAGGAGTGCAGTGAAAGCTAGGTGCTGCCTGAGACAAGAAGACACCCTGGAGAGGCCAGGGCAGCACCTGCTGACAAGGGTCTCTGATGAAATCAAAAGAAAGCAGAGGCCGGGGCCAGAGCTGCCAGGATCCAGCACACAGGTGGGGTCTGCTGCCCCTGTGGCGTAGCCAACCAAGAGAGCCTGAGCTCACACATCAGGCAAGCATTCTGGGCAGTAAGCTCTTTCTCCTTTAGTCTAGCCTCTCAGCCACTCAGCCAGCTGCTAAGAAATCTGAGAGGCAGAGAAGCAGACACAAGTCCTATGGAGTCCTTCAGGTGTAGGCTGGGAACTGCTACCTGACTTAAGTGTTGTTCAGTAGCTCCAGTGTCCTGTGTCTTTACCTGTGGCATTAATGCCACACCTGGAATACATGGACAAGGGCCCAGCAGCTCCCCTTGCGACCGGAGTCTAGGGTCTGTCTAGCCCTCACATATCAGACCTGAGCAGTACTGTCCCCTCTGTGGCTCCCCTTCTTCCCGCTCCTGGGGGCAGAAGACAGATGTGTTCCAGGGGAGCAGAGGTGCTGAGGCCTGAGAAATGCACTGCCCGCTTCTTCCTGAGAACTTTCCCAGGGTTGCCCACCTTGCCTTCAGCGGCAGCTGTGTTGGTGACACTCCTGGAGTCCCTTAGTTCCCCACAGCCACCATCGTTAGCCTGAGCATGGCAGCTGGCAGAAGTTACACTGTAGCCCTTTATTTGAACCTGCAGTGCCCTGCCATTGCCTTGGTATCTTCTGACTGGCTCATCTAGACCATGCCCACAGGCTCCCATTGTTCCCCGAGTGTGCTGAGCACATTATCATTCCAGGGTCTTGCTTGCAGTGCCCCATTGTTTTCAGATCTCTGTACCAATGCCACCCCTTAGAGAAGATATTTCCGACAACCCTACCTACAGCAACAGCTTTTGGTCCTGCCCCATAACCCTACTCCACTTATTTTTGCAGACATCATGAGTGCTGGGTCCCTGCACCTGCCCGCTGGTGACTTGGTTATCTCGCTCACTGGGAAACAAGCTCCACGGATCGACATCTGTCCACACTGTTTGCTAGGCCTTGAGCAGTCACAGGCCCACAGTAGTAGCACCACACATCTGGTAAACAATGAGTAATCAAATTTCTCCTTGAAAATGGCCCATCTGAGATGTTTCTAGAACAGGCCAGACCCCCCTGGTTGCCCTGGTGCTTGTGTAAGGGGGTGTCCCACACCTTGCAGCAGGCCCAGGAAGACTCCAGGCTAGAGCCCTGCAAGGCTTATGTGTTATCAATGTCATAAGTGCAGGCCAACAGCACTCAGCAAAAATCAGGAGAAGGCCAGCATGTCACAGGATCACAGGTGCTGGTGTAACACACAGTAAAAAATACTATGCTGCACCAGATAGGGGTGGCTGATCTTGGGCTCCCTGTGAGGGTCCCATGGTGCCTCTAGGCTCTCCCAGCACCCTCTAATCTGGCTTTGGTCTCTACCTATTGTGAAACTGTCTCTAAATCAAGGCAAGGTGGCTGCCCCACCCCTCACCCTGCAGTGTAAACATTTCCCAGCCTCCCACAGACACATACACAAATGCCAGGCTGGCAGCTGGGCCAAGCCCCGCCCTCCACCCTGTTTTCCTATGAGAACCTTCCTGAGCGCTGCTATTTTGAGCTTTCCTGACAGTGATTGATGACTGGAGGAAACAGTTAAAAGCAGCAGTGGGTGTCTGAGTTTGCCAGACAGCACAGGAGAAGAATCTGCAGCACATCGCCTTGATTGTTTGAGAGCTAGAGATGTGGCAGTGACTGCCCACCTCTAGGTGTTTCCTTTGGATTAGAAACTCTTTACTCATCAAGACTCCCTGCCACCCTGTCTGCTTACCCACAGGTAAGAGGAGCAACTGTCCTCTGGTTTGACACCAGTTTGTATCTGAGGGCATTTCTCACCCTGAGCTCTTACAGCCTGGCTTCTGGATAGAGACTAGGGCAGCGGGTGCCACTGATGGCTAAGATAATATAATGTTTGCCCAAGGCTTTTGTGCTTACAAAGAACTCAAGAGCTGTGATGTCAAAGCTATGATTTCATGCATTTCCCATAATATCCCTGCCAGTGGGCTGTTAATAACCCCGTTTTTCAGATGGCTAAGTAGAGGTGACATTGTCAAAGGTGTCCAGCTCATTAAGTGACCGAGACGGGTTTAAAACCTGGGTGTCTTCAGACCCCAATTAGCACCCTCAGTTCTCTTATCTGTTCATTCTTTGTTTTAAAATTTTAGCTAATTTATTTTACTTTACATGTATGAGTGTTTCGCCTACACAGATGTATGTGTACTACATACATGCCTGTTGGATCCCTAGGAACTGTATTTATAGATGGTTTGAGCCACCATGTGTGTGCTAAGAGTTGAACTTGGGCCCTCTGCAAGAATAAGTACTGTTAATTGCAGAGCATCTCTCCAGCCCCAATTATCTACACTACACTAGCAATGAAGTCTTAGCATGTGGGCTTTGATATAATCAGAAAGGAGGAGCTGGGGGATGAGCCCTGGTCTCAGATCCACGGGTTTCTTATTGTTTTCTGGGTACCCGAGTCCTGTGGAACTTCTACAGTGATGGGGAGGAAGCAGGAGGGTATCAGGATGGCATGGTAGGCCACTATTTTCTCTTGGCCA
The DNA here is from genome assembly GCF_903995425.1 of Onychomys torridus. Taxonomy (NCBI): domain Eukaryota; kingdom Metazoa; phylum Chordata; class Mammalia; order Rodentia; family Cricetidae; genus Onychomys; species Onychomys torridus. Next base: position 131,507,130 of record NC_050445.1, read on the forward strand.
ACAGCTTGTTTTTGCTTTGTTTGCAGAAATGAGGTCCCGGCTTCTGCTGCCCGTGCCCCACTTGCCAACAATTCGGGAAACTTCAGAGGAGTTACCACATGGGGCACCTGGGCAGGAACCCCCAACCTCTCCCAGCCTGGATGACTACGTTAGGTCTATCTGTCAGCTGGCACAGCCGACCTCAGTGCTGGACAAGGTCATAGTCCAGAGCCAACCCCACAGACCCTCCCGGCCAGCCTGGACTAGAGAGAAGAGACACCAGACCAAGTCTCCAGGAGACAGCGCTCCTTGCTTCAGCAGCCTACAGCCCGCACTGCCCTCTCCTGGCACTGACAACCCTCTGGACTGGCTCTTCGGGAAGTCCCAGGAACAACAGACAGATAGAAGAGACCTACCCAATGGGACCAGCTCTTTTGGTCACTGGGTTGTACACAAACAGATGGACAAGGACATGGGGAGGCTCTGTGAGGCCACAGTACGCGAGTACTCCCTGGGAAGAAAATCAGGGCATAGGCAGCAGCCCTCCAACCTGAAAAGCTGGACTTCTAGAAAGTCTCACCAGGCCTCAGCCTCCATCCCCGGCTCTCGTCCCAGCAGCATCCTCAGTACACTCTACCAGCATCTCCCAGTGATCCATGAACTCTAACACCTCCCAGCCAAAGTTCACAAAGGATGTGGTGGGTCCCTGTGGCCTCCCCAGCTTCCCTCTCCTGTGGATTCCTCCTGGCAGGTCTATAGGGACCGGGCAATTCCTAATGAGACCCATTGTCTAAAGAGTGCTGACAATCTGGCTCCCACAATGCAACCTGACTGCTGCCATCTGTTTGTGACTGGCTGGTGACTGTGTGACTTGGTGTCTCTACTCCTTGGTTTTATCATGGTTAAAATGACTGAGTGGAGTGACCACCTCTCAGATCATTCTAATGAGGAAATGTGTGCTGTATCTGGGTGTCCGCCAGTCTCATGTGAAACCAAGGGTTAAGGGCCAAGGGAAGGGGGGGTATCTCAGCTCCCTAAAGCAGTGGTTCCCAACCTTTCTAATGCTGTGACCCTTTAATATGTTCCTCATGTTGTAGTGACCCCAAAACATAAAATTATTTTTGTTCCTACTGTAATTGTGCTACTGTTATGAATCATAATATAAATATGTGTTTTCTGTTTTCTGGTGGTTTCAGGTGACCCCTGTGAAAGGGTTTTCCAAACCTCAAAAGGGTTGTGACCCACTGATTGAGAACCACCATCCAAAAGGCTTCCAAGTAAGGGCCTGGCCTCTATCCCCCAACTTGAGGTGTATATTTCCTGAGGCCCAACAAAATACCTAAGGTCTCAGCAGATTTATCACTGCATTTCCTACAGACTGTCACCTAAGCACCTGGGGAACCTGCTGTCTTGGCTCCAGTACCCAAATCTCATTGTTGTACCAGAGACATGCTCAGGGCCAAAATGGAATGTGTAGCACACAGTCTGAAGGCTGCCACATGCCTGGATCTGGTGGCCTAGTCTCACTTGTCCTTTAGTGTACCCAACATCTTCACCTGAGCTTCTGCCACAGGAAGAGGTTTCCAAGGGGAAGCTGTTCAACCACCTTGTTCTAGCTAAGCCCGGATGTCCAAAGGCTTTGGAAATCCAGGCCAGCACTGGGTCCCCATAGCCCAGAGAATGCCAGCTCCTGGGGGGCATCTACCAAGCAAGAGGGTAAAGATGGGGAGTCGGTGATGGAAGGATTTCCTTTCTCAGAGAGGCAGTTGTGTTCTCAGAGAGCAGAAAAAAAATCAGGACTCAAGGCCCAGCACCCATTCCCTTGTACTGGGCTGGAGCCAGCTGGCCACGTTCAGGATAGAAGTGTTCAGGAGAGAACGAGAAAGATGTGGCTGCAGCTGAGCTTGCTTGGCATACTGCCAACTACCCCCCCCCCCGTGTGTGTGTGTGTGTGTGTGTGTGTGTGTGTGTGTGTGTGTGAGTGAGAGAGAGAGAGAGAGAGAGAGAGTTTAACCACTTTGCTGTCCTCTTTTGCATGTATTTTCTCAGAAACAGAATGTAAACCACATACCAAAAAGAAAATGTTTCAGACAAGCAATTTGTTCAGTTTTCTTATTTGTAAAATGCAGGACACCAACATCATCCTTCACCCTCAACAGGATTGGGAAGCTGGGTAAGTGGACATGGATAGAGAGGCAGTATGCATCTGTCAGCTTGCTGTGTCTTCCTCAGCAGCCTCAAACTGGCGTCTTATAAGGCAGCCTTCAGGCAAAATGTCCCCATGTGTGATAGGAAGACCGACCTACTGCTGAGTGGGTACCTGTCTGGAGACTAGGTGGGCAAGGCTTGATTTACCCAGCCTCTCTCTGTCCTCTTCTGCCAAGCACTGCAAAGACTGGGCAGGAGGGAGACACCTGGCAATTGGCACGGCTCTAGTGGATATCCCATGTGCTCAGAAGTCAGGCTGCTGCACAGTCACGGAACCTGCTCAAATATTCCCTGATATGAAAGATGCTAATTGTCCACTTGAGACGGTGCTTTGCCTCACCCTACACCACTCCATACTATCAAGTCCATTAACTTAGATCTGGGGAAGGCAGTGCTCCCAAGCTGCTGAGACCAGGGCAGTCTAATAGACACTTTGCAGCTCCCACGGGACAGATGTGCAGAGGGCCAACTACTCACTCCAGGGTTCCAAGAGAGGGGGCAGTCCAAGCTTTCTAGGGAAGAATCAGCGTGTACAAGGGGATGGATGATAGTTGAGTGTTTCACACACTGTAGATTGCTATAGCATACAGCAGAACTGGATGCAGTGTGGCTCACAGCCACCAGGGGGAGACCGTGAACCATTAAAGGTTTAGTTTCAAGGCTGGTTGAGAAAACCTGATCAGACAGACACCCTGGGTGGGGTTAGTACATCTGTTCACACTGACAGGTTTCCACATCAGCATTTCCAGAAAACTGCCAACTTCAAAAGGTACTGATTGTTCTTAGAAGTTACACTTTTCATTGTGGCAGAAGCAAAACTACCCCCAAGGGCAGTTTTACAGTCAACTGGCTGACCATCCTCTAGAGAGCCGAATTGTTTGCCCCAGTTCTTAGTAACTGAGAGAGAGGTCATTGGGAAACAGTTGTCCTGGGGCGGGGGCCCACCCACAGATGTACCTCATCTCTCTACAGGCTTCCTACATGCAGTGAGGGAGTTTGTCCACAAACTATACACGTAGGCTGTAGTTGCCATCAGCAAAGCTTATGACAACTAGGAGAGTCTCTTCCAGGGCACACCCAAGTGGTGAGTGCTTCAGGAACGTAAAAGTACCTTATAGCCTGGGGCTCAAGAGTGACAAACTTCCCGGTGTCTGAGACCTGTTCAGTGAGCCCCTACTCAGGACTCCAGTGGATTCTAGAAATGGCATTGCTGTCCTTAACACTGGCACTCAGTCTCTGGAGCTGGGCCAGCCTGCCTCGTTTACTCCAAAGCCCTGTGAAATGAACTATCCCCTCCAGGAAGGAGAAGGGGAGGCTCAAGAGACGTCGGAAGTAAACAAACTGTGCATGGCTGGGAAAGCTGAATCTCAAGATTCACCAGGGCCCTCCCCAGGACTATAGATACAGTAATCAGCTGCTGAGGAGAGAGTTTTCCCTACCTGTAAGCTGTGCAGAGCTTCTGAGGGTACAGCTTCATGAATTGTCACCCATGCTGGGGTGGGCTTTCACTGCTCCTGTAAGTCTCCCCTCACCCACACTCCTGTCAGCATACCCCAAGTTCACCAAACTGGACTCAGGTACAATCGTTACTTTCGTCTATGGTGGATTCCTTTTCTGGGGTGAGTAGGCGTACACATGTGCTGTATCCCCCGGGAAAAGTTGCTAAGACAATACAGCTAGGAACTCGTGAGAACCTCAGGCTTTTGTTGTTGTTATTGTTGTTGTTGTTGTTGTTGTTGTTGTTGTTGTTGTTTCAGGAAAAGGTCCATGGTAATAACTAGAAGAGAGGCAAAGTGTACCAGATTCCCCATTGTAACTTCCTCCAGCTGCGTGTATGTGTGTGTATGTCTGTGCGTGTATGTATGTATGTGTATGCATGTGTGGTGTGTGTGTGTGTGTGTGTGTGTGTGTGTGTGTGTGTGTGTGTGAACACATATGAGCATGCCATGGGTTTTTATGAGGGACAGTCCACTGCTGTGGATATCGCTCTGTATAAATAAAATTCTGATGGCCCAGTGGCCAGGCAAGAAGTATAGGCGGGACAAGAGAGAAGAGAATTCTGGGAAGTGGAAGGCTGAAGGAGACAATGCCAGCCACTGCCATGAGAAGCAACGTGTAAAGACACCAGTAAGCCACAAGCCATGTGGCAAAGTATAGACTAACAGAAATGGGTTAATTTAAGATAGAAGAAGTAGATAACAAGAAGCCTGCCATGGCCATACAGTTCGTAAACAATGTAAGTTTCTGTGTGTTTACTTGGTTGGATCTGAGCATCTATGGGCCTGGCGGATGAGAGAGATTTGTCCTGACTGTGGGCCAGGCAGGAAAACTCTAACTACAGTCCACATGAATGGGCATACACACACATATGATTTCTGTTTCCAGTCAGTTCCCTAGTGATACTGAGGATGTTGACACAAGGACCACAGCAGAGAACCACCCTAGTAATATCAGTCCCAGAAACATCCAAAGCTGAGGAAGGGAAACCCAGCCAAGACCCACCCACCACACTCTGTGCCTATACCAGGGATCTGGGGTAGGCACAAATCTCTCACTTAGCGGCACAGGTCAAAAACCCAAACCTCTCTAACCCCTTTGTCTGCCTCCCTCCCTGGCTGCCCATCACACTGGAGCTTGCGACTCGGGATGCTTTTCTCCTGAATGGCCCAGGTCTACATCTGTCTGCCATGTACAAAGCCTGACTGACATGCAGAACCAAGGGGGGCCCAGTCCCAGCTCCCAGAAGTTCATCACTCAGGTGAGAAAAGAGCCAGTGGAACCTGAGATGGCAGGACTCTAGGACCGGAGCCAGGTCAGAGCGGTAAGAGGCTAGGTGGAGCTGGGGGGCTGGGAGTGGACAGCCCTGTAGACAGCTGCTCAGAGGGAAGAGGATGAGAAAGAACCACAAGATACCGGAAGTAGGAGACAGAGAGGTATAAGGGATCAGCACTGGTGCTAAAGCCCCAAGCTGAGGAGAGGAGAGCACAAGAAGAAAGGCAGAGCGGGATTTTGGTTGGAGATGGTATAGGCGGCCCTGGCCTTGCCTGGACTAGGAACCTACAGCCTCTTCCACTGCACAAGTGGAGGTACCAAACACAGCTGTCCTGGCCTGTGGCCTGCCACACTGCCTGCTTGACATTGGCCAGCTCTAGTCTAGTACCACAGAAGGCTGCGGGCCGATGAATAAACAAGATGAGGGAGGTTCAAGGACCAAGCAGCTACCTCCCAGCAGAGGCCTCTGGGAGTTTCTGCTGGCCCTTTTCAGACACTGAGATGAGCATACCCAGCAGCTAGGTCTCATCCATGGAAATTCCCCAAATAAACCTTCCACCATGAGCCTTCTCATCAGACTGTAAAGTGTACAGGACTAGAAACAAATAGGGGCACAAAGCCACACCTGAGGTACCCTTGTGAGGTCATGGATGGTGGAAGTCTGGGCATGGCTTGATTTCCCTCAAGTAGATCCCAGCCTGGACCCTGCTAGACACTCCTCAGGGTTTAATAAATCCCTCGTGAAATCCCAGATATCTAGTCTTTTTTGAAAAAAAAAAAAAAAATCAGTCCCTACCGAGGCCACATTTACACATTGTAGGCATGGGTTCCAATGAGTGGCTGTCACCTTTAATTAGGACCCACTCTCCATGTGCCCCTTGTCATATGAGCTTGTACCCCAACATTAGTCAAGCACCACTTCTCAGGAGAGGGTGCCACAGTGAATGGGCACAGGTGAGAAGGCCCTGGGCACCTGGTTGGGCACCTGGTTGGGCCGGTCAGGTAAAACTAGTGTGGCACACTCATTGAATTGAGTGTTAGCATGGACGCAGTGGGAGCCGGCACACTGCTGTCTGTGAAGTGTGAGAAGAGTACAGAGGGACCAAATTCCCCTCACTGTACGATGGGCAGAGGAAGAAGGGGCTAGACAGGCCCCAAGCCTTCACACCCACAAGCCCAGCACTACTTGTGGGTAGAGGTGATGTCCTTGCTAGGACAGTGATACCCCAACCCTGCCTGCTGGCAACCTGCTTCCTGACCAGGGAGTTTGACAAGAGCCAGCCTGGTACACATGGAGAGTGAAGGGGCTAGGTCACACAACTACCCTATAAACAACAGAACGCACACCTCTGCAGTCCACACGAGCCAAGCCAAATGATGACCCCACGAGCAAAAAGGGTTATAGGTCTCACCTCACGGTGCCTTAGCTGGAAGCTCCTGCCCTCATGGTAGCAGTTGTAGGTTTTGAGCAGGCTTAAGAGTTCTGACCTAAAAAGACACAAGACACATGTGTACACTTGGGGGCTGGGGGGTGGGAATGGGGCTCGGACAAGGCATTGCCACCACTGATGTCACTTTCTTCATCCGTAAAATAAATATTGAAGCATACGTTTTTTGCTAACCACATCTAGTCACCCAAGAGACCCAATTGTCCCATGGTGACACTTGCTCTTCCGTCTCCCAGCAGCCTCTGCATCCAGGCCCTTGTATGAGTTGGAGGAGGAGAGCAGTCAAGGTGAGGTGCTGAGAAGTTAGCGAAACTCCCTCCCAGGGAGGTTCCCATCCCACAGGCAGCACCTAGGGTATGTATATATGTTCACTATTGCATAGGAGCAGCGCTAACAACCTTCCTGTGCTCTCCTCTGACCCGCTGCCTCTGAAGACCTCAGTGGCTTGGATCACCAGCTGCTGTGGGCCCTCAAGAGAGGTGGGGGCTGCCTTTTTCCTGTCTTGACTGTTCAGAGGTACAATTCTGGGATGAGGGTGACAGGGCCCAAGCAGGCCACTCTGCCCAAACACGTCAGGAAGCCATTGTGCCCTAGGGATGGTCAGGACAGGAAAAATCAGTATAGCATTGGTATAGGCTAGGGGATTATGGGGTGTGAGACATGCAGGTGATTTTCAACCTCCCAGTAGGTTGAAAGGGAAAAAAGGCAGATAAAACTGGCATGGTGTAATACTGAACTGAGCATCCAGAATGCTTGCCCATCAACACAGAATCAGTGAGTACACTATTGTGTGTGAAGTGGTTGTTACTAGTATATGTTCTGTCTTCCTGGCCATGGTGCCCTGCTGGACCCCAGTGCTCTGTCACCTTCCCAAGCAGCACCTCCTCCACACACAGCACAACAACAGAACAGTGACATTCTGGGGTTCAGGCGGGTGTGTGTCCTGTGTGTGATGGGGGATGTTGGGAACCAACAGGCAACAAAGTGCAACTTAGAGACAGCAACAAGCCAGAGAGGAGTCCATTTTGTCCTGGGCCCACAAATATCTAAAGGTTGGACATAGAATTAGTGGGAACTGCACAGGTATGTGAAGTTAATTGTGCCCAATTGTAGCAAGTATTCAAAATGCAAGATAAAATGGGGGGGGGAAACTTTAAAAAAAAAAATGCTTCTCGACTAGCAAGATGCCTCAGCGGGTAAAGGTACTTACTGCCAAGCCTGATGAACTGAGTTTAATCCCTGAGACCAAGCTGTCTTTTGACCTCCACATAATTGCTGTGGCAGGCACCCTCCCACCCAGAGACAGACAGACAGACTGACACACACACACACACACACACACACACACACACACACACACACACACAGAATAAATAAATAAGTATAATAAAAAGATGCTTTTCTTTACTTCAGAGAAACTGTTCCAAGTAGTTTTTATGAGACAGAGTGAATAAAAATAAGCAAAGTTAAAATGTATCAATAAAGTACACCTTTTTCATGAAAACCCACAGCCAGATTTTTCATACAGGGAGAGTTTTCATATAATTCTAGTCTTTAAACAAATTAAATACTGTCATTGTAGAGTCCCATGGGCACCCTCTTCTTTCTCAAATCCATATACTGAAGAATACCTTGATCTCCAAAGAGGGGTAGCCCCCCAACAAAAGCACCCACCACTGTCCCCAGGGCACAGTGCCACATCTAAAGAGTTCTAACACCCACATCCTGGACTTCATGCAGGGAAAGGCCACAAGTGGTTGTAGAGTGCCCCCCCCCCAAACACTGCACACTCAAACTTACTTCAGAATGGACTTGCTGTCGCTGACGGGCACATGAGAGCTGGATGAGCAATCTTCCTTCATCTTCAACCTTGTCTTCAGACCCAAAAGTCACCTGTCAGAAAGATAGCAAAGGGTGTTGTCTTAGTCAGGGTTACTACTGCTGTGATGAAACATCATGACCAAAGCAACTGGGGAGGAAAGAGTTCATTTGGCTTATCATTGTTCATCACCAAAGGAAGTCAGGACAGGAACTCAAACAGGGCAGGAACCTGGAGGCAGGAGCTGATGCAGAGGCTATGGAGGGATGCTGTTCACTGGCTTGGCCCTCACAGCTTTCTCAGCCTGCTTTCTTATAGAACCCAGGACCAGCAGCCCAGGGATGGCACCACCCACAATAGGCTGGGCCCTCCCCATCAATCACTAATTAAGAAAATAGCTTACAGCTGGATCTTATGGAGAAATTTTCTCAATTAAGGTTCTCTCCTTCCAGATAACTCTAGCTTGTGTCAAGGTGACATGAAATTATCCAGCACAGGTGTGCTGATGGGGGAGCCAGGTGCAGCCCCAGCCAGTGTTGTATGGCACCCATAGCCCTGGTATGAGAACATTTTTCCACACTAAGGTCATACTTGTCCAAGTACAGGGTGGTTAACATTGGAAGTGTCAGGTCAAGGAGATAGCTCATCTGTCCCTCTGGAAAGTTCTACAGGCTCTCCAAGATTCTAGATCAGTTCCTAAGCATTTTAAGTCACATACTCTTTTCTCTTGGGTGAACATTCTGAATGATGGCTTCTTCTAGGCTTTTCTGGAGTTTTCTAAAACTACTCTGGTCCTTCCTCTTCCTTTCCTACTGAGGTGGGGCAGTGATCCATCAATTACTTTAGGGTCTACTCCCTTGGGCCACCTCTCCCAGTGAGGACTCATCTGAATTACATGTATTCCTTCTGGACTACAAGCAGTTCTGTGAATTGTCTAGTCCTTACAACAACACAGTGATGTAATTAGAGTTTTCCTGTCTTGACCACTGGCTCCAGAATAAATGCACAGAGACTTAATACAAATGCTCAGCCAATAGCTCAGGTTGCTACTAGCTAACTCTTACATTTAAACTAACCCATTTCTATTAAATATGTATTGCCACATGGCTCATGGCTTTCCCTGACCCTAGCATATCTTGCTTTATGGGTAACTCCCCTGACTCCACCCTTCCTCTTCCCATCATTCTCTCTGTGTCAGGCTGTCTTGCCCAATCTCTTCTTGCCCTGCTAACAGCCAATCAGTTTTTTATTAACAATTAGCATAATCCACAGCACTGTGAGGCTCTAATCAATATTCCCACTTTATGATGAGAAGAAAAGACAGAGGTAAAGCCCCAAACCAACCAATGAACAGGAGTAGGGCACTCTTCAGACACAAGAGTATAAGTGCCTGATTCTGGCCTCTCGACTCCTCCACTCTATATGCTCTTGGCAAGTTCTTAATCCTAAAAGCCATATGGAGCAGTGTCCAGTGTCCAGTTTCTGTGGTAGACTCACATTTGAAGCTCTCTGTGTCTGCCTCTACCCAGTCAGAAGCATGCCAGCCTTTAGGTCTGCCCATCCTGCTTTCATGGAAGTCAAGAACTCTCTCTATCCTTTTGGCATCTTCTGAATTATAGTTATCCCTTCCTTACCACATGCAGAAGTGTGTTTACCCCAGTGGGTTCCTGAGCTTGTGAAAGGTGCCACACCCTGTGATTGAAAGCCTTCTCAGCTTAGCTATGCATCTGTCTGGGTTGTGGCCACATCTTGTAGAGTTTCAGTTGAAAACAAAACTCACATGGACTCTTTTTCTGTCAGAAAATTCACAAGCAGAAGACTCATTTTTGCACATTACTATTTTATACTGAGTGGAGAATTTGCTGCCTTTCACTTCTCTTCTGTGTGTCTGATCAGACAGTATGACTGTCTGTGGAGCATTGAATAACCACATTATTAAATCAGACAAGCAAAACATGGGTTCCTTAACTCAAGCACTGATACTTTGACAGTCAGTCTGATGACATGATGGCTACTGAGTGACTCTAACAGACATGTAATGCATCGAGTGTGTATATGAGGGACACAGGGATGCTTTGTGTCTGGGCAGGGGGAATTCATTGTGCTCCTCAGGATGGCATTCAACTTAAAACTTACCAGCTATTTATTTCTAGAATTTCCATTTAATAATTTCAGACCAAGGTTGCCCCCAGTTACAGAAAGTAGAGATAGGCTGGAGCTACTGCTTCCTGACTGAGGGCCATCCCTGAGGGTCCTTTCTATTTGCTGGGCAGCAAGATGAAGCCCAGTATACCCTCAGTACTGATGCAAGCTCTACTTTTTAATCCCTTTCACCAGTCCAGTGTGCTCCTCTTCTCTCTCTGCCTGAAACCTGCAAGACAGATATCATCTCTGAACGGGCATTGGATTATAGAAACAGAATTATCATTGGCCAGGAGAAATGAAGGATGTAGGGGAGATTATCAGAATTTTCCCAGGGGCCTGCCCCCAGAGTCCTGGGGAAGATGCTATGTCTGGTGTGTGGTTATCTGAGAGGAAAGAATCTATGTACACCATGCTCATCCATTTACTTTACTTCTCTAAGGCAAAGTTCTATCTATACAGCTTCAGTTCCATCCTGACACTCAGTTCCTCTTCGTCCTTTCTAGTTCTGTCTTCTCATAGCCTAATAGTAAGCTCCTAGCTTTCAATCTCATCTTCATCTTCAATTTCTCCATCCATGCTCATTTCTTCTCTTCCTACTCTCTTGACCTGACCCAATCCTTATTCTCTACAAAAGATCTGTCTTGTTCCTTTCTCTCTGCCCATGCAACTCTGTTCTACCATCCACAGAAACTCTGCCTTGTTATCTTCTCTCTGGCCATGCCACTCTGCCTGGGCTAGGAATTCTGCTCCAGTCGTTACTGCACCTGGTTATGCAAAAAGCCCTAGTGTCCTGAGTCAATCACTCTGCAATGCTACTAGGTCTGAGGGAAAGGGATGGTCTGAGCTTGTTTTGCACAAGAAACAAAGCTATGCATCTGTAGTCCAGCTGTCTCCTAGGCTCTGTAGGGATGTTACTTAGTAGATCAGCAGTAGGTCTGAGAAGCTTAACTGTTTGCCATATGGCCTAGTAGTATGTGAGTGCACATGAATTTCATAGCAGAGGATAGCTGAATATATATATTAAAAGCTGAATAACACCAAATATTCCTGATAAATGGCTTCCCTCTTGAAGAACTCCTTGGTTGATCAAAGTATAGCTTATTATATTCAGCTGGACTCCTGTTTTATACTCTTGTGGCCCATGACAGGAGATGTGCTGAATAGCAACCTTAGAACTATCCCATCAACACAGCTCTGCCCACTCTAAAGCAAGACCAGCCATGGCTTGCAGAGACACCAGGCCCCTTGCAGGGCAGGCTTTGACCTATGTAGTGATGCAGCACTGCCCCTCTGGGATCAGAGCTGGGGACTCCCTGTGTATTCTCGTTGGCCCAGCAACAGGGTTTTCAAAATAGGGCTAGGTTCCTCGTGCTTGGCTTGTGGAAAGAATGGATGTATTCCATGTGTGGGTAGTTAGTTCCTCAAACTTGCCAGAGCAGAAGTGTTCCACCCAGGGGAATGCCCCGTGTTGGGGTTTCTGGGTCAACACTGGTTCCACAGGCATATGGCATAACACTGTAAAGTTTTGAGCAAGCTCATTACAGGACAGGCTGCAGTTACTTCAGCATGATGGGAAGTGGGGTTTTCCCTTACTTTCTTCTGCATCTTCAGCCAGCTTTTGCCCATTTCCTTTATGAAACTCAGCTTTGCCCAAGCTTGATGTTCTTTCCTCTCGTAGGGCTTTTGCTGTGTTCCAGAAGAGTCTTCCTCTCTGCCTATCCTTAGCTGCCCCAGCATACCAGTTGCAAAGCAAGCCCTGGCCAGGGTGGGGTGAATTGGAGGAGCTTCTCGCCTGGGGCCTCTTCAGTATTTATAATCTCACCTGACTAAGTGATGCTTCTGGGGGCACCAGTGCACAGTGGGGTGGTCATCGATGTCTTTCCACTTCACCCCTTGTCTCAGCTACAAAGAACACCTACTTTGTAGGATGAAGTGAGTACAAGAGTCATAGGCTCCCCCACAAGTCAGCTCTTTCAGAGCTATACATTCAGCAGTATGTAAGTCAGGCTCAGTCCTTAATCCCAACCTGAAACAGGAGGGTCATTGCAAATTGAAGTCTGGCATGGACTCCAGAGTGAGAGTATGTCTCAGAAAGAAAAACAAAAATGTAACGGTGTCCAGGGACTAAGGGGATGACTTAGTTAGGAAACCGTTGTCACAGAGCCCACAGGGAGTTGGGGACACATTCCTCTTTTCAAAGTGTAGGCCTTCTGGTTTACTCAAAGGAAACCAGAAATCTGGGGTTTTATGAGTACTATTAAAGCTGGGTCCTTTGGGCAGAAACACTGGCTGCCCCCAGAATGATTATGTAAAACAATTAGTAATCTCCCCAACTCCCTGAATGTGGGGCCATGTTACCAATTCTGACCTTTCTGCTACAAAGGGACATGTGTGGATCACCTTCCTGATGGCATTAGCAACCATGATGCCTACTCACAGTCACTCCAACACGAGTCCACAGACGTAAAAGGTAGAAATGAGGTTCTACATAAGGCAGCAAACATGTAGCATCTGTCTATCTGAACCTGGGCCACCTCCTTTAATGTCTATTTTCCAGTTCTACCCACTTTCATGAGAATCCCTACATATATTAGGTTTTAAAGGTTGTCATGATTGTCCTCTTCCCTCTCTGGTTTCTTCCTTGGCAAGTCTGCTATGATTATATAGAAAAACTACTGACTTTTTATGCCTACTTTTTATCCCGTTACTTAGCTGAGAGTGTTTGTCAGTTCTGAGAGTTTTTTTCTTAAGAGTTTTCTGATCAGTTCTGAGAATTTTCAAGGACAGGGTCATGTCATCTATAACTGGGAACAAGTTGGCTTCTTCCTTTTCAATTTGTATCCCTTTTTTTTTCTTTCACTTTTCTTACTGTTCGTTGGAGTCCTTGTCTTCTTCCAGATTTTACTGGAAATGCTCTCAATTTCCCCCCATTTGGTACAATGTTGGTCATAGGTTGGCCATCAAGGATTGGCCAACCTATTATTCACAATTATTTTATAATAATTAATATTGCAAAAATGACTATATTACCAAAGATGCTATACAGATTCAACACAATCCTCACTCAAATCTCAATGACATTCTTCATAAAGCTAGAAGAGATAAAAACAATTCTAACATTGATATAGACCAAAATAGCCAAAGCAATCCTCAGCAGAATGAACAATGCTGGAGGTGTAACTGCACTTAATCCCAGTACATCACACAGCCACTGTGCCTGATCACAGTATATCACACAGCCACTGCACCTGATCCCAGTATATCACACAGCCACTGTGCCTGATCACAGTATATCACACAGCCACTGTGCCTGATCACAGTATATCACACAGCTACTGCGCCTGATCACAGTATATCACACAGCCACTGTGCCTGATCACAGTATATCACACAGCCACTGTGCCTGATCACAGTATACCACACAGCCACTGCACCTGATCCCAGTATATCACACAGCCACTGTGCCTGATCACAGTATATCACACAGCCACTGCACCTGATAACAGTATACCACACAGCCACTGTGCCTGATCACAGTATACCACACAGCCACTGTGCCTGATCCCAGTATATCACACAGCCACTGCGCCTGATCACAATTCATCACACAGCCACTGTGCCTGATCACAGTATACCACACAGCCACTGTGCCTGATCACAGTATATCACACAGCCACTGTTCCTAATCACAGTATACCACACAGCCACTGTGCCTGATCCCAGTATATCACACAGCCACTGTGCCTGATCACAGTATACCACACAGCCACTGTGCCTGATCCCAGTATACCACACAGTCTAATAATAACAAAATTATTAGAGCAGATGTTAGATCCAGGGGTGGAATAAATGACCTGGAATAAGACACAGAGCCATGACCACCTAAATTTTGACAAAGGTGTCTGTCAAAACCTTACATTGCAGAAAAGACAGCCTGCCTCACAGATGTGCTGAGAAAACTAACTTATCCTGTGCAGAAGAATGAAGCTAGACCTAGTGAGATCCTGAAACTTGGAAACTGCTAGAGAAAAATGGGAAGAATACGTCAAGTCCCAGGCACAAGCAAGGACTTCCTGAAAAAGCTTTCCAACTGCTTATGAAAAAATCCCGGGAACTGACAGATGACATCACGTGACAAATGGACAGCTGGTAGAGCAAAGGGACCACCTACAGAGCGTGGGAAAATCATCGCCAGCTATGCATCAATGCACTGATATCGAGAACACAGAAAGAGCCAAGGAACTCACACATAGAAATCAGAATCATCTGATTACTTAAAAGAAGAATTACAAACAGTCAATAAATACTTGAAAACATATTCAACATTCTTGGCCATTGGAAAAATGCAAATTAAAACTGATTTAGAGTCCTTCTCACCCCAGTTAGAATGTCTGTCATGAAGAAAGCAAATGCTGGCAAGAATGTGGGGGAAGGGAGCCCATACGCCACTGTGGGGATGTAAATTTGTGCAGTCACAATGGAAATCAATATAGAGATTCCTAAAAAGCAGTAGCGTATGACGCAGTTACGCCACTTCTGGGTATATGATGGAAGGGTCTAAGTTACATACCTATGAATGTTGTTGCTGTTGTTGTGTTTTAAAGAAAAAGAACCAGTTCCTGTCTATTGTCATGGACCATTGGCACAGCAGCACACTCAATGGAATTTTATTCAGCTGTAAGAAAAAGATGAATCATGACATGTGAAGAAAATGGATGGAGCTGGAGACCACTGTGTAAAGTAAACAGAGCCAGACTCAGGAAGACAGTTATCTCAGATTCTCTCAATATGGAGCCTAGGTTTAAGACTCTCTCTCTCCCTTTCTCTGTCTGTCTCTGTTTCTCTCTTTATCTCTCTGTGTAACTAGAACAAGGATCACAAGGTAGAGAAAGAGATCACAATGGAGGGAGTGTACAGAAAAGAGGGTGATAGAATAATGTGAGATGGAAACAAAAAGAAGGGGGACTATCTGGAAGAAGGGAGGGAACAGAGGTGGGCAGGGGCAGGAAGCAAAAGGGAGGACAGAGGGGAGGGGGAGAGTCAGAACAAAGTATAATGGCCTATGTGTTTAGAGATGCTACTGTGAAACCTGTTACCTGATGTGCTAATGTAAAAATTAATTTAAATTTGTATTTTAAATGGTCTGTCTTCTCCTCTCCTCTCCTCTCCCTCTCCTTACACCCTCCCTCCTTCCCTCCCTCCCTCTCTCCCTTCTCCTCTCTGTCTCCCTCTCTCTGCACAAGAGGAGACCAGAAGCATCAAATCTAACCAAGCTGGAGTTACAGACAGTTGTGAGCTGTCCAACATGGGAACTGAACTCCAATCCTCTGCAAAAGCAGTATACACTTGTAACCAATGAGCCCTCTCTACCCAGCCTCTCTAAAATTCTAAAAATATCTTTAAACAAGTTTTAGGTTTATTTAATTTTATACGTATGAATGTTTGCCTGCATGTATGTATGTGCACGACATGCCAAATACCCAAGGAGGCCAGAAGAGGGTGTCAGATCCCCTGGAAATGGAGTTAACAGATGGTTGTGAGCCACCAAGTGGGTGCTGAGAATCAAACCTGGGTCCCCTGGAAGAACAGCCAGGGCTCTAAGCTGCTGAGCCTTCTCTCCAGCTCCCCACCCCCTGTAATTTTTTTTAAAGAAAAAGAACCAGTGCCTGTCTGTTGACATAGTTAGCCAGAAAGCCATGTGTTCTAATGATGCTGAGCAATTCTGTGGGTCTGCATCCTTGACCCATCCACAGTGGATTTGCACTTGGAAAGAGAAGCAGTGCTGGGCTAACACACTGGTGTTTTGGGCATTTCTTATTATAACACTTAGGGCTACATAGTCAATTTTAAAAAAAAATAAAGAGAAAGAAATGAAGTAGAGCACACACTTGCAAGACAGACACACTTGGGTATGGAACTAGTTTGTGGCTTCAGACTCATGACCTGGCTTAGTTGACAATATCTTTATTCTCCCTCAGAATGAGAATACTTCCTTTCTTTTACTATGCAGTAGGAACACCTGTGAGTGGAATTTCCTTTAAGTCAAGCAGTGGCTGTTTATTAACAGGAAGGTCTTTTTAAGGAGCTACTATGATCTGGGTGGCTGCACATGCATGCCTTGCCTTTTGAGACTTGATTTTCCTATCTGTGCAATACGAATATTGCCCTCCAGTGGCTTTGATATTTCTTCAGCTGAAGAACTCTTTATTCAAATGGGAAATTTATGCAGGTAAAATTTAAGGGGACTGCTTTGGTCGGCAGTAAGACAGTTGGCAGGGAGCCAATCCATTAGAGCACCAAGTGATGGTTTAAGGAGACACTGCCTTCCCTTCCCTTGCTTGCCCTCAGCAGGTCCCTGAGGACACGCCCCAGGAGCTGGTAGTTTCTCTTGTAGTCGGGTGGCATTAGATGCTCAGAGGAAAAAGGGTAGAAGCAGGAGGCAGCTGGATTTCTGGTAGTGTAAACAGAGAAGCTTGACAGGGAAGGAGTATGCCCATAGCATTCATGGGAGCACAAGGAGGCAGTAATCATGGGGGGCTCTTGGGGGTTGGGGTTGGAGGGAAGTGAGAAGGGGCCATTTCAGCAAAATATGCTTTTCCAACTTCCCATAGGCCATAGGTCTTCTGGGGGAGGAGTCTCGGGTCCTTAGAAAAACAGCCTCTGTATTAGAGCAACACATCATTTCATTGTCCTCATCAGCTAGGAGGCCTTGGGCGAGTCACTTGGTATCCCTGGCTGTCAAATGCCTCCACCCCGGGTGGTAGAGTGTACACCATTCCCCACTGAGCTCCAGAGTTTGAGCTTTGGTGTATCTCACAGAATCCCCCATCCTCATTTGTTTAATCAGCCTTGCAGAAATGAAGATGTTCTAGAGATACTTTGTGACTTTCAATCTGACTATAGAACTATTGAAACAATGGACTCCAAATAAATGGGAATTTCCCCAGAAATCTAATGTTGGGAAAAGAACAAGACAAGCAGAGAGGAACTTGTTTTCTGGAAAGAGATTTCACCTGGTCCTCATAACCTGTCTGTCACACACAACCTTACAAGATCAGACAAGGTTGGGTCAAAGGTGTGGGGGGGACCACACCTTAACCAGGACTGGCTAGATGTGTGGATCCCTGACCCTCTATCTAAACTTCCACTGCGTTTCAGGATCCTGAAGCTGTTGTGGGATATCATTTTAACTAGGCAAAGATGTGTTGTATTTTTTTTATACTGCAGAATATTACTTTAACTATGTGAAGGTGTGTTACATTTGTTTCTGCTGCCTTTGTTAATGATGTAAAGATGTGTTACATTTGTTTGTGCCACATTTGTTAACTATGTAAAGATGTACAGTATTTGTTTCACCTTGCCTGCCTAAGGTCATTAGACCTGCCTGATTGGTCTAATAAAAAGCTGAACAGTCAATAGCTAGGTAAGAGAGGGATAGGCGGGGCTGGCGGGCGGAGAGAATAAATAGGAGAAGTCCAGAGAAGGAGAAGGAGAGGGATCCCCTGGGGCCAGAAGCCAGGCAGTCACCAGCCAGCCAGCCAGCCAGCCAGCCAGAAACAAGAAGCAGTGAACTGAATACAGCTGTCTGGAACTTCCTTTGTAGACCAGGCTATCCTTGAACTGACAGAGATCTACCTGTTTTTTTGAGACAGGGTTTCTCTGTGTAGTTTTGTGCCTTTCCTGGATCTCACTCTGTAGACCAGGCTGGCCTCGAACTCACAGAGATCCATCTGGCTCTGCCTCCTGAGTGCTGGGATTAAAGGCGTGCGCTACCACCACCCCGGCAAGTTTGGCTCTTTTAATTAGCTTACTGAAGATGGGTGGCCTGACCTGAGTTGGGGCAGAAGTTGTGACTGCCACATTGGAGAACATGTGAACATTGTTTTGCCTTTAAGACCCTTTACTGGGTTGGTCTGAGCCTGCTGTTGCTCATTCTTATGCTCACAGTGTCTTAGTGAGTTGCAGAGTGTACCTAAGGGGTGTCTAGAGACTTGCCGACAGGGAGAGCTTGAAGAGAGAACACTTCCACTCCTGTCAGGAAGCAAAGTGGAGTGTCCCTCTATTTGGGTTGTTTTCCTGAAACTGCTTCCCTAATGCCAAATCTCCCTGTGTTCTGGGCACGGTGTCCAGAGGCAAGCTTCTTCGGTGGCCTACTTTCAATCTTTTGCAATCAAAAACTGTACTCATACTCTTAGCTGGCACTGAATCTGAGGCAGAGGCTCAATGTGCAGATAGATAGATGCTCCTTGGTAGAAGTAGACAGGGAGAAGATGCAGCTGGCCTGGCCTGCCACCAGGGCAAGTTTGAAAAGCAGCCACAGATGTAACGGGGACAGCCAGAGTCAGCGGGGCTACTCCTCTCTCTCCCCCTCCCCCAGTGGCCTTTGTCCTGGTCTTGCGCCCCCACCCCCCAACACACAAAGCTCAGTCCTCCAAGCTCACTTCTCTGGCTGGTATAGATGTATTCTCTGCTCCTCAGGAGCCTCAGGAGCCTGCATACCTGGCTACCTTCCCTCCGTGAACAGACAATGAGTGAGTTGTCCCCACTTTCCACTTCAGCGACTGCTCTGTTCTGCCAGGCATGTGGAGGCAGCGACAGCTGGCACGCAGCCTGCTGTGTGGTGACAAAGGCCACAGGAGCCTCCACACCTCCAGGTCTAGGCCCTTGTCTTTTTCTCTTCACAGAGGAAGGCCAATTCCGATTCTTTAGATCAGTGTGGGACCATCCCCTCAGGATAGGTTGCAGAAGGAGCAAGCTGGGGGACACCACTGGAGTGGAATATTCAGGAAATGAACTTGAGTGCACCGAACAGCCTTTTACTGTGAGCCGATGTGTGGCCTGCTTTTCAGTCTTAGAGGGTCCTTCCCACGCTGGTGAATGGAGATGGTTCTGTCCTTACTTGGCAATACGGGCAACGGGTCAATATTGAAAGTAAAATGTAAGTTGGTCAGTGAAACCAGAGAGCTTGGCTGCCTCTGTTTTAACCTTTCCAGGCACGATTCATATTTAGGTGTGATTCAAACCAAATGAGAAACAAAGTGGCTTGACCCGCAAGACACAAGAAGACACAGTCAGGCACAGCCAAGTGCCTCCCGCAGGGCTGCTGCTAGACTTAGAGAAGGCAGGTGCAGGCTACACTGCCCTGCACAAGTGGCTCCTAAAGCTGGGGCCAGGAGCCCAGGCTCTGCAAACAATGAGCTTCTAAAAGGCCCTCCCAGCACCTGTTAGCTTTCACAGGGCAGAGGTTCCCCAGAGAGAAGCCAGCTGTCTGCTGAGGGGATCTGGCTGGACACAGGCTGTCTGGTCTGGCCGTAGCAATACAGTCACCTAGCTGGCCAGCTACTTAGGCATAAACAGCAGGCAGCCACTTAGCAGCTGCTGTCCTCTCCTGTTGTCCGGTTCCAAGGTCTCCTCCCCTCCCCTGCCATTACCCACCTTTGGCTCAGCCATATTCCCTCCTGCTAGGCTGTTGAGTCCCACCAGCTGGGGAGCCCTGAGAGGATGTATACGTATACGGTGCCAGATGGGGGTGATGGAGGTCCAGGGAACAGCCCCACAGACATCGCCATCTCCATTCCTGCCTGACCATGGCTAACCATCTCTGTTATATGTCCCCTCCGGCCCTGGTGACTTTATATGAACCTGTTCTGCCATAGAGGCCTCCATGACAATGTTCCCCTTCCTCTGAAGAGACTGGTCCTTGTCCTTGGTCCCTCTGCATACTATAGGCCAGCCATCTCCCCTCCCTTGTGACTTCCTGATGTCAATCGTAGCCCAGGGGCAGTGCCTCACCCACACACCTGCTGGACAGGTTGCCCTCCAGTGTTCTTTCCTGCAAGCTGAGGCAATAAGTTTACTTCCAGCCCTCCCAACCCCCCCTCATGTAATGTACTCACACTTCCTGGCTCTGTGTCCTCACCACGTCCATTCAGACTCACTCCCAACCTATGCAAGGGAGGAGTCATGGAAACTGTTATCCACACAGCTATGGTTTGGGGGCCAGACAACTACTCCAATGGCCCGGGTCCAGGAGTACAGCCCAGCTGAGCAGACGCCCCCTGACTACTTGGTGCTAGCTGCTGCCAGGTTCTCCTGGGCACTCTAGTATCTGCTATACCCATGTGACCTTTGCCCTAGCCTGTGTGACACATGCAGCTGTTGGGAGTTTTCTCTGGAGACAAGGTGCTAGCTAGGTCCTAGAATCCTTTGGGACATGGATTCTTCTGAAAACATAGCACCTTCATCCCAGACTGAGAAAAATGTGTGAGTGTGATTGTGCTCACGTGTGCATGCAAGTGCACACATGGATTGTCATACTACCATAAGGGAATCAGGATGTCAGCTTCCACTTGCCCCAGATCCCAGGCTGAGAATGTGCTGTATCCCAGAAAAACATTCTGGCTGAGCTTTTCTTGGTTGAGCTGGTGTGTGACCCCAACTGTTCTGCCATCACTGGATCTTGAGTTAGCCAGCTGTAGCGGCAGCTGGTCTGACATGTCCCTTGGGCTCTTCTCGGGACTGAAGCGAGGGGATTATACCACAACCCACATCTCTGTTACTAAAGGTCAGGCAAGGGGATGGGCGGGGCTCCAAGTCTGTCTCAGGGTATGTCCCAGAGGAAGTCCCTTTAGGCAGGCAGGAGATTCAGGGAACTACAAGTTTGGGGAAACTGCAAAAGCTTTGGGCAAGCAGCCACTTCTGAGCTGTTGGACGGTTACTTTTAAACAGTTTTAAGGGCCAGCAAGGTGGCTCTGCGTGTAAAGGCACTTGCCGCCCAAGCCTGATGGACCCAAGTTCCATCCTCAGAACTCATGGAAAAGGGGATGGGAAAAAAACTGACTTCACAAAGTTGTCCTCTGACCTCCGCACGAGCAGCATGGCATTGCATGTGACCCACAGCATGCACATGAACATGTGATTCACACCACACACACACACACACACTAATAATAATAATAAAGATTAAAAACAATTTCAAACTGTTTTTTTCAATGTACTTCTAAGAGGTTAAACAACTCAGTCTTTCCAGTGGCTGGGCTTAAAGCTTACCCTGCCCCGATTGCACAGACCCTGTCTAGCCCTTCCTATTTTTGAATTGAAGTTCCTCACCAGTTAAACAATTAAGATCTGAAGGGTTCATCCATAACATAACATCCATGACACTGGGCGTCAGGCACCAGGAAGATAGCAATGTTCTAAGAAGGGAATGTGGGACTCAAAGAGGAGAAAGGGCTCCTAAGAGTCAGGAAACAGGTGGAATTTAGCCCTGAAACCGGGACTCAGGTCCCTAGGGGCAAAGTGCAGAGGGCTTCCCGGTAGAGCCAGTAGTCAGGCTGTCTCCTCAGAGACTTGCCCGCATAGGGACTGAGCTTCTTTCTACTTCCACACTCGGTTCTTGTTCTCCATCCCACAGTCCCCAGTTGGCTCTGACTCAGTGAGACCTGACTTTAATCCTGTTGTCAACCTCCTAACACCCTCGACTCTCCTGGGTGTCAGTCAGAAGGGCACTCCAATCTGTGCATCAGCATCAAGTCTGCAAGTGTGAGCACTCGGGAGCTAGGACTCAAGCTGTTAAACACACATGACAACGTGCTGAAACACACCCTAGCGTAATTCCCAGCAAGCAATAGTTTGACCTAAGATGAATTTCCTCTTCTCTTTTCTCCCTTCCTCTCTCCCTCAGCACCCTCCTTCCCGCTAAGGTTCCTCTCCCCATCTCCAGCCTCCTGGGGGAACAGGAAGCCGCAGGCAGGTCTGTGTTTACCTGTCCTCCTGTGCCTCAGTTGTGTTTGCTTCCCAGGGCGTCTGGCAGGGCTGAGTGATACTCTAGTACCTGCAGGCGAACTGCAGCAAGGGTGGTCCCTGCCAGCGTAGTGTGTCACTTTGGCGAATAAGCTGCCTGGGTTCAATTCCTGGATCCCGGCCCTCACCTGCTATGTGACATCCCTTTAATTCCCAACGAGGTGGGATTTCTAAACTCCCTTACAGGGGTTTTAAAGGGTTCTGGCTGTCTTGGCACAGGCAGTCTAGGAGTTGGGACCACAGGCGAACCACTGTCCAAGGAGTGAAGTTAAGGAGATTTGGAGGTACAGTTCCCCAACGTTCTACCCCTCAGCTCCCCTCCCCTGCTTTTGTTACGCAACGCTTGGGGTGGAATCCAGCCTTCACGGGTGCCACACAAGCACTCCACCAACTGAGCCAGAGCCCCAGCCTCCCTAACGAGTCTAGCCTCAGATTCACATTTGAAAATGGGGATAAAGAAAGCAATAGTGTGACCGCGCAGTGAGGAGTGAGTGGCATATTGTGTTAAAGCCCTTTGCTCACGGCCAAGCGTCACAAACAGAGAAACAAGTGCCTCGACGAGCTATCATCCTGGCGTTGGGTTTCCATCTGTGAAATCAGACAGTTTTGCTGGAAGCTCTCTTCCCGCCTCTGAGACCATGTCTCGGGGAGACTGGCTGAGAGGACGGATGAGGGGAGCACAACTGTGGCCGGCAGTTTGGTTCACGTGTCCTGTTAAGATGTAGCCCCTAAAGTGCCTTATCCTAGGAGATGTTAGGCACAGTGCCACTCTCAGCCCTAGTTGGAGGCCCCCAGTGCGCCAGGCTGGCAGGGGGAGGAGACTCACGCACAGCGGCCGAAGGGCACAAGTGCTCAGGCTCCAGCGCTCTGCCTGATCGACGCCCCAGAGTTGAGGGTGGAGTGGTCCGAGAACGTCCACTACCTCTGCAGCCTAGGCATCACTCACCGTCCAGTCATCGCGTGGTCCAGAGGCCACCAGCAAAGCAGTCCCTCCGCCTGCACCAGAGTTGTTCCTGCAACCGGCTTCAGAGCCGGGCTTCTGCTGCATGGGGCCAGGTCCGCCCCTGCCCGCCCTGGGCACACCTCTTCCCGCCCCCGGACACGCCCCTCTTCGCCCTGGGAACGCCCCTTCTCCCTGGTCAACCGCATTGCCCATCAGCCCATCTCCTCCCTCCTGAGTGCTTGCTACCGTTGCCCCTCAAGAAGACCCCGGGCATCTGCCCGCTTGCTTGATCTCCATGAGCACCACCAAGCGTTCCGCGCGTTACTTAAGTTCCCAATCCTGAGGGCGCCTCAGGAGGCAGAGAGAAAGCAGCTGGACTGGGCCCTAGGGGCCAGGGATCCTGGGTAACGCAGATCCTTGGGTTTCAACAAAGGCCTCTGCGCAGGCGCTGCAGCTACAACTGTGTGCATCTTGAGGAGGGTGAAGTGTGTGTGTGTGTGTGTGTGTGTGTGTGTGTGTGTGTGTAACCTGCAATTATTTATCGTCTAGGTGGCACCTGCAAGCAAAGGCGTGGCTTCTCAGAAAGCTCCATTAAGAAATCCGAGCTGGTGGATTAAAAAGTTAGCTTCCTCTCCCGGCCCTGTCTTTTGAGCACAGATTTGCCAATGCTGAGGCGGAGCCTCAAACTATAGGCCACTGTGGGAACTTAGCGGGGCTGGGCGGCTGGGGTGCAGGTTGTAGGGCAGGGGAGTATTGCCGGCTCTGTTTTATGTCACTAGCCCCAGTCCTGACCTCAGGACCTCTTGGCTGCCCATGTAATGTAAATCAGCTCAGCTCAGTCCCTGGCTTCTAATCCTCTTAGGGTCACATGGCCATTTTAGAGTGTGATGCGGATCTTAAAATGTAAGGTATTCAACACATTTGAAAACCAGCCTGGGATTTGAGTCCTGGGACTCAGACTGAGCGAGTTTTGCTAGTTATTTTGGCTGGTGACTGTGAGCATAGAGACTGTACTTTGTCCTTTCCTTCCTGTGTGCAGACTCTCCCTGTCTACTTCCCTACCTGCAGGGGGCTAAAGGTGATCAGCTCAGCCTTTGCTTGTATTCTTCAAGAATGAATTTTGTCCTGAGAAGGTGGCTTTGGCTGATGCCTAATCCCATGGCTCCCCATTTTCTGAGAGACCAAGAACCATGATCATTGCCTGCTGAACCGGCCAGGGCCGGGCCACTTTGTGAATACACGATCTTGCAATGTTGGGTTATTCCAGCCAAAGACATTTCAAGTGCCTATAACTGATATGTACATATTTATAAACATTGATCTAGAAAAAAAAATAAAAAAGAATGATCCATTCACTGCCAACTCCGGGTTCCTATGGTTGCTGTTGGAATACATGTTTCTTTCCACAGTCCAAATGCTGGGCATCATTAGAACAGAGACCAATATTTGGGTGCTTCTAAAAGCTTTTACAAATCAAATGCACAAAATTCCACCCTCACTCCCAACATCTCCAATCCACTACAGTCCAGGTGAAGATGTAAACAGCACGTGAGTGGGTAAGTCTCCCTGGGGCTCTCTAGTACAAATTACACCCTCTGCCCCAGTTCATGCTGTTGTCTCATCTAGTTTGGGACGTATGCCTGAGGTGTCCTGAGCACTCCTTATACCTTGTGCTGCTTGTCTGGCCCCCTGAGGCTCCTCAGCTCAGCCTCAACTGCACTGGTGACTGCTTATATTTCATCTGGAGTAGGAGGGTCTGCCCTGCTGCCCAGTGTTGGCTGCCTCTCCCTTCTGGTGGGTACTGTGGTTACTGACAGTTGCCTACTGGACACCCACTGTCTTGTTTGGAAAAAGGAGGGAAGAAGGGAAGGAGAGGGGACGAGGGGAGGGAGAGACAGTAGAGAGAAGCCTGTTTATCAGGAACAGCAGCATGCTAGTCCCTAGTAAGGGATCCTGTATTTTTTCATGCTACACTCACAACTCACAAGGGGATGGTATAACTAGAATTTAAACAGGTAACTGATGAAGTATCAGTGTTCAGTACACACTGTATGTTATATTTTGCTGTGGGATGTTCTATATGTCAAATGTGTTGCTCTGATTGGTTAAAATAAATAAAGTGCTGATTGGCCAGTAGCCAGGCAGGAAGGATAGGGTAGGCGGGACAAGGAAGAGGAGAGGGCTGGGAACAGGAAGGCTGAAGAGATATACTGCCAGCAGCAGCCATGACAAGATGTAAGGTACTGGTAAGCCACGAGCCACGTGGCAAAGTATAGATTAATAGAAATGGGCTAAATATAAGAGTAAGAGCTAGACAATGGTAGGCCTGAGCTAATGGCCAAGCAGTTTAAATAATGTAAGTGTCCATATGATTATTTTATACGTTGGTTATGGGACCACAGGGGCTTGGTGGCACCTGGAGAGAAGCTCTCCAACTATTTTGTATTTTGTAGAACTTTTGCTTTGTTGTTTATGCTTCAGTGGTGTGTATTAGATTGTGATATAAAATGTGTACTTCAGTGGGAAAAATGAAAACAGTAATCTCAGTCAATCTTGACAATCATCCTCATGGCTTTCCTATAGCTTTTGAGGAGTGGCCCTCATACTCACTTCTGGGCAAAGAGAGGAGAAAGAATGCATGGAAGAATTTGAGGGGAGGGTAGAGAAAACTTTAGTTTTCTTAGTAGAAAGAAGAGATGCCCCCTTCCCCCTCCCACCCCGAGCCCCTTCTTGTCTCATGTGGATATAATATGCAATGTCTGAAGCCCTGGCCACCCATTTGAGATCAGGACACAATATGTCCACATGCTAAAGCTAGTGAATTTATAAAGCAAGAAGGAGACTTGGTCTTCATAAAATGTCTTAGAGTTTCTGGACTCTCTTCAATAAAGCTTCGCAACAATGATGCAATATGTGTAACACACGGCCAGTGTGACAATTCCCTCCCAGCTCATCTTGGGTCCTTAGTTTCCTCCTACCTTCCCCCTTCTGGTCCGGTCGCACTGAATGTTCCTGTCAGCCTGTGCACCTGGTGTTCATTTGTCCCTCTGTCTCTTCTCAGTCAGACACTGCCAGGCTGACTCCTCACCTTCTTTGGGTTCTCACTCAGAGATCATTGTCTCTTCCAAATCTTTCCTGGCCTCTACTATGCCCCTCCCGACCCACTCATATCCCTCTCTATGTTCCATGTCTTCATCTTGGACTCCCTAAGTGAGGGACACTCTTCCCTCAGCTGCTGAGCACCTGGGCTGTCATGGTGTTGCATTGGTGCCCAATGTGCTATTGGTTTTCCATCCATTAGGCAGATTCAGGAAAGATACAGACTCTCAGAGGCCCTAGCCCCATTTCAGGTGAGTCATGAATAATATGGGATTGGGGCTCAACTTCTGCTGGCCCTATATTGAGGAGTGAGGCTCAAAGGACCCCTTCAGGTCTCAGGTGATGAGGCCTCACAGAAATCTGTAACACCACAGCAAAGCGGGCTTTGAGGAATTCCTGTTCATGGTGGGAGACCCATTCTTACAGCATGAGGCCAGCAGGAAATCTTTAGGAAATGTCATGATTTTTTTTTAACAGCCCAGGATGATTTGTAGGGCCTGTAAAAGGCAAATGGATAAGCTCCTGGCTCACTCTTTCACACAGGAGCTAGGAAGAAAGAACTCGGGCTCCATTTCTAAGTGGGGAGTTTAAGCCACTAGGGAACTGCTAAAACCCACGGCAAGGTGAGGCCGCCACCCAGGGCCTGCCCTGCTCTAGGCTGCCTGGGGGAATCTTGGCACCAGGCTCTGTTCTAAAGCAACTGGGGAATTCTCTTTGTGTAAGAGCTCATGTGCTGAGATATAGTTTAGACAGACACATGGATTCTGAAACATAGGCTAATAGATTTTTATATAAGGGATGTTAAGATGAAAATCACTTAACTTTTTTAAAGCATTTTATTCTACATTTATTTAGTGTGTAACACACACACACACATATACACACTCATATACATGCATGGTCTACCACACACCCATGGAGGTCAGAGGACAACAGATGAGAGGTGGTTCTCTCCATCATGTGGGTCCCAGAACTTAGGTCATGAGGCTTAGCGGCAGGCCCCTTCCCTGTGAGCCATCTTGCTCACCCATCCTCTTTTCCTGAGACAAGGTCTCATATAGCTCAGGCTGGCCCAGAACTCAGGGTATGGTCCTCTTGCCCCTGCCTCCCTGGGATGACACGTGAGCACCACTGTACTTGGCTCTGAGAACCGCTTTCAAGGCCATTTTTGAATTAACATTAGCAAGTCAATTTCCTAAGGCCCTGGGCATGGCTTTGTGTGATCCCTTTCCCTTATCTCCAACATGAGATTCAGAACATGTGCCTTTTCTCAGCAATTGCTCAAGAACGTAGTGTGATCCCAAAGGGACTTCTGTGGCTGGTGACAGCTCCTGATCTGCTGGAGAGCCAGTCACATATCTCTGTGGGTGCTGGGTGCTTGGGTGTGGTCCCTCAGTAACGAGGGCATTTGTGTGTGTGTGTGTGTGTGTGTGTGTGTGTGTGTGTGTGTGCTCTGAATGTACAGGAGGCTTTGTGAGGGCTTGCCCTTAGATTTCAAGTAACGGCTCCAAACTTCGGCACACCACCTGGCCACCTTTTCTGTGTCAAAGGGTCTCACCAACTCCCTTTGTTGAATCGCAGGTAACAACTCTGGGCTAACATAAGAGACTCTTGCCCCATCTCAGAGCCAGGCTGCAGATAACAGTATATTCCCCAAATGGATATAAATTTTAATGGCGTACGCTGCACAACTGCCTTCTCATTAAGTGCGCACATGCTGAAAGTCGTGATGGTGCTTTGTCCTTTAAGGTAATGCTTTGGGAATGACTGTGTACTCCAAGCCGCAGAACTCCTAAGTGCTAGCACAGGGTTTCCCAGGAGCCTTTGCCAGGTCACGTGACCGGAAGTGCTGCTGAAACTTGCTTCAGAGCAGAAAGACCCGTGTGACTTGAGCCCTTCCCCCATCTAGTCCCAGGGGAGGGGACAAATGCGGAGCCAATAGCTGCTCCCAAAACTCGTGGGAGGAGGGGCTGGCCTGAAGGCGCCTTCAGAGAGCACCTTTATTAGCTGCTCACTTTTCTCACCTTCTTATCTTCCTGAGACAGGAAACAGAGCACATGGAGGGAGAGGGTAACTCCTTCCAAGAGTACAAATTAGAAGGCGGAAGAAGGATGCCATAGCTTTCTGAGGTTTCCCCTGCCTTCGAAGCCCTTGCCCAAGACCGTCTGAGACCCCCCCACCTCCCCCGGACCACTGCCTCACACTTGTACTACTTCACCAGGCACCCACAAGCCCCCACCCCCACCCCCGGACTGGACTCCTGGAGGGCTCAGGAGGTGGGGAACTACCGAGTACTAGTATTGACATTGCTATTGCTGTAACTGTAAACTGCTGCATCATAAAAAGAAGATGCACTAGTACGGCCTTGCATGGCTCCCCAGTGTGCTGCATTTCAGCAGCACTATCATCTGAGTGGCTGCAGAAAGTGACTTCATGTTGTTCCATGTTTTTATTCCTTCTACAAACCACTGGGCACAGGGAGTCACAGGAAACAGTTCAAGGGTGGGAAAGTTTGCAGGAGGACACTGCTCTTCACAGAAATCTTCAGAGAGGATTGTTCAGTGCCCCACAAAGAGCCTGGGGTTGCCTGGGAGCCCTAGTTCCTGAGAACAGTGAGCTGCTGCCAGAGAGACACAGGAACCAGGGTCTTCCCTCAAGCCAGGATGTGAAGCCGCCAAAGGAAGCAGAGACCTCCCAGAGGGAGAGACAAGGAGCCTCAGGGAGCACAGAGCACTCACACACACAAGGGCCATCTGTCCAGCTCCGAGTGTCTCCTAACACAGAGCATCCTGGGGAATTCACTAAAATTAAGAGTCTTCTGAGGAATGCAAAACATTCCTGGCGCCAGGAGCAGGCTGGCCTCTAGCCTGTGGCCTTGACACAGGAGCCTTGCGACTAAAAGAAATGAAAGATGCCTCAGTTGAGTTGACCTCCCTTCTCTGGCGCTAAAGCCCACCCCCCAAGTTGCCTTTTGAGTCTTCGGATCCCAAAGACTTGTGTGTTGGGAGAAGGCCGGAGCCATCGACTTGCTAGGCTTCTAATGCTTTGTCTCCCTTTTGGAATGGGCCCTGGCTTTTTGTCACAGAAGCTCTCTGGGTGAAAGGGATAAACGTTGTCATTATAGCTGTGAGAGCAGAATAAGCAGTGTGTTCGTTAGGCTTCCCCACAGAAACAGTACAGCTAAGACATGTATGCAGCTGTGGTCAGTGTGTGTCCTCCATGTCTGATCAACTGGAGTTGCAGGAAAATCATTGCAACTATATGGAACTTTGTAGGATTTCCTTTGTTATTAGTCCCTGTGCTTTACAGTGTGAGAATTACTGACGCTCACACCGTGAATGAGATCATTCAAAGTATATAGAAGTGTACATGTGACTTACATGGAAATACCACATTCATTAAAGGTCGTGAGTATCTGCATATTTAAGTATCCATAGTGGACTGGAACCAGTCACCCAAGAAAGTTGCTCAGGAGTCTATGGGTTGATGAATGGAATGTCTGTTAGGCAGGACCCACAGGCTGGAGATTAAGATAAGGGTTGATGTTGCAATCTGAAGTCTGCCCTCCACTGAGCTGAGAATTTAGCAGACTCCTGAGCAAAATGGCAGGCAGAGATATGTTTGTGTCATGAACCTCACTCAATCTTTTCTCTGAAGGCCATAAATTGATCAAGTGAGACCCTGCCCACACCACAGAAGCCAATCTCTTTATTCAAGGGCCTATTAAGTTACATATTAATATCACTTAAAATACCTTCACTATAGCAACTAGACTGGGGTTTGATCCGACAGCTGGGCCTTTGGGCCCATAGGCTAGCCAAGCTGCTACCTGAAATTAGCCATCACAGGCAATGATGACCTATTCTGGAATGTGACCAGTAGTCCACATTGCCTCATGTCCCCATGAGGACAGACTCCATGCAGAGAGTGTATGCCCATAACAGGTTTTCCAGGACTCCAGGATGGAGGCAGCCTCTTTTCCTTGTATGTTGACTAGAGTCTTATTATGTAGCTCAGGCTGTCCTTGAACTCACAATCAGGTAACCACATGCTGCTGGGATTTCATGCTTCAATGTACCTGTGTCACCTATAGCAATTCAGGGGCCTTTTGTTCCTCTTAGGCTTTATGAGTCTATATTAGGGCTTGCCAAATATTTTCTGTGAAGGGGAAATAAAATTGTTTTCATATTTTCAAGGCACTGCATATGTGTTGCAACCACTCCAGCAAAAGTAGCCATAGACCATAAGGCAATGAATGGGTGTTGCTTTGACAATAAAACTTTATATAACAAGCAGAAAGCCTGAGTCTGTCCATTTTTCTCTCTGCCAAACCTTTGGAAGGACACATAAGCTGCACTGTGGCTTAAGATTCTTTTAGGCAAAAAGAAACAAAGCAAAGAAGACTTCATTATCTCTCGTAATGAAAAGTCCAGATACTGATAGTCTGAAACCTACATTATTCGGTGTCTCAAAGTCGTCTTTAGGGACTACAGTCTGTTTGTCACCTGCCATCTTCAGCATTTTTGGCTCAGCGACTCCTGCTGCTTGCCACAAGCTTCTGAACTTCTCAAAGACACATTCACATTTTTGGGGGGCAGAGAGAAGAGCAAGAGAATGCTGTAGCAGTCTTCCTGTTAGCATTGAGGGCATCTTCCAGAAGCTTTCTCT
Organism: Onychomys torridus; assembly: GCF_903995425.1. Classification (NCBI taxonomy): domain Eukaryota; kingdom Metazoa; phylum Chordata; class Mammalia; order Rodentia; family Cricetidae; genus Onychomys; species Onychomys torridus. Next base: position 131,538,013 of record NC_050445.1, read on the forward strand.
CATTATCACTGTTCAGAGCTAGGGATGGTGGTTCACTGAGGCTGGGCCAAGTACACAGCTGCCCAAGGGGTGGGTAGGTGTGTGGTGAAACTTAAGACTCCACAAGGTGGTAAAAGCTGTTCATGAGAAGAAGCCCAGCTGTTGACGAGGCTGGGAATCATGTTGTGCTGAGCAAGCAGATGGTGAGGAGAGAAGAGAACAGGCTGGACAGACAGAAGTCTCCAAAGGTACTCCCCTTTACAGATCGCCATGCCCAAGGACCACAGCTCTAGGGAACTGAGAGACCCCTAGCTAGAGAAGAGCCATACAACCATGGGGCACTGAGAGCCACCCACAGCCACAGCATTAGGAACTGAAAATGCCTAAGGGAGAATGAGGAACAGCCACTGGGGTGAAGGGGAGGATGTTGGGGTGGGGGTGGGGGCTAGCCTCCTCTGGGGCAGGAGCATGGGGTCTTGGAGATGCTGTTTAGGCTGGTATCTCTGTCAACTTAGCTAGAGACCCCAGGCCTTGGAGGCTGCTTCTTACAGGCAGAGGACTGAGGAAGCCTTGCTGAGGCTAGGTTCTTATCCCAGGCTTGGAGATGGCAGGAGCAAGGTCTGGTGTAGTTGGTACAACACTTTCTGCCCATATGAGAAGGGGGAGGAACACCCAAGCATGTGAGCACAAGGAAGCCCATAATGAGAGCAGGCGGAGGTCTGGTTCTGCTTGTTGGGGTGTGGGCTAACAGCTGCTCAGCACGGCATAAACACAAAGGGCTGTGCGCGGCGTTCCCTAAAATGCCACGCCGATGTTGAAGATGTTGCAGACTGGCCAGCTAGAACTCCGTGATTGTGGAGTTTGGCTGTTGCAGAAGCAGAGCCAAAATGATCCTGGGCTGTCTGTGGTTTCGTTACCACGAGTTCGTCTCCGTCCTCTGTGTCTGGCTTACCGCCACTTACCGCCACCGTTCCTGGGAGAGCCGCCTATAGTCTATGGTATATCTCTATAGTCCACAGAGGTGAAGATGAGACAGAAGTCAAGACTTGTTCTGAGAGCATTTGGCATGCCTAGTTCTACCCAAGCTGGCCTCCTAACGCCTCACTTCCCTCACCCTCCTTATTAACCATTTCCTGTCCTCTTCTCCTTCCACTCCTTGAGAAAAATGGGGCAATGGGTAATTTAAGCAGAGGGGGAAGTGTCTACTCTGGACTGCATGTTTGTGTGCCCATCCCCCCAAAATCATCTGTTGAAGTCCTGGTCCCTAGTATGGTGGTGTTGGGAGGGGGGCCACTGGAAATGACTGGGTTAGTTGCATGGAGCCTGCATGAATGGAAAGAGTGTCACAGGAAGACGAGACACAAAGAGATAGTTTTTACCTTGGAAGCTGCATAAACCAGGAAGCAGGTCCTCCCCAGCCCCTTCCCATGCTGGAGTCCTGATCTTGAGCTGTCAGAACAGGGAGACGTCAGTGTGTGCTGTTTAAGCCTGGTCTGCACTGTTTGTCTCTGCTGCCCAAGCCAAGACGGGACATTAGGTCAAAACTCTCCTCACTTGGAGGTGAAGGGAGATGAGAGCAAATGTCTGTCTACCCCAGATAGGATACCAATGGCAGACCATGAAAACAATTCCTCCAAGTTTGGACTAGTGAACCAAGTGAGTATATAGGGGTTACTAGAGTGTGGACTCAAAGGCAGGTACAAAGCCCAGGCTAGCATCAGTGATGACTCACAAAAGCAAGATGGCTCATTGCACAACTTGAAGGCAGATTCTACTCCCTGAGCACTGCTACTTCCACAACACCGGGGAGGGGCCCCGTGATCCTGGACTCAGGCTTTCTGCGTCTTCTAAGTTTCCTTAGCCTCTGGGCCTTAGGAGCCCCCAACCTCCCAGCTAGAAGGGAGTGTTTCAACTCCAAGGAGACACCTTCAGAGCAGAAGGGGTTTCTGAGTGGGCTCTGGAGCCACCAGCAGGTGGGGTCTATGACCAGCCTCAGCCTTTGGTCCCTTGCTGATGTTAGTACCGTCACCCAGAGCCCAGCGGGGAAGACATGGGACTGTTTTCAGCCGCAGGGCAATGTGCACATGACTAAACTCTTCATGCTTTGTTTTCCTGTCCACAAGATGGGACTGGAACTTACCAGGAATTCTAGGGTGTGAGGACTGAAGGAGATGACATGTTCAAAGCAGGGCACACACTGGGGGCTCAGTTCTGGTTATTGCTGTGTGATTTACCTTATGTTTACTCCACCGCATGAGGAATTGGCTTTGATTTCTGTGAAAGACTCATCTGAGTGCTTCAGAGTATTGCCTGTGGCCACACTTCCCAGGCCTCAGGATTGGTGTAACTGACCAGAATGCCGCTCTTACACTGGAGGAAGGCCCAGGAAATGCAGGCAGGAAAACTTTTCCAGGGCCAGGGAAGCTAAACCTTAGGAGATTCCCAGGGCTCCACTGCAAGGTTACACAAGCAGTTAACAGTTGCTGTGGACAAAACAGCCCTGGCAAACCAAACTGCCTGCATCTGTAACCGGGAACTCCTGAGATGCTGCTCTGATGAGTTCTCGCCCATGCTAGGGTGGCTTTGAAGTGATGCAGCCTGCTTCTGAGTCATCCATGCTCCTGCAAGCAACTCCCTCCCTGTAAGTAAACCCAATAAACCCACTGACAGCATCGGGGCTAGACCTGTGTGGCATCCTTAGGTTTGTCTGTTGGTGCTACCCTAACTAGAGTGAAGAGACACTTGTTCACCTCTCACCAGGCAAAGCCACACAAGAGATACAACCCAACTCTCCTTTGTCCATTTCCAAACTGCCCAAACTTATCACTCAACATAGCACTTGTGACTCCTTGGGAGGCCCTGTCTGCCTCTTGTTGGCAGAGTGCTAGACTTAGCCCTTTAGCCCCAGTGCCTCATGGGATATGTAGTCCACACAATAAGTACTTGATGATATTTGCTGAGCTAAACGGACTCTTCTCTTTAACACTGTTCTCAGAGCTTATACTAGCACCGAGAGTCTAAAATAAAGGAACACGCTTGTTCCACTCTGGAAAGAGGAACCAGTGCTTAGGGGCCTGAAGATATCTCACCCAGTTTCCTGGAAGCCGGATATTCAAATGATAGTGTCTGGAGGTAGCGTGTAGCCTCAAACAGAGCAGCTGCTTAGGGACAAATGAGTCATCTTCCACTTATCTGCTCTTTGAAGGGCAGTTTGATTTGACACTCCTGGGTGCTTCCATGTCTGTGAGCGGGTAAGCATTCCCTTCAAGACTCTGGAATCAGACCTAGGATAGTCTCCACTCTCACAGGTCTTAGGCGATGACCCCAAGTCCCAGAAGTTCTTGCTATTAAACAAATCACAGTTTATTCTAGATTCTGGATGCCTCCTGGGCTTGCTCTGTTGCCCAGTCACAAGTTCCTTATTAATACCTACAGTTGGACCCCTTGAGCAGCAGAGTGGCAGGACCTTTAGGCATGTCTCATATGAAGAACGACCTAAGGCCTCAAATCTTAGCAGATTGCCTTTGGGTGGCCCAGTCTCTATGCAGCTGTTTCTCTCTTGTCAAACGGTGGAACTCAGACTCTAACATCCACCTAACTGAAATTCCACTTAGCCAGAACTCCACTTCCTGTTTCCATGAGAGCTTAGCTCTTCCCCTTTTTCCTATAATGACAAGACATTGGCCACTTGGGTAACCATGAGAAACCTCATTCCAGCCATCATGGGCAATTCTTTACCCTCCAGACTTCCCCTTTCTTCCACCTCCAGCCTGTAAAATACACTACTGTCCAACAGCAGGCCAGCAACTGGCCCCTGATTCTAAGCGTCACGTGACAGGCAAAGCTGTCAGCACAGACAGCTTGTGATTCTGTGTACACAGGGTATGGGATGAAAGGTTCTTCTTCCTTTGAGAAGTCAGCCAGGAGCAGGATGGGAGAGAACCCAGGAAGAGAGGCGCAGCTACTCTCTTAGACAAGCCCATTACTGGGATAAAACCAGTATGTAGAACGTGAAGGAATGCCTTGCAGCCTAGAGAGACAACTGTGGGCCATAGAGCTGACTGGCCAGCTGACCAGAAGGGAGCATATTGTCTGAAGACTCCCACATCCCAGGAAAGTGGCAAGAGGGACCCTGTGACGCCATTACTTGTGTTATTGTATCTGAGCCTCTGCCAATCTCAGGGAGAGGGGCTACAGTGAAGCCCCCTTTATAAACAGGGAGGTGGAGGCTTAGAGGAAATCCATATGCTCTGGCTACATCACAGACACAGATACAGATACAGATACAGATACAGATACAGAGCCCAGGGGTAGTAGGGCTTGTGTGTATGATGGGGAAATCATCATCAACATGCTCTATCTTCTCACAGTCATAGAAATGAGCAAGTGAGTGAATGAGTGAGTAAATTAATGAATAGAGCAGTTCTCTTGGACGCAGAGTAGCTCAGAGCACCCTCTCCCCTGCAAAAATTACTGTTTAATGTAATATGCTTTGATCTTGGAGAAAACCTGAAATATCAACCATTTAAATCTCTGAGAAAGGCAAGGGCTGAGAAAGGCACAGCAAATGGAGAAATAGTCACAAAAGATCAGTGACTGTTGAACCCTGACTCTATCATGATCTGAGGGGTGTCTATTGACCCTTCCTTTTATTTTCTGAGACAAGGTCTCATGTACGCCATATCCAGCTAGACTGGAGATCGTTATACAAAGACGAGGATGACTTTGAACTCCTGGTCTCCTGTTCCTGCCTTCCTAGTGCTGTATCATAAGCATGAAGCCGTGGTCCTGATTTTATGACGTGCTGGGGATGGAACCCAGAGCTTCAGGCATGCTAGGCAAGTACTCTATCAACTGAGATACACCCTCAACTCCCCAGATCCCCCTCTAAGCTGTGGTCCTACTCTGAGAGGAACAAGATGTTGTGTCCCCCATGTCTCTTGTCTCTGTGCTGAAGTTCCATTCCAGGAGGTCTAGCAGGGTGGTGGAGCCTCCCTCATAACCCAATGCAAGGGATTCACAGCTTGGTGAGTACAAAGCCAGACAAACACAGCCAAGACACAGAGTGGAGAAAGACTGGATGCTGGCAACAGGCAAGGAGAGCATCAGAGTATTCCAAACTCAATGTCCTTCTCAGACCGAGGGACCACAGGACCTCACCCAGGAAACCTACATCCATTTACATAGTGGTGGCCTCATTCCTGAGCATGCTCACTTAAGAAGGAAAAATAGAGCCAGGCTGTGGTGGCGCATGCCTTTAATCCCAGCACTAGGGAGGCAGATGCAGGCGGATCTTCGTGAGTTCGAGGCCAGCCTGGTCTACAGAGTGAGATCTAGGAAAGGCGCAAAGCTGCACAGAGAAATCCTGTTACGAAAAACAAAAAAAAAAAAAAAAAAAAAAGGAAGGAAAAATAGTAGCTCTATTTTTAGGGCATGTGTAGTTCAAGGCCGTGGTAAGACAGGATAGAAAGACAGGGAAAACTTAGGGGCACATGAGAAGGGAAAGGTGGCCCTCACCTGAAGACCTAGTTGGTATTTAAAGAAACTCCAATACAACCAATAACACTGAAATAGCTTTCAGAAATGCTGGTTCTCCTAAAGACATCTCAGGCAAGAATGCCATAAAGCAACAAATAAAGCATGCTTACTCGGGGCCAGGGCATTTGTAACCTTGAGTTAAACTCTATTAGCACTCCTTTCTTATCCCTAAAGCTGAGTGGTACACCACATAAGTTCATCTTCCAATTTCATCTACATAAGGGACTTCTTTAACATAAGATAAATAAGTAAACCTGTTGATACGATTTTATTTAAAATTTGAACTGCTTAATTTTTAAACTTTGTTGAATCATTAAACGTTACTGTAAATGATGCCCTTTGAGCAGTGTGTCTTACAGAGTGGTGCGTCCTGCCCACAGCCATTGTAAAGGCGCTCAAGTGGGGAGTGGGGAGTGGGGTGCTTCTTGTGAGAAGCCCACGACTATCGTGTATCAGTTATGTAATGTCCTTTTCCTAAGATAGTCTTTCTCTCCCTTGCCTTCTGCCAGCACTTACGTATACATGAAGCTTGAGGGTGCACTATCCTTGTCTGTCTGTCTTTCTTTCTTTCCTTCATTTGTTTGTTTGTTTGTTTTCCAGAGCTGAGGGCCGAACCCAGGGCCTTGTGCTTGCTTGGCAAGAGCTCTACCACTGAGCTAAATCCCCAACCTTGTCTTTATTTAATGAACTTGGTAACTTTGCTCCCGTCTGATTCGTCCCGAAATCCTTTACCACAGTGAAGTCAGTATTCTGGCTTTACCTGAGTGGAAGCCCCCAAGGGAAGACGCCCCCATGGGAGGGAGCTATTAGGCCAGGACTAAAGCTCTGAGCTGTAGCACCCCCCCCCACCCCCACACACACACTGTAGCACCTGTTTAAAGGGTTAAAATGACTGGAACGGAAATACTTCTGGGCACACTCAACTTGTATCATAAAGTTTGAGTTGAGAATAAAACAAGACACTTTTTATACAGAGCATGTTTTAATATAGGCATTTACCTCCACTGCTGCTGACATCACTTTGTAGGTCAGATCCGGGAACCTCTATTGCAAGCTCAATAGACTTACAATATGACAGCCTTGATGGCTCCACCTCCTCTGACTCCTCGGGTAGAGGTTCCACATTGGCAAGGACAAAGCAGGACTGCTGGGGCCTGCTTCCTCCTATGCTTACCCATCCAGGAAAGGTACTCCCCAGGGAAACAGGCAGCCAGCTATCACTCCTCGAGGGGTTACCCAGGAAGAAAGAATGAAAAGCTCAGAGCTCTGCCTGGGGGAATGACCTCACTCAGAACAGGATGTGAAGAATTCCATTCACACTGAGTTCTCAGAAACATTGTAAACACAACTTGGAGAGAATAAATAAAAGGGTGTTCAGAACTCCATGGTGCTGGTAGCAATCAACAAAATGCTGACCCCTTACTTAATAGTGAACTGGAGACACTGAAGCCAAGGGGAAGCCTGTCTTGGGAGCTCAGGATGCTGCTGCTGAGTGAAGTCTGTACCCGTCCTGGAGCAGTTGGGTTAAGGATGTGTGTAAGCTCACAATTATCCCTTCTGCATGCAGATCCTTTAACAAAGGAGCTATGCTCCTTGGACTTAAAAAAAAGCACAGTCTCTGGCTAAACATAGATTAGGAATAACTCCTGAAAATACAAACCTTAAGCCTAAAGTGAGCACTGTCCAACAGTCCAGCACACAAAGCCATGTCTTCTTAGGAGGCAGACAGAGCTCTCTGTCCCTGACTAAAGGCTGGGGCAAACATAAACTTGATTTATAACAGATGACTCCAAGCCGCATTCTTTTCCCATTTCAGTGGCAAAGGGTATCTAATTGGTCCAAGGGATTAACCATAACTATTGACCGATAAATGAGTTTTGCAGACCCAGGAGAAACTCCTAGGTAACCACTCTAAAAGATCAAGGGAAAAAAAATCCAGGTAGGGATATCAAACATTGAACACTGTGGAAAAAATAGATTGACTTCACAGAACTAGTCCAGCCAAGTCAGTAAACAAATGGATAAAGAAACCAGATCTGAGGTGGGGAGAAGGCGGAACCAGCCCTCAGAGCTGTAGCATGCAGTGGCTGCAAGGTCCAGGTGCTAACAAAGAACTTTCAGGCACGCAAAGAACAAGAAAATGTGATACATGATCAGAAGAATAGGACGAGAGACAGAGCTTTCAAGAAGCCCCCGGTGTTGGACATAGTTGGCCAAGACTCTAAAACTACCATTGCACATTTGTCCAAGGAACTAGAGTAAATCATATGTAAAGACCAAAAATAAAGAGTGATGCAGATGGAGAAAGCCAATGAAGACGTAGTGAAAGAAAAGGACAGTGTTATAGGGTATTATGTGGTTTAAATTAGGAGTGCTTAGCACAGCAAGCCTCACAAAGATACGAGGCAGATGAGTGGCTCCTTGGACAGAAACTGGGAGGTGAGGAGTGAATCTCAATGGTTACTGGGCTGGGTTTCATTGTGGGGTGTGATGAGTATGTTATAAACTAAAATAGTGATGTGTATAATGAAAGATTATGAATACACTAAAATCCATTTGACTGTATGCTTTCAGTTGGTCAGTTTTTATGACAGTGAATTATATTTTAATAAAGATGTTTAAGAAAAGTAAAACCAGTTAACCAACCAAGCAAGAATCAAAGATTTTTAAAAATATGTAAGAGCTGACGGAATGTCACCCGTAGGCTTATGTGTTGGAACATGTGTTGTCCAGAGGGTGGCGCTGTAGGGGAGGAGTTACTGAACCTTTAGAAGGTGCAGCCTTGCTGGAGGAAGTGCATCACTGGGGGTGGGTTTTGAGGGTTCATAGCCTCATGTGGCTTCCTGTCACACATACACTCATTTCCTGTGTGTGTATGAAGTGTGACCAGCTGGCTTTTAACTCCTCCTGCTGCTTCCCAGACCTTCTCTTCTCATGGACTCTAGCTCTCTGGAACTGTAGGCCACGCCCACTCTTTCTTCCATAAGATGCTTTTGGTCATGGTATTTTATTGTGGCAACAGCAAATAACTAATACAGAGGCACAGGAAGAGAACAGTAAAACCTGGCTCCTCCTGGTTACAGGATTTGTACCCTCTGGCCTCTGGCCTCTGGCCTCTGTCAGTTGGAGGCTCTGTTCCTGGGGCTCCAGCCCTGAAATCTGGAGTCAAGGTGGTCTCTTGGATCTGTACTGGCCTTGCCTCAGACTAATTCAGGGTGTCCATGCTGGCGTTTCCTTGTTCTTTCCTCACAATGAGGTCCCTGTAGTAAAGGGACACACCCACCCACACCCACATTTCATTTTTTGTTCTCCCCTGACTGTACTATCTAACATCCTTCATTGATGGAAGTCAAAGAAACAGCTTTCGTGCCCCTGTGGTCAAGGGCTCATAGTAACCCATCGGACGTCTAGCTTTTGACTAAAGATAAGTTGAGTAGCTCTCGCCTACCTACTCCAGGCCTCCTAGCTTGCTTTCTGCCTTTGTTCCCACAGTCTGAGCAAACACATTCTTACAAGCAGCCTTCTTCTGCCCATCTGAAACACTGGCCGTGCTAAGCACCAGGCCAACACCACCTCATTTTCACACACTTCTAAAAAAAAAAAAAAATTACCTCATAGGTGCTGAAAATTATACAATCAACATGTTACTTATCTAGACTTCCTTATCTATAAAGTGTGTGCTTTGAGACTCAGCTCTCAGAGAACCCTGAAGTGAGTCCCAGACACAAACTATAGGGCCCTTCCTTCCAGTTGCTCGTGCACTATGGTCAGCTATGAGGAATAACGCATCAGTTCTTCCTAGCAACACTCCCGTGGACCAAACATACTATTTAGAACTCAAAGGTGTGTTGCAAATCTTTTTACTGAGAAATATCTGACTCAAATTCACCGTCACCTTGGTAGTCCCCAGATGGCCGAGCCCCCAGATGGAGAGCATGCCTGCCTGCTCACTCCCCTTTCCCCTTCTGCCCTTCTTTCCTCTTCCCCCTTCCTTCCTGTTTTGAGAAGACACCCGTTTATCACTCATCCTGTTCCCAGGTACCTAAGCATGGCAGATGTACTTCCCTGGGCTGTGTGGCTCTCTGGGGGCAGTCCCCCTGGGTCCTGACCTACACTCTGTGCTACATCCTGGTTATTCCTGCTACAGGCTCTCAGACTCTTTCAGCTTGCACCATTTACTTGGAATCTGAACACTGCCCATATAGTGGGGGATGGGGTGGGAGGAAGCCCTTAGCTATCCTTCTGGAATGAGAGATGCTCTTCTGACCAGCTTTCCTGGCAGTGAGCACAGAGTGGCATTGTTTCCCTGGGTGATTCTGAAATGCCTGCTGCCCAGCCCAGGCCCAGAGTATGCTGAGAATGCAACCCACAGCCAGGCTGTTCTCACTTGAGATCTGAAGCATCCTTTTCCATATCTACCCTGAGCAGTTTTGCTCAGGATTCATGGCCACTTCATCCAGAACCTTCTGTTGAGGTGCTTACACTGCCGATGCACCCCTGGACCATTAGCACCAGTAGGCTGCATCCCACACAAAATACCCCGTAGGGTCTTTGCTGAAGGCTGAACCCTTTGATGGGTGCAAGGGAAGCTGAGCTGATGTCTTCTGTTCCTTTGGGGCTTAGCAAATTGGGTCTGCATTCTTGTGGAGAATGGAGCCATGGTCTGTTTTCCCCAGTCTGGCCCAGAGGAAGAGACTGTGTTGATTCCATATGGCAAAGCCTCATTTGAACCATCCTGGAGGTCTCCACAGATCTGACTTGGTACACTATCTCATAGTTCTGAAGCTCAAGTCTCCACTGAGATGTGTAGAGCAGCTGACCAAATGAATACCCTGAGTTCTCTACAGGGACCATGGCTATTAGGAGTCCTCTGGCAGGTCCATCCATCTGTAGACCTCTAGCTGAGAAGCTCAGAACAGGTCAGTGGCCATGAGAGAAGGCAGAAAGAGCGGGGTCTGGGAGGGAGGAGGAATGATGGGGGTCGTGTCAGAGGCAGTTTCCTCTGGCCCACTGTCACTGTCATCCAGACCTTCAGTGAGGGACGGGATGATTCTGACCACATTGTCTTCAAAGTGTACCTGCTTCTTCTTGGCCAAGGAGTCAGCTGGCTCCAGCGCCAGTTCCATTAAGGTATCTTGGGGCTGCAGGACACGTGGCTTCTTGTTCCCCTTCAGGATGCTCTTCATGTGGATGAAGAATGAGCCAGGCCCCTCCTTGAGGGCCCCATGGAAAGTATACGTTTGCTCAGTGTCCCCAGAACCTGTGGTGCTCACAATGCTGCTGGAAGGGTCTGTGTACTGGTCTGTGGGGGCCAGCACTTCTGGGGCAGCCTTTCTTTTCTTCCGCTTGCTCAGCAGGAAGTAGGCCAGGCCAGTGATGATTAGCATGGAGCCTAGAAGAGATCTGGGAGGTCAAGATACTGCACAGACATGCCATGAAGGAAAACTAGAAGCTGGGCAAGCCTTTCTCTCCACAGAGCCACTTCTGTATGTTCCATGTTGTACAGCCATGATCAGCACCCCAATAGGTCCAGCCTTCACATATCCACATCAGACTCAGGCTGACATGATGATGTGATAAGGCTAAAAGGTTAAAATAAGTGCTGTGCTATGGGGCCAGGGTTCCAAAGAAAGAGGGTTCTGCCTTCATACAAGAGTTGGTCTCGATACTGACTGCCTGACTTCCATCACTACGCTTAGCTTCTCTCTCAGGGTGGATTCTTGGGACAAGGCATGTAATGGCCTTGCTAGATATGTGTGCTGCTGTGGCTCCTGAATCTGTCAGATGTCTTCTCACTCCTAGAAATGTGGAGACTCCTCAGTTCCCACCCAGGAATCTTGGGGAGATGTGAATCTCTCATGTTCAGTAACACAGAGAATACTGGCCGTGGCTCATCCGCGCTACCCTGCAGACTCTGCTGTGGTCTCCCACAAGGAGCACAGCCCACCTATGGGAATCCCGGAACCTGTCTGCCAGTTCCAGGGTATCTTAAGTCTGCCTCTTCAAGGGGCAGGGCTTATGGCTCACTCAATGTCAGGGTGAATCCTCTAGTGACTTTCTTCAGGGGCCAAGGCATATACGCTAAAAAAGAAGACAGCTTACTCTCCTCCAGTTTACTCTGGGGAGGTTTTCTTGGTATTTCAGATGGTCTTTGGGAGGGGTACAGTGCTTATAGAAATAATGAGGAACTAAGAGGAGGGTTGTAGAGAAGAAGGGAGGAGACAAGTGCAGAGGTGAGGACGCCACTTCTGGGGTTAGAAATTGAGTCATCGGGCAAAGCACTAGGAGGAGGAAGAGGAGATAAGGCTGACATGCTGTTTGGGGGTCCCATAAAGTCTGGAGCTTAGAGCTGAAAGGGTAGGTTTTGGGTGTGTGTGGAAGGGTCTGGGCTGAGAATTAGCCATCCTAGTCTTTGAAAGCGGTCAGTGAGAAGACAACACAGGGTCCCATCAAGGGTCCAACCCCCAGATGGCTGTGTCTAGGAGGGCTGCACCTCAGGATGTGCCTGCCGCTCGGTCAGCACAGTGGACATCTGACCGTCAGTCTCACATACTGGGTCAGAGAGGGCAGAGGGGCTGGTGGGGGCTCTGGGAGGCAGAACCTGATCCTCATGCTTAGAACACATCTGTGCAGGGCCCACATACTTCCGTTACCCCTGGTACTCCTACCTGGAATGGTCACATGCCAGACCAGGACAGGGTGGAGGAAGCAGGCCACAGACAGTAGCATGTAGGCCAGGAACTTCTGGAAGCAGCCCAGCCAGTGGGCCTTCTCCCTTGCTCTGTGTGCCAGAGACCCCGGCTGACACCTGGGAGAGGGGATTAGGGTTAGCAGGTTAGTAGAAATTATTCCAGGAAAGTCCCGGCTCCACAGAAGACTGTGGGAGCCTGGGGCTGAGCCCTTCACTAAGCAGCTCCACAGAAGGCTGTGGGAGGTTGGGGCTGAGCTCTGCTGTGTCTCTGATCTCTGCAGTAGCTCCTGCCTGAGTATCTGAAAGAGGTTGGAGCCACAGAAGCCCAGGGTCCTCACTGTGGGTCCTGTAATTAGAGCACTTCTTTGAGTCACCCCAGAGGGTCCACGGGGTTACTACAGGCTTCTCTGGCCCTTGTTTTTAGCTGTGGTTTTGGCCAACAGGAAAGGAAAGTTGATGGAAGTCTCAGGGCTTTTTTGGAAGTCTTCAATGGACCAGTAATGGTGTGCAGTACAAGAAGTACCCTCCTGGGACCACTGTCAGAACTGGACACTGCACAAAGGACAAGCAGGCTGAGATTCAGCTGTACCATGCTTACTGAATCTTGTCAGACACAGGACAGAAATGGCCTGGAAAAGCTTCATTTGTTTACTGACACACAGGGACCACCAGGGTAAAAGCGGAGCCCTAATATGCTGAACAGATCTCTTCAGGGATCCTGTCTCCAAGTTTCAAAGTAAGACAATGCCTGTTTTCTCAGAGCATGAAGGTTCCACCGGCACTAAGACCTTGCCTCGTACAGCTCATTGGTGCCCTCTGGTGTCTGTCTGTGGTATATGTGCACACATACAAGCTGACAGGTCCTTCTGAGACTAAAACATCCCTGCAATGTTGAGAATTCTGAGGCAGGTTGGGGATTTAGCTCAGTGGTATAGTGCTTGCCTTGCAAGTGCAAGATCCTGGGTTCAATCCTCAGCTCAAAAAAAAAAAAAAAAAAAAAAAAGAGCATCCTTTGAGGCAGAATTCGGAAGAAGAGGGATGGGCACACTACTGCCCAAAGGCTGAGCCCAGGAAGCAGCTAGTCCTCCCCACCCCCCCCCCACTCCCACCCGTACACACAAGGTGCAAGGTCTAGCTAGCTAAATCTGAGGTCTGACTCTCACTGACCATTTGGAGACCAGACTATCTGAGCTCTGCTAGCCACAGTCCAGGTTCTGAGCCCTTACCAACTGATGGCACACTGAGCCATGCCTGGCCAGCAGCAGGGCCTTTGCTATGTGAATGCTAGAAGAGCCAGTTCTTACACACTGCTCTGTTCCCCACAAGCTGCCTACTGCAGGGTCCTCAACCTGTAGTGGGCAGCATGGACACAGTCCCAGAAACTGAATGTCCTGGAGTAGGGAGAGCTGGCTTTGCAGGGGAGTCTGGTTAGAGGCAGGTCCTGACTAGATCTGTCCAGCTGAACACAGCAGAAAGCCGGTGACTCAGCCGAGCTGATCTAAGACCTCTCCAGGCTGGAGCTTGATGCTTCTGGAAGGAGAACCAGTTCACAGTGGCCTCAGAAGCAGGGCAACCTCAGCCATGGCTCCATAGGTGAAGTATCTATCTGGGGCTGGGACAGGAAGTTTGCAAAGATCACTTCTGGAGGCTACTTACTTGAAGCAGATGGCCAACAGTTGTGCCACAAAGTAGGTCCCTTCACACACGGAGATGGTGACTCCTGTAAACCTGTGGATGAAAAAAAAAAGGTGAGGGAGAGCAACCTTGGATTTATCAAGGTTGTCTGCTTGCAGCTACTCTGATTCCCAGGCATCTCCACGGGTTGACACAGTGACCATGATTCCCACCCCCATATATTCATGTTTACCAGACATATATGTGTATGTATACATGTATGTGTGTGTGTGTGTGTGTGTGTGTGTGTGTGTGTGTATTCCCTGATCATATTTACATATAAACATATATATCTATGACTAGGGAATATGTATGTATGTATGTATCTATCTATCTATTTATCTATTGGTGTTTGCTGAATAAGGAAGTGATTATAGAGATTCCTGGATATGTGAATGTGTGGGCAGATGAAACATAGAGTTAGTGGACAAAAGGGTGAATGGATGGGTTATGGGTAGATGGATGGAATATATGGATGGATGGATGGATGGATGGATGGATGGATGGATGGATGGATGGATGGGGGAATAAGTGTTTAGGTGTGTGAGTGAGTAGGCAAGTCTGTAGATGGATGAATGGGTAGGTGGAAAGGTTGGTGGGTGTTTGGCTAGCTGGCTGGATGAATGAGTAATGAGTGATTTGATAAAGGATAGATGCACTGGCACATGGGTGCATTAGTAGGTAGGATGTATGGATGAGACAGATTCATGGGTAGGTGATGGACAGGTGGATGTGTAGAAGGGCAGGCGGATGCATGAGTGAGTGCATGGAAGGATATTGGCTGATTATGAGGTCGTCTCAAACCAGAACTTAGAAGCCTCTGTGGCTCCACCTCTGAGATGAGGTGAAATTAGTATGGGAAGTGGGTTACTCTGAGTAGTAGATAACCATGGAGTGAGCTAGAACAGAGCAGGCAGGCAGGGAGAGCACAGGTGTACATACTCACAGCAGATAGAAGGCCAGGCTTTTGAACTGTCCCCGGAGGAAGGTCTCAGTGCCCACTCCAATTAACACTGCAGAGGAAGAGAAGAAGGAAGAGTCTGGGTGTAACACTCCACAGCATTGTCCTATGAGCAAACTTGGCTAAGGCAGGAGTTTCTTCCTGAGGTCTGAGGACCTATTCCATGTGTACTGACAGCTGTGGCTACATAAAGAGAGCAGGAAGATTTCTGGGTGGTCCCCAAAAGCCACAGGAAGAGCCCCAGGAACACCACAGAAGCCACTGTCTGTCTGTGTGCCCAAGAGACTGCCTCAACTAAGGGCAGCAGCCCTTCAGGCTCTTGGCTATTTTCTGTGATGGCTTCCAAGACTCTTGCCATCCAGGCCCAGGCCAGGGTATGTGTTTTGTGCTGTGCCATGGGTGAAAGTTGCCTCAGTTCCACTCTCTTGCTGGGATCACTGAGCTTGTAGCTGGTGTGTAGTACCCATAAACATAAGATAGTCAACCCAGAAGGTGCTCAGCCTAGAGTTAAGGAAGTATTCATTCTGAAAGTGGCTCTCATAATCAAGAAAGTACTCACTCAGAATTGAAAAGGATGCTCACTGTGAATTTAAGGTGATATTTACTCCATGTTGGTCTGAGCCCTCTGAGCCCCTACAGAGTAACAGAGGGTGATACACAAGACATATTGAGAAGGATGGGACTTTTGGGCTACTTTATACTGTCACAGCTTCAAGAAGGATCTGAAATAGGAAAATTAATGAGCAACGTCAGTGAATGAGGAAGGGCTCTTTACCCACAGTGAGTACATGTGTTAATGATGTAAAATATAAAAACAGGCATGTTCTTTCCTCTTCAGAGGACTGATAAGGATAGACTAGCTCTTATCATAGTTCTATAGTACCTCACAACACTCCATCAGATATTAAAACAGAATGTCTGTCACCACCATGACACATGCTGTTTGCCTTTTCTAGAACAAAGCAGAGATGTTGGACCAGTTGGTGTACATTCACCAAGATAATAAGGTTTGTTAACACAGAGGACGTTGTTGAAGATTCCAAGCATGGCCAGGAGGCTCCCTGTGTGCTCAGGTCTAGGCAATGGACATAGGTGAGCCAGAATTGAGAAGCAACATGGGAAAAGGTCTGAATTTGTAGTAGAAACGTGTGGACACTCAGTTGGAAGAGATTTCAAGGAAACCTTGGTATTTATTGTTTAATTCTAATCAGACTGTTTGGGGAGAATTTCCCCATGGCAGCAGGATTCACCCATTTTGTACCTGATCATTTTTCTTTCCATTCCTCTTTTTCTGTGTTTCAGCGCTGGGGAGCAAATCTAGGGCCTTGGATAAGTTTGGCAAACTCTTGGCCACTTACATTAGTGGGCCCAATAGAGTCTTTAAATATGACCCACAGGGGAAAATGCCATTTGAGGTGTCTGTTTTGGCTTTAGCTGGTAACAGTTACTGTGAATAGATTGCAATTATTGCTCTGGCCCTACGCTCCTCTTGGTATCCCACCCTTCATTTGTGATTTCACCATCCCTTGTCTGTGGCAGAGAGTTGTGTCTCTCTGACTCTGGGCTCAACAATGTGACTTTCTCTGAGCAATGGGACTTTCTAAACACAATGCAAATAGAGACATAAGATGGACTTGAGAACTTGGCCTACTCTCTTGTGTCTCTGGCACCACCAGTCTTCCCACTGAAATGTGAGAAACCCATGGAACAGAATTGCCTTGTCATCCCAGTCAAGGCCAGTCTAGATAAGTCATCAGCTGTCCGGCCTCCAGGCAGGGAAGCATAGGCAGCCAACATTAACAGAGTTGCCTAGCTTACTCAGCAGGATGTGAGAACATCTAAGGCTTCCTGCTGTATGCCCCAGAGGTTTTCAGGTGTTTGAGGACATCATTTTAGCAAGATAACACATGCACTTTCAGTGACAGCTTTAGTGAGACATACTTGGCCTCCAACAAATAGCACATGTTTAAAGTTCAGTTTGGTAAGCACAGATGTCTTTACTCATGAAAGCATTACTACGTGAAGAAAATGGACATTATAATTATCTGGAAAGTTTCCAGGTACCACATCAGTGAGATTTTTACCTTCTCTTTCCTTGGCCCACT
Source organism: Onychomys torridus (assembly GCF_903995425.1). Lineage (NCBI taxonomy): Eukaryota > Metazoa > Chordata > Mammalia > Rodentia > Cricetidae > Onychomys > Onychomys torridus. Next base: position 131,554,961 of record NC_050445.1, read on the forward strand.
CCTAACCAGCTGGCAATCTATTTCTATCACTAGAGATTAGTTTATGTTTCCCATGAGTTAAGATAAATAGCATTGAATAGTATATACTCATATTTGGCTATTTGTTACATTCACACAGTTATTTCCACTTTGGTTTTTTTTTTTTTCTGTAGTGTGCATTAATAGTTTGTGCCAATCTATGCCTGGCTGGTATAGCTGACAGGGGTGTGTGTGGGGGAACACACCTCACTTTGTTTATACTAGTACTTGAGAATTTCATAGCCTTGCCAATGATTCAGTCATCCTAATATATGTGTATGGCTTCTCATGATATGGATTTGCATTTCTCTAAGGACTAATGATGTCTTTTCATGTTTGCCATCAGTTGTATTTTGTGTGGGCTTCCAGCAGTATATTTCAAAAGGGAAATGTTTTAAAATTATGATGGAGTCCAATCAGAAGAATTTTATTAATTCTTTTCCTGTGGACTAAACTTTTGGTATTGAACTGAGAAATCTCAGCCTAACTCTACACAGAGATTTTATCCTATTGTCTTAAGAGTTTTTATTGCTTTAAGATGTACATTTTAGAACTATGATTTATTTTGAGCTCTTTAAAAATAAAATATGTAACATGCATTAAAGAGGTACCTTTAACATACTAGTTGTCTTTGTGCTCTGTTCAGGTCTCCTTGGCAAGCTGTACATTCTGTCTCTCTTCACTGCATTACTGTGCTGGTTGGAGCTCCATCATGGTGCTGACTCTATGTGATGAGGCTGGACATCCTTGACTTGCTCTGATCTCAGAAGAAAAGCACCTAGCCTTTAACTTTCAGAGAGCTGCATGATTTTGTTTTTCTGCTTTTAGATGCTTTTTTTGTTTTTGTGGCCTTCAAGAAACATACCTAATGACTACTGATAAACAGCATGTTATAAAAGGATGGAGAAGGGTATTTCAAGCAAATGGAACTAAGAAAGAAGCAGGCTATTATATCTGACAAAATGGACTTTAAACCTAAATTAATCACAAGAGATAAGGAGGGATAGATAGTTTATGCTTATTAAAAGAAAAACCCAACAGCAGGATATTATGATCCTAAACACAGATACACTGAATAAACATATATTTCTCAATTTCATAAAAGAATGACTATTCAATTAAAATCACAGATTGACTCCAACAGAATAACAGTAGGTGATTTCAATACCTCACTTTCACCAATAGAAAAGTCATCTGGGAAAAAAAAAAAACTAAATAGAAGATCTGGGGAGTAAGTGACATGATAAATCAAATGGACATAATGTCTACCGACAGAACATTCCTACCAACAGAGCATTCCTACCGACAGAGCATCGCACCAGAACCCTATGGATTAGAGAATCCCCTCAGTAGCCCAAGGAACTTTCTACAAAATAGACCTCACATTAGGACACAAAACAAGTCTCAACAAATACTGGAAAACTGAAATCGCATCCTGAGTATTATCTGACAACCATGGATCCTGGATACTAACAACAGAAGAAATGACTGTGAGCACACAAACTCATTTAAGATAAACAACACACTAGTGAATCAAAATTAGGCGAAGGAAGTCATCAAGAAGGAAATGAAAAATGTCTAGGACTTAATGAAAATACAACATGTGAAAATCTGTGGGACATATTGAAGACAGTCATCAGAAAGTTGTTAACATTATGTGCCTACATAGCAATTTTAGAGAGACCTCCAATTAACTTAATGATGCACTGAAGCTTTTGAAAACAAGGACAATTAATTCTCCAAAGTAGCAGATTGGAAGAGATCATCAAAATCAGGATGAAATTTAATGAAACAAATGATCAATACAAAGAATCAATGAAATGAAGAGTTTGACAAACCTTTGGCCAAACTAACTACAAGAAAAGAAACTAAAAAACTAACCAAACTAACCAAAAGAAAGAGAGAGGGTAGTTCAATTTAATCAAATTAGAGAAAAATGGAGATATTATAACATAGCTGAGAAAATTCACAGACTTATAAAGACATACTTTAATAATTTATATTCTACCAAATTGAACAAAAATCTTTTAAAGAATGGATGAGTTTCTAGATACATATGATGTACCAAAGTTAAATCAAGATGAACTTAATACTTTAAGTAAACTTATAACATCCAATGAGCTAGAAGAAGTAATTAAAAATCTTCCAAATTAAAAAAAAGTCCAGGGCCAGGTGGGCTCAATGTAGAATTCTACCAGACTTTCAAAAAAGAACTAACAAAAATTCCTCAAATTATTCACAAAATACAAAAAGAAGAAACATTTCCAAATTCTCTTTAGAAAGCCAGTATTACTCTGATACCAAAATTAGGCAGCTAACAAAAAGAAAATCATAGGCCTGTATTTTTTGATGAGCATAGATGCAAAAATTCTCAATAAAATGCTTGCAAACTGAATTTGAGTACACATCAAAAAGATTATCCACCATGATCAAGTCTGATTAATCCCAAAGATTCAGTGATGAATCAATATACACAAACCCATAAACATAATCCATCACACACAGAGACTAAAGAATAGTAACCACATGATCTCTCTTTTGATGCAGAAAAGGTCTCTGATAAAATCCAGCACCCCTCTTTTGATAAAAGTCCTGGAGAAAGTAGGAGTACAGGAGACATGTCTCAATACAATAAAGGAAGCTCATTGTCAACATCATCTTAAATAAAGAAAAACTCAAGTATTTCTGTAAAAATCAGGAAAAAGACATAGATGTCCACTTCCCCCACTCCTGTCCAATACTGTACTTGAAGCATTAGCTAAAGAAATAACAAAAAATAAAGGAGATAAAAGGGATATAATTAGGAAAGAAGGAAGTCAAATAATCTTTATTTGCAAATGCCATGATTCTATAAATAAATGACCCTAAAGATTTCACTAAAAGTCTCCTATAGTGGTAAATACATTCAGCAAAGTTAATTGCAAAGCTAATGCACAACACAATAGCCTCCCTACATACAAATGACAAACACACAGAGCTAGGAATCAAGGACACAATAGCATTCACGTTAGCCACACACAAAAAAATAAAATAAAAAGAGTTGGACTATATCTCACCAAGGAAGCAGAAGACTTGTATATTAAAAACTTTAAGATGCTGAAAAAAATGAAGAAAACATTAGAAGATGCAAAGATTTCCCACTCTCATAGACTGGTAGTATCAATATTGTGAAAATATCCATCCTACCAAAAGTAATCTACAGATTCAACACAATTCACACCAAAATTTCAATTCAGTTTTTCAGAGAAATTAGAAAAAGGGAACAACAACAAATTAAATCTCACATATAAATACAAAAGACCAAGTAGAACTAAAACAATCCTGACAAAACAACAACAACAAACTACTTGAGGCATCATCACCCCAGATTTCAAGTTATTCTACAGAGCTAAAATAATAAAAAGAGCATAGTATTCATACTAGAAATACTCAGTAAACAATGGCATAGAATTGAGGACTCACATAAAACCCACCTTCTTGCAGCCATCTGATTTTTGACAAAGAAGCCAATAATACAAATTGGAGAAGAGACAGCATCTTAAACAATTAGTGCTAGTCAAACTTGATAGCTTCTGCAGAAGAATGAAATTCCATCTTTATCCCCCATCCTGACAAAATACAACTCCAAATGGATCAAGGACCTTGACATAAGACCTAATACCTTAAATTGAGTAGAAGAGAAAGTAGAGAATACACTTGGACTCATTGGCACAAGAAAGGCCTTTCTGAATAGAACCATAACAGTGCAGGCATTAAGGTCAATAACTAGTAACTGGGAACACAAGAGCATAAAAAGTTTCTGTACATCAAAGGGCACTGTCATCAGATTGAAGAGGAAGCCTACAGAATGGAAAAATTCTTTACCAGCTATACATTGGACAGAGGATTAGTGTCTAGAACGTATAGACAACTCAAAAATTAAAAATTAAGGAAACAACACAACTGAAAATGGGGCATGGAACTAAACAGGGAATTCTCAAAAGATGAAATATGAATGGCTGAGAAACAGTTGTAAAAAATGTTCATATCCTTAGGCACCAAGAAATTACAAATTAAAGCTACTTTGTGACTTCATCTTACCCCAGTCAGAGTGGCTAAGATCTAAAGAATAAGTGACGACAAGATCTGGTATGGATGTAAGGAAAGAGGAACACTTGTTTACTGCTGTTGGGGGTGCAATCTGGTGTAGTCACTAAGGAAATCAGTGTAGAAATTCACCAGGAAGCTAAAAATAGATCTACCACAGGATTCAGCAATACCACTCTTGGGTTCTATATCCCACTAGAGAGACACTTGCTCACTTATGCTCATTGCTAATCTATTCACAGTGGTCAGGAAATGGAAACAGGATAGATGTCCATCAACTGATGAATAGATAATGAAAATGTGGTGCATTCAGACAATGGAATATTATCCATCTCGTAAGAAAAGTAAAATAATGAAATCCACAAATATGGGTAGAGCGGGAAATAATAATTTTGAGTGAGGTAATCCAGGCCCAGAAAGACAAATGTTGCATGTTTCTCTCATTTATGGTCATTGGCTTTGAATCTTTAGGTGTGTGTGCTTCATATAGAATGTACACAGGGGTCAGGGAATGACCTACAGAGAGTGGCTTTTGGGGAGGAGAAGATAGATATAAAGGATTAAAGGTGAATTATGGAGCAAAGGGATAAACTGTGGTGGGGGAAAGGATGGCAGAGTAGAAGAGGGAAACTGGAAAGATTACCAAAAAAGGTGTATGGAAACCTACTATAGAAGCTTCCTAAAATACATCTATATGCATACATAAAAAGAGTCCAAATGGAGTTATCCTGTAGTGGATAAACAATGTCCCTACTAGATATGACTGGCTAATGAATACAAAGCCCCGTGCCATGAATTGGTTACTTCTTTTGCAGTTGTTGGTCAGTGAGGTTCCAAAAGTTCACAAATAATACATTCTATTGCCAGTGTTCTTGTTTACCTCTCAGAACCCAAAACTTGAGGGCAAGACCCTATTGCTGAAGAGACCAAATATTTGAGTCATACACAGAACGTGGAGAAATCAAGGTGGTGCTCACCTGGAAGATACTACGCATGCTTCCAAAGGAGAAAAGTGATCATCAATCTTACCCAGGTGTGATCTCTGTGGTCCAAAATAACAATAGGAATAGCAAGTCATGCTTACTGATGTAATAGTGACACAAATATCATGGGAGTAACCAACCATGTTTTTTTTATTTGACTGAAGTTCTGTTCCAAAAGGTAAAACCCATACCTGGCACCATTATCAGGCCAAGAACCTATGTCTAGAGAGATCATTAACCCTAGGAAATAACCTAAAAGTATTATTTTGATAAACGGACACAGCATTAAACCAATTCCAATGACCTATCATTATAAATGCAGATTAAAGAACAGTTCAGTCCTCATCAAGGAAGCTTCTGCTTGCAGTAGATGATGATCAACATAGGAATCCACAACTTTCAAAGTGCAGAGAATAATAGACTGCAGAATGTCTAGCCCTAAATGTACCCATATGCCACAACCCCTCCTCTAAAGGCTTGAGGATCAATGTAGAACTGCCAGAAAGTGCAAGAGCCAGATCTGCTGGATGACGATAAGAAAACAGTTTTTCTGCACACAGCAGGATAGCTACATGTATGAATTCATGGCAGTTGTGACACCATGCACAAGCCCAAAGCACCCCCAAATTCCAGCATGCAGAGGGAACTTGAGCATGTAGTTCCACCTCTAGCCCAGGATTTCTTGACACTTCTTAGTTTCTGGGAGAAAGGTCACTTTGCTCTAAAGTGTAGCCCCTGGTAAGTCAACAATGCTCCAACAGAAGGAAGGCTATAAATATGTGAACAATTTAGGGAGTGCAAATTGGTGGGGGGCACACATGGTTGTATGGGAAGGGATAGGGCAGTAGCTCTGAGAAGAGTTAGGGGTGGGAATATAACCAAAACACTTAGGAAATTCTCAAAGATATAATACCCATAAAAAAGAACTCCTAAGAATTAACAGAGGCAGCACAAATAACAGATGGCCAAGTATAAATTGATGATTTAAAGGTTAAAACAATCTGCATTTCTACAGCAAGTTTCACTTGGTTGTGGCATATCACCCTTCTCATATATTTTTATTTTGCTTGCAATAGTTGTTCAGATGGTTGCTTCTGTGCTGATGCAGGGATTTGGTCTCTAGTTTTCTCATAACATCTTTAATTTTGGTGTCCATGTTGTTCTGGTTTGATTTCAGGTGATGTTTCAAAAGCAAGACCCAAAAGAAACTTGAGGGGAGGAAGGGGCTGATTTCATCTTACAGCTTACATAGCATTGCTGAGAGACGGTAAGGCAGAGAGTGAAGCAGGGACCACAGAGGAAGGCTGTTTACTGGCTTGCTTTTAGGCTCATTTTCAGCTATATTTTTCATACAGCCCAAGCCCATCCGCCCAGGGATGGCACTACCCACAGTGGGCTGTATTCTCCTACGTCAGTCAATAATCAAGAAAATGCCTCCCAAAGTCAGGCAGTGGTGGTGCTCACTTTTAATCCCAGCACTCGGGAGGCAGAGGCAGGTGGATCTCTTGAGTTCTAGGCCAGCCTGGTCTACAGAGTGAGTTCCAGGACAACCTTGGCTACACAGAGAAACCCTCAAAAAACCAAAACCAAACCAAACCAACCAAACAAACAAACAAACAAAAATGCCCCCACAGACATTTCCATAGGCCAGTCTGATGGAGGTACTTCCTCAATTGAGGTTCCTTCTTCCCAGGTGTGTCAAGCTGACAACTGAGATTAGTTGTCACATTGTAAATGCCAATTCTATAAAATGAGTTGGAAGTCACTCCCTCCTTTCAAATTTCTGTAGGAGTTCACCTGGAACGCATATTTTGTCTTCATTAAATGTTGGCAGAGTTCTCCCATGAAGGTATCTGAGCTGATACATCAGTTTTTGGAGATAAGACCTCTGTGTGAGATCCTGTATACTACTGAGGAAATTGTCTTCCATTAGAACACCATCTTCCTTGTGAGGACTCAGAAAATACTTTCTTCTTGGCCTTTGCTAGGAATACCTACAGTGTATATATTTCTTATTTATTTATTTGTTAGAAGACAAATGTGTCTATTTGCTCTTCTGAAGGACAATTTTCTTAGTGCTGGAAAATAATGATTGTGAATCCACAGCATGGACATCTTCATCTGACCTTCACCTTATCTATCACAAGGCTTTCTATGCTCTCTCTCCTCTACCTTGGGGGCTGGTGTGCAGCTGCAAACCTGCTTTGTTCAGACAGCTGAAGAAACAGTCAGTTCAGGAAGTGCAAATCCACACCACATGAAGATTCTATCTCATCGCGGAGAGAATATCCATCATCAAGGAAGCAAAGACATGTTGATGAGGATGTGGGGAAAGAGGAATGCTTATGTGCTGCCAATGGGGATTATCTTATGGCTTCTATTGCTGTGAGGAGACACCATGATAGCAACTCTCATAAAGAAAAGCATTTCATGATTGTTTCAGAGGTTTTGTCCATTATTGTTATGGAGAGAAGCATGGCAGCATGCAGGCGGACATGGTGCTGGAGAAGGAGCTCAGAGTTCTACATCTTGACGTGTAGGCAGCAGGCAGTGACCTGTCTACTATAATGGGCATAGCTTGAGCATATGAGACCTTAAAGCCTGCCCCCACAGTGACACACTTCCTCCAACAAGGCCACTCCTCCTAATAATGCCACTTCCTACAGGCCAAGCATTTAAATACTTCAGTCCATGGGGGCCATTCCTATTCAAACCACCACAGAGATGTAAGCCAGTAGAGCCATTGTTGAGATTAATGTGGAAATTCCTCCAAAAACCCCAAATAGAACACCATGTATCTATTCAGATATACCACTGCTGGATCTACATTCAAAGACACTCAAAGAAACTAAGTTATCATTTCACAGAGGTGCCTGTCCACGCATGCTTATTACTGAACTACTCACAGAAGTCAAGATATGAAATCACTCTAGATATCCATCCATAGATGAACAGATAAAGAAAATGTGGTACAATTACACATGGCTTTTTAGTCTCAAAGAAGAATTACCTGTGTCATTTGTTGGAGACTATAATGTTAAGTTAAATAAACCAGGCTTAAAAAGAGAAATACATTTTCATATGGGGGATCACACAGACACAGGCACACAGACACAGACACAGACACCCCTCCACACCACAAAAATGTAGGGGTTCAATGAGGATAGAGAGGGGAAGACAAGAGAGGCTAATAGGCAGATGGATATGGAAAAAGTATAAGATATATATATGTATGTGTGTGTGTGTGTGTGTGTGTGTGTGTGTGTGTGTATAAATGTTATGATGAAACCATCATTTCATGCAATGAATATAAAGGGGATAAAAAAAAAACTGCAAGCCCATGACAAACAGATCAGGGCCACCCTCCTCTTTCTGGTTTGCACACTGCACATGGGCGGAGGTGGGAGGTGGTGGTTACACCTCCCAGCACACAAGTGTGATTGCCAGAAATTCAAGTCCAGCTCAAGCTACATAGTGAGTTCCAGGACACCCTGGACTACAGAGTGAGATCCTGTCTCAAAACCTGCCACCACCCCAGCTCAAGATGTGATGGGACGTGTACAACTGGATCAGGCCTTTTAGAGCTCACCCATGCCCTCCGTCCAAGTCTCCTGAGTCACTTGCCTTGCTTCTTTCATGTGATTCCTTTTCATCCTTCAAGAGGGGCTCCCTGTTCACAGACCTTGTTTCCTCAACAGGCTTCTGGAATCGACCTGCTCTGAACTCAAATTGATGGCAGCGGTTTTCCTTCTGAGTGGTTGCTTCACCTAAGTCTTCAGGTAGAGCCAATGGTTGTCCCTGCTCTGCAGACAGGTGACTGCAGCTTAAAGAGTTTATGTGGGAAGGGGTGGTACAGGTCACAGAAGTGTGCATGAGGTGGTGGGATGTGTTTACTAGCTGCTTCCCTGGTCAGATCACACTCAGTGCCTGGGGTGGAGGTCTTGGCTCCTTCATGTATGGGGACATATTGCATAAGATGGAAAAAGCAAACTTCTGTAGAGGAAATGAATCATAAGTAGCTTTCCAGGTTCCAATTCTAAATCTAAAAAGGAAGACACAGGTGTGAAGAAAGTCTGTTGAGAGGCAGGAGAGAGGGGAAGAGGCAGGAAGAATATTCATCAAGACTATCAGACCAGAAAAGAAAAAAAGGGTTCATTGGGAAAAACCAGAAACACATTTTAACCTCACTGGGACAAAAATTGCCTGCAGACATGTTGGAGTACATGATTTCTTTAATGGCAGGAGGTGGTCATGCAGATCTGCATTTAAAGATGGTTGCAATTAGCATGCAGTGGAGGTGGGGAGGTTGGCAGCTAGGAGCACTGGCAGCTCCAGCAGAGAACCAGGGTTTGGGTTCCCAGCAACATGCACACAGTGCCTTACGGCCTCCATTTCTGTTCTGGGCATCTGATACCCTTTTCTGACCTCCACAGGGACCAGACACACATGTGATGAACAGACATATATGTAAATCTAAACATTCATACAATAAGAGTAAACAAATAGACAAAATAAAAAAAAAAAAAAGAAATTAGCATGCAAGGCCCTAGACAGTTACTTAGAAAACATTTACTTTTTTTTTTTAATGCTTTGACTGAGACTGAGTGGATAAACTTTTAGCATAAACCTTGTTGTACACATTAAGAAACGAGAACACCTGGGCTGGGCGGTGATGGCATGTGCCTTTAATCCCAGCACTTGAGAGACAGAGCTAGGTGATCTATGTGAGTTCGAGGCCAGCCTGGGCTACAGAGTGAGTCCCAGGAAAGGCTCCAAAGCTACACAGAGAAACCCTGTTTTGAAAAAAAAAAATAAAAGAGAACACTTGGGACTTAAATGCTGCTTTTGTCCTGATAAATATTTGTAAGTCATTTGTATATTTGAAGGATATGTGGTAAGGAATGCTGCTATTTAGAATGTGGCTATGTCTATTAAATAGAGAAGCAGGTTAATGGGTCACAAACAAATAAAACAAGCCCTAAGTGATGCCCAGATTGACTCCAAGCACTTGATTTGGAAGAAACAGGACATTAGTTTGACTAGCAAGTTGCCCACAATAGCTTTGCTTGGCTATGTCCTCAGTCCTTTGGTTGTTCTGCTATGTCCAGTCCTTAGAAGGCCTTGTATCGCTGCTGTGTGCCTGGGTAGACTGGACTTCTGACATGCCAGCTGAATAGTAAGCCTCAGTTTCCCCAATAATTCAGCACTACAGTCTTCAGGCATTCACAGGTATAGGCAAGATAATAAAACTGAAGTTTGCTAATATATACATCTGGACATCTAAGTGATTCTACTATGATTTGCCTTTCTGAAAAGATATGCACACAGAGCCCAAGAATGGACTCAGCTGGAGATATTTGGGGTGACCAGATGAATCATGCATGCAGATTATTCAGATGGAGAACCAGCAGATAGCTTAAATACTAGTGTCTTCAGCTTCAGGAAGGACTTAGTGTACTTGACTGTATTATTTGCTGCAATCTAGTCACACCTGTGCAGTCAGGACTGACCCAAAGTAGGGTCATAAGAGTAGACAGTGGAGGGGCTATGACTGGACCTCTCTACTGTTGTGTTTATTTTTTCCTACATTTTCTTAGAGTCATTAAATACAGAGATAGAAGACTAAAATTGGTTGGGAAATACAACTACAATGCCTTATCTTGAATTGCAGCTACTTGTAAAACTGAAATCTGCCAATGAAGAGAAAAGTCAAGAATAATGCTGCACTGCTTAGCTATATCCCAGGTAACTGCAGCTGGACAATTGGACTTTTGGGGAGTTTACTCCCGAGTCTGCCAGTATGCATAAGTTCTTCAGATTCTCCACTCAGTCTCTGGTGCCTGTTCTGAGCGGCGGTGCCTGACTTTTCCTGTTCCATTTCCCGAATCACACTTTAATCCTGATTTAGGCAAAGGACGCTGGTTAAAAGTGGGGTCCCATCAGTTGGACTCTGCCTTCCTGCTTCCTTGGAGGAAAGCTTGAACAGAGTGCTTCAATTCACCAAGTCTTCATTTCCCCCAATGTTAGGATGATGAGCACAGTGAGGCCTTAATGGATACTACAGAGGATGGGATTTTGCACTGAAGACAAGTAGCACAGAGCTTGGTCCATTATGAAGACTCCAACTACCACTACCCAGAGATTAGAGGGTTCAAATAGAGATACGAATGGGGGCACATGTGCATTTGGGGGTCCGAAGTGGGGAGTGGAAGGTTCGGTGGGGGATGGTTGAGGGTCTGGGTGGGAGTGGGTGGGGATGGAGGTGAGGGTGAGTGGATAAACTTTTAACATAAACCTTTTGTTCTGAGATAGGTTGGGAGGCCCTAGCAAGTATGGAGGACGGCATCCCCCTTCTCCCAGGGGACAGAACACTCTTGGGAAAGTCCATGCCCGTTTGTGTGTGTTGACAGCCAAGAAAAGAACTTCCTTCCCAGATACAGGCCCAAAGACAGGATTCCTGTCTTTCCCTTGACTCCATGTTGTGGGGACTGGGCAAGGCATCTGTGCATTGCCTGGGGAGTGCTTCTCCTTTTCCAGCCTGTTCAGGGCTGAGAAGACATGAAGAGTCGCTGGAGATTTCCCTGAGAATAAGTGCGCAAAGGTGAATAGGTCTGCCTTTCTGTCCAAACTCTGGGACCTAATCTTATTAGACAGCCATTTCTCATGAGGTAGATGAGTGCCCTGCCCTGCTGAGTCCTGCCCACTTAGTATCTATCGATCAGGTCCTTTCTGATGCCCAGCTTGTATTAAAAGTAATCACACCATGGGTGAGATGGTCCACATCCCAGAGACTAAGATAGGAAGGTGGTAAATTTGAGGCTAGCCTAAGATAAACATAGGGCCTGCCTCAAAACAAAATCCCAACCAACCCAAACAGAACTGTTTATAAGGTATCACCTCCACTGTGTCTCCAGTTCTCAAACAGGATATGTTTGCCACGTTTCAGGAGAATGCAGAGAGAGTTTGCTTTCAGAGACAGATACACAGATGTTCCCACATCTGCACAGGGTGGGCAGGGCCTCTTGGTCCATGCACAGTTTCTTAGTGTGTCTGCTTTGTGGGCAGGGTCTTACAGCACATCTTGGCAACAGGAGTACTTAGAGGTCACACACACATTCACACACTGCATACACAGCCTTCATGCCCCTATAGCCTACAAGGCCAGGAAAATACTCTGTAAAATCATGTTAGAGTAGGGTGTGTGTGTGTAATGATTAAGAAATCATGTGACAGTTCCAAGGGGTAGGGTTTTCTCGTTTTGAAAATACTCTGGTTAGGTACTGTCTGTCTCGGTGGCTTGTTTGCTCTGGGGTGGCTGTAATGTCTGTCCTGGAAACCACTTAGAGTACAGAGCTTGAGCTCTGTGTCAGCAGCAAAACCCATGATGCCTCATTAAGGGAGTCAGGTGGAAGAAACAGTATAGTGAGCAGGCCTCTCTGCAGGGCCTCACTCAACCACAGCTACAGGATTGCTGTGTCGTGAGAGCACCCGGAGCCTGAAAGCCCCGAGCCTGTCTCCAGGTCCACAAAGGGGGCTTTTGGGACAGAGGCTGCCACCTCCCAAGATCTGCACAGTCTCTGGAGGTGACACACTGGGAGGCTTTCTTCATATCTCTGCCTGGCATCTGGACAATCCACGTTGTCTATGTACATAGAGGCACCTCATATGGATTTCTGCAAAATGCCAATCTCTATTTCAATTCTCATTTCCCCTTTAGCAGCAATGTTCCTACAATGGGGCCTGGACTTTTCAACAGAGGATTTCAACAAAAGAGGCTTAAGGGAATGAAGAATTTGCAAATCTTATGTGCTGGACAGAGGCCCGAAGCCAGTGAAGTTAGGAGAAACCTAAGATCTCTGCCAGAGAGCACCATAACCCTCTCTAGCTTTTCACTTTCTCCAGCACTCTGGAGAGCCCAAGGGCTATTCTTTGAAAGCTTGGCCCTAAAGATAACTGCGACCTATTTTTAGTCTGGATCTTGTATCAAAGCCAAGCAGGAGGTCCATCTTCAGCATTAGCAGCAGCTTCTTCGCAGAGATGAAGGTTGTGGTTAAGATGTGCAATATGCCCTGGTGTGCACATGTGCTGAGGGGTGTGGAGTGAAAGGCCCCCTTTAGTTGAGATAAATTAAACTCACTAATCTATTAGAAGGACAGATATGTGCATCTTAAGCAGCATCCTGGCAGGATGGAGGTAGTAGCTCTGTGTGAAGTATGACTGCATTCTAGATGTGAGATTCCTGGTAGCCCGAAGGATACAATGTATGTATTTAAAACTCAAGGTGCAAAGGGAGCACAATAGACTTGGAGGGGAGAAGGGTGGATAATAACTCACACTCTCACAGTGGAGATGTATTTAGGATTACCTTGGGGCCTTTGTGATCATTAAATTGTGATCATAAGAGGAGTTGTGGTTCTGAAGGAAGCTAGATCTGGCTCATCCACCAGACCTATCCACACAGGTCTGAGCAGATCAATTCTTTTGCCTAGGGAGTCAGGGAGGGCTTTGTCCAGCGCTGTTGGAAAAATCCGGGAACAAATGTTTCAGGCTATTGATGCTCCAACTTCTTGTGTGACCTTGGCAAGGGCATGGCTCCAATCTGAGTTCATTTGCTCCATCACATAGCAGGAGGACTGGAATTTGACCTTGCCTACTGTGACTCATAACCCTGGTGCCAGATGAGCCCAACAGCTGGTTGACAATGAACCCCACCTACTATCCTAAGAATGATCTGGATCCCCACTGACACTGGGGTATATCACAAGGGCATCTACCAAGAACCTCTATCCACATGTTCTTTCACTAATCACTGCATCTGCTAGAACTCTTGGTCAGTAGATCCATCACCACAATGATCAGGAAGCACAGTTTCAATGCTCCACAGGGCTGGACCAAGGGTGTACATGCATGAGAGGCCTGAGGCTTGGCTCACGGGGCTTTGTTTTGAACTGGAGGAGCCTTCCAGTTGGGAGAGAATCTTGAGAAAGGTTTTGTCCAGATGCAGAGAAGGATTTAATGTGTATCTCTTCTTTTCCCCGCAAGGAACCTGGAGTCCAGAGCTAAGGGCTCAGAACACTGCTATTCAGTTCCTCAGCATAGTTCTCCCCTTTTCAGACTGATGGTCAGGATAGGGTCAGAAGTCAACTCTTTACTAACCATCTGAAATCCCAGTTAACTGAGAAGCTCAGGTGATTTCCAGTCCCCTGAGTCCCATGCCAATGCTCCTGTATGTAGATGGTTCATAGCAAAGGGGCTGGTTTTCAACAGTGCATATGTCAGCAGGGTGTGGGGGAAAGCCTGTCATCTTCATACTCAGTACATCTCCTAGGACAGAGCTTCCCTGTCAATGGGAATTCTCTCTGACTGGATAGGCCTCTTGTTGAACATAGCAAGGTGAGCTTAGCTGACATGTTTGTAACTGCGTGATGGTACAATTCTCACAGTTTTCCAGCCCTTTATACCTTCACCTCCAGTCCTCATCTCAACCTGCTATCCTCATAACCCTCTGAGGGCAGGGGGCAGAGCCCTTAGCTCATTGTAGGATGCTGAAGGTTCCCACACTGCGTCTCACTCTTCTTCACCTGCTTAAGGCTTGCTCTGCACCTGCCACTTTCCCACAGTACAGGGTTTCTGAGAGTCTTCAAAGAGAAACAGAAGGGCAGATGTTGCCAGATGTGCCCACCATGTCCTGACCAGAAACCATTTCTCTAGTAACTTTCCCTGTTGGGCCTCTGAACAAGGAGGTGGTAGATTAGGTGGGATCTTACCTGCAGCAGTGGTGATACCCAAGAGCCGGCAGGTGTACTCCAGCCCAGTCCAGAATACCTGGAGCTTCATGGTGCCAGAGGTGTGAGCAGAGTCCCAGAGGGGCAGACTGCAAAGATTCCTCTGGATCTGAGATGCTCCGGATGCTTCTCACACGCAGGAGGCTGTCGAGGGTGCCTGGGAGCCCCTGGGCCTCTGGGCTCTGCCTCCTCTATCTAGTTCTCGCCGCCACAGCCTGGCTGAGGTGTGAATAGGGTTCACCTTCCTAGCTTAGCAACCTGTGCCCTTGCCAAGTGCTGTTCAGCTTAATCATTATCTTGGAAGAATGCTCTCTTTGCTCCACACAGCCCTGGCCTGGAACCCTTCAGCCCGGCAGCACAGACTCCCGAGATCGTGTGCCGATTAGGGTTGGGCTGGAGGCAGCCCGGAGCTGGCAATTAACTGTTTCTGGCTGGGAGGAAGGAACAGGAGAGCTAGGGTCCAAGCCCTTCCTTATCAGACCGTGCCAAGAAAGTCACACCCACACCTCACACCTGCTGGGGTCCTAGAGGAGACTGAGCATCTGCAGATCTGGGGTGGGAGAGAGAAATAATAGAGATAGAGTCAGAGATAGAATGGCTATGTTTTTAAATCACCAGTGGGAAGCAGTTTTGAAAAGGGTTCTAGGCTTTTTCCTTCTGTGTATAGGTGGATTTAAAATGTTTCCTAATCTGGTAGATTTGAACTCTGACAAGACCTTCTTAGCTAAGACCACAGCACATAGAGACCCTCTTCTATTTCCTACAGGCATCCAGGCTATGAGATGTGGGAAATCACAGTATATGCTGTGTGAATAATTAACTTGGTGACCTCGGGAAAACCCAAAGGTGTCTGGCCTTGGTAACTGTGGCAAAAAAGTAAAGAAGAAATCTAACTGTACTGGTATTCTCAAAACAGAAGAGCCCCCGAGCGCCCTGCTGACATGCTCGGCCTTTAAGATTGGTCCTTGGTGGCCTTGGCTGGCTTACTTTACAATTGGTCTAGTAGATTGAACAGTACTGTGTTTTAGTCTTCCAGTCAGTTGTTTCCTGAAGCTTAGTCCTTGTCTGCTCATGTGGGATAAAAGACAAAAACAAACGGGTGAACGAACCAGCCCTAACAATAGCAGAAACCCTGGTGTCATTCTGCATCTTTCTTTGCTGTTTAATGAATAGACATATTTTACCATTAAAATCATTATAGATTGATCATTACCTTGTGTTCCATAACCCTCTCTCTCTTGTAAGAACCTCTGTGCTCATATGATGCTTAAAAGGAAGTGTGGAAATGTATCATTCAGTGCTTATCATGTGTGGGACCCTGGGTTCCCTTTCTAGTAACACACACACACACACACACACACACACACACACACACACACACACACACGGGGTGGGTGGGGAACACTCACCGAGTATGACTTGGCATTTTCATCTCCTCTGAACAGACTGTTTATTATCAGATTATTTGTCTATTAGCTGAGTATTTATCTATTCCAACCTTTTTGAAGTGTGACATGTCTTGGTAGCCAACACCCCTGTGCCAGATACAGGTTAGGGTGTTGCTATGGCACACTCTGAGTTGGTCTGAGGAAGGAGCTGGGGCCTAGGCCACAGTAGCTCTGTGGCTCAGAGCCTTCTTCAAGAACTCTTTTTCTCTAAGGAGACTGGAAAGCCCTGGTCACATACACCACATCTGGCACTTGCCCTTCTCCAGCCACAATGGCTTCTTTTTGCTTTGTTTCTCATGCCCCTGTGCTCAGAAAACATGGGCACATGGGCTTCTTCCAGGCCTTGATTGGTTGAGGACAGTTTAGTCCACTGACCATGGCCACGGCCTCCCCTTCCTGGTCAATACTCTAGGAATGAGGAGGTGACCCAGTTCTGGGTCAACAGCCCACAAGAAGCACGCACTTCAGGAAGTCCCACTTACTTCTAACAAGGGACTCAAGGGCAGGCTGCCCTGTGCCCTTATAGATCTCCTAGTCAGGATAGGACATGACAAGGGTGGGGTCTGTCCCATGAGACACCCAGCAACAGTGGGGTGGCTTTGGGAGTTGCTAAACTTTCCAGATCTGCTTTGTCATGTGGTTACAGCAGGCTTACAGTAGTCACAGTAGGCTTTGGGTTACCACAGAATGCACTTTGCCTGACACAGTGGGTGGTTTCTCAACTCAGAGCTTTTTCCCAAGTAGGATTTTCTCTGTGCTCTAAGTTCACAGTAGAGAACTAAAGTTTATAAAGTCAGGGTATTCCTCAAAACCCTGAGGTGGCCTGTTTCACTGTGATGCCCTCTTCAGTGGTCTGGAAAATGGCACCGAGCTGAGGGTGTGAGGAAAGCAGAGTCCATTTCAGAAGCAAAATGGAAGAGGAGCCCCAGTGTGAGCCCCTTGAGAAGAAACCACAAAGTGGGCATAAGACCATTAATCCCATTTGTGGAGCCCCGTGGGGCAGAGAGAAGTCTATCTTGGCAACGTTCCCCAGAGCTCTTGCAGTTTAGAGAAAAGACTGCTGGGAAGCAGTGGCTAGACCCTAAAATAGGGCTTGGATGAGAAGGAAGTGAGGCCCTAGACAGGAAAGTCTGACCCTGCATCACTAATGTGCCCAGTGGAAAAATAGAGCAGCGTTTCCTAAGCACTTAGCCCGTGGCCCAGGAGTTACACTTTCAGTAGGCTAGTGAGAGGCAGAGGAGGGAAGGACAGGAGGAAGGCAGAGGCATGAAGTGGAGAGGTAACAGAAAGTCTTCTTCCAGCAGGAAGTCGTACGGGAGTGTGCCAGGCAGGGACCCTGTTGCTCAGGACAGTGATGGGATGGGGGATATAAAAAGAAAGTCCAATGTCAATTTTGGTTTTGTCCTGTGGAGTGCAGTGGGTGAAAGCTGAAACAGACAGCTCTAAGCTCCAAGCAGAGAGAAATGTTCCAGTACCACATCACCCAGGAGGAGACTAGGCACTGAGAGATGATGAGGTGATGAGTGGCCTGAAGCCCATATGAATGCTACGGTAGGGACCGGTGGATGAGTCATGGTCTCCAGACCAGAGTGAGAAATCTGTGATTCCTAGTGACTGAACCCAGGTGAATGCTGTGAGGAGGACCTCCAGAAGGCACTTTTCCAGGGCCCTTGGAATATTCCAAGGATGAGACCTAGGCTTTTGGTCTTATCTGACTCCACTCCTGCCCTATCCATGGTCCCTGGATGCCAGGCCAGAAAGAAGTGGTGTGGGGAAGTTGAGCAGTGGATATAGATTTAAAGTCGCCCTTGTAATCTAAGCATTGGACAGAAAGCTGTCCTGCTTCTAAGGCTTGTGAAAGGAGCTGGGAGGCTGATGTTTGGTGTGGGAGCTGATGCTTGCTCAACACACCTACATTCCAGAGTCAGTGCTGCACACATAGACAACCCCATTCTCACTCAGCCTTGTGTCCAACTAGGGGAAGGTATTCAACATCACAAAGGAAAGACGTGAGGGGACACTGAGTCTGGTCCAGCCTCTGGCTCAGACCCTCTGCTGCTCTCTCAGTTTTTGATTTGTAGATGCTTTCATCATGAAGCTGCCCCGTGAGAGGAGATTCTTCCAGGAGCTGTGGAGATGATTTACAAAGATTTTTGTCTGAAATTAGCACAGGGAGCCTCTCTGCTTCTAGATTTGAGGAGTTGGAGGCTGATTCACAGAAGGCTACCATCTTCTTTGGAGGTGGTCCACAGGAATAGTGTACCAGCTGTCAAGCTGGGGCTCTCTCTTGACTTGTCTGGAGCTTCTGTGTGTTACTGTACAGGGGTGCTTTTCAGACACCCCAGCTGTATGGGATGGACATAAATTGTCCATCACTGACAGAAGCATGGAATTTCCAGATGCTGGAAATGGCCCTGGGGAATCTCGAGGATGAGGGGAAGATGAAATGTGAGTATGTGCTACTCTTTGGCCACTGGGCTTGAGGAAGCTTCCTCAAAGTGGTAGAAAGATCATGGGCATAACTCAAACCCAGAGCTGTCCCTGGAGTCGTGTTTGGGCTGATTTAGATGACCCCTTGATATTTTATATCCTTCCTTAGGTTTTATTTCTGTGACCCTCAGCTGGGTCAGTAGAAGAAAATGGCAGTTAATCACAATTTCAGTAGCCTAGTTCTGTTTCTTTTGGCTCCTCCCACTCTTAGACTTATTAGCATATCAACTCTCTCCCTGGAAAAACATCACATTTACACTGTCCTTTTGTGTTTTGCATTTGGTTTTATCTGGGTTTATTATGGAGTCTTCTTTGTTTGTTGTGTCCCTGTCTGCTGCTCTGGAGTTGGCTACCCCTAAATTTTCTTCTGTGGTCCTCTCTCTTATATGCGTTGTGCTGTGTGACCCACCGGATAGAAGTAGTAGTTCAGGTCAGAAATGCCCCTCCCGTTCACAAGAGTAAGGATAAGGGTGCATATGTGTGCAGTACTGACTCCCTGGAATGCAGGCATGTTGAGCAAGCACACATCACTGCTATTTTCACAAGTCCTAGAGGCAGAAGGAGGAGCTATCCTCTCAGAAGGAAGCCAGATGTAGTGTAACAAAATGGAAGACTGAATGAGTTCAGGTGCAAACTCTGGTCTTTGTCAAGTCTCAGATGATTCCAACCCTTCCAACAGCCACCTCTCTGGAGCCAGCCGGGCAAGTGGCTCTCAGAAATTGTTCCAGTTTCTAGGTTGTGGAGTGCTCTGTTACACAGCAACTGTTAACACATCTCGAAAAGTCCTCCTTCTCTCTCGGCTCTCCACTGCGCTGGTTTCCTTTTCCACAGTGTGAACAGCACAAATATGAAGATAGTTCCCAACACAAGCCTCAGACTTCACCTCCCCTTCCTTATCTATGGCACTAAGGTTTCACCTGTCTTTTGGTCACTTCTGCGTCAAAGTCAGTATGTCCCAAACAAACTCAGCTGTCCCCATCAATTCCTTGCTATCTTCTCCCTGTTCTGTCTTAGATCCCAGCCTCAGTACTACCCTAGTCCTAAAGCTGGGAACACTAGAATCAGGATCGCAGCTCCTCATCTTTCCTGGTTCTGTCAGTTCCTTATTAATATCTCGTTGGCCACCTCCTCATGTCTGCAGTGCCCATCATCCTCTAAGCCTCCAGTGGCCTTCCTCTCATCACCTGCTGCCTCCAGTTACGCTGGGGAATGTAGATCTCTGTGAGTTCCCTCCTAGCTTAACGTTTTCAAAGGGTCTCCATTTCCTACAGAATAAAGCCCGAATTTCTTAGTCTAGAATTCCAGGCCTTAGTAGCTGCCCAGGTCACTTCTTGGTCCCCTGCCCACTCTGATCATCAGGGCTCTCAGCCCTAGACATGGTTCCCTGCTCTTGTTAAGTTCTCTTGGTTACATCTTTTCTTTTTCATAGTTGCTTCTTATTCCTGTTACACTCATTATTCAAAGTCCAGCTTAGACTCTTGGCTCTGATCACTTGTTCACATCTGGGTTCTTTCTCTTCCAGCCTCCAGCACTCATCTCATGGTATCTGAATTCCCTACATCAGTGTTAGCATCTCCTACCAGCTGTCAGCATTCCTAGGCTCAGGCATGGTGTATGACTGGATAAATGAAGGGGACTTGGGGCCCTTTTGTCCTTCAGGTGTCTAGGATGAATTTAGTTGATTTACAGAGAGTAGGCAGGCCAGATGCCCAGTGCTGGGACAGGTAAACATGGCACATGTCCAGACTGATTGCCTTTGTCCCCCATCTTTTCCTCCTTGTCAGAGGTACATGTGATCCACATTTCTTCATACAGTGAAGGCTGAATCCAAGGTCTGCCTAAGACTTGTGTTCCCAAGAAAAGAAGAAAGGTCATGGTTTGTTTGTTTGTTCATTTGTTTTTTGTTTTTCAGGACAGGGTTTCTTTGTGTCACTTTGATGCCTGTCCTGGATCTCACTCTGTAGACCAGGCTAGCTTTGAACTCACAGAGATCCACCTGGAAAAGGCCATGTTACTGAATATGGTGACCCCAAGAAGTGTACCACCAGCTGTTTTTGCTTCTCAGGGCATTGGAATCTCCCCATGTCTTCCAGTGTTGGTCTGTATGGAGCTGGGTGTGATGGAATACTGTCTTCGGGGGGCCAGGGGGAGCCATGGAGCAGTCATTTGCCACCTTGGTCCCAGAAGATTGATGGTGTAGCAGTCATCTTGCCATGTTCCAGTTGATGCTAGTTGTCAGTGTGAGACTGGACCACCACGTCTTTCAGGTATCAATTTTGCTGAGTTTACAGAGGACAGTTGGGCTGGTTGGATCCATGTGAATCACAGAAGCCGAGATCTCTATTGCATGTAATATATTTCGGTTAAACTGTCTTGAGAGAGAAGACTGACAGGGTGAGAGATTACCAGGTGAGGCAGGAGACCAGCTCTGACCCTCTGGATGAAGGTAGGTGTTTAGCCACTGGTGTCTAAACTTAGGCCTCTCGAGGACATAAGGAGACTAAACGGCTACACAGGATTGCAACACGTAGGAGGTTAAATCCCCAATGTTCAGGAGGAAATTCCAAGATAGGGAGGAAGCAATATTTCAGCGGCAGATAGTAAGTCACTGTGGATGGGATGCCCCTCCGTTATTGCTATGAGGAATTGCTTCATTAATCAGAGCCTTGAAGGATACAAGAGCCTGACTCAGGGAAAACCCAGGGTGCTGCATGAGGGTCCTAGGTGGACTCTCTAGGAAGGCACGTGGCCCTGGACTTGAAGACTGGTGCAAAATTAAGCTGTGCTGCAGATACTCTGTGCCAGTATTTCCTTGATGATAATTCTGATTACTGTCAACTTTTGGGTTAAATTAACCCTCAAATAACTCTAAGGTTATATCTAGAGAAAAAGAAGAATTCCATTAGTAAATTTTGAAAAGATGTCGGCCTAAGGGTTAAAATCATGTTCCTCTAAGTTTATTCAGCCACCATTGTCCATTGTTAATGCACATCTGAAAAAATACACCTCCGAGCATACCTAAAAACAGATCAAAACCAAGCTTTATTGTGAAATCACGGGGACTTCTAGATAAATGTGGCTGATGAGTGGTAAGCAGGCTGGCTCCTCCTCAGTGGGAAGGTGTGTGGGAGTTTGGAGGAGGGTACATTCTAGGACACAAAAGATGGTGGGGGTAATCCTGGTGAATGTGGACGGCTGAATGATGGCAGACTATGCAAAACTCAGGAGGTTCCTTCACCTGGCCTGCGGGGGAGGTGCCTGTGAGCTGTGAGGGCTGTACACGTCTGCATGCACCCCATGGGGCTCAGCACCACGGGCACCAAGAAATTGAGAGCCAAGATCACATGGGGCTAAAAAATGGGAGACAGTTGAGAATCTGGGCAATGGCTCCTTCTTAAGATGTTGACTTAGGATTTTCCACTTCTGCAGTGGTGTGAAAGTCAGACTCACATTCAGTATAAGTGACTCTGAATTTTGAGTTTTGCTAATACACCTGGTCTGTGGTATCCTCAGAGGACCAGCAATTCAAATTCTTCAGAAATCGGGCTGCTAATGCTGGTAAGGTAATGGGATCCAGAGGATCAAGCAAGAGGAACTGAACGGCCTCTAGTGACTAGCCCCCTGAGAAGCTGACTGGGCCCCCCAGTAAAGCATGGATGAAGGGGAGGCACCAGAGAGAGCTGCAGTGGAGATCAAGTGGTAGCTTCTTTAGGGCAGAATACAGGACGTATCTGCATGGGGTCCATCCTGCAGGGCAGAAGTATTGACTCTGGGGAACAGTATCAAGGCAACATTGTAAATGATTTGTCTAACAGTGGCTCCTAATCAACATGTTAAAATCAATAGGAAGTATTAAAAAAGAAAATAAAACAAAGAGCTTTTCCAATCCATGAGTCGGAGTCGAATCTTACAACCCTGTCCCCAGGTACTTCTATTGAGGCCAAGCCAGCCTTGAAAGTCCCCAGGCTAATAGGAATAGAAGCTGTCTCCTGTGACTGTGTAGCATCCCTACCATGCAGAGTTGGGACAGTCAGTTTTAAATTCCAATACCTGGCAATGCTTGTCTTTTCCTGTACAAATGAGATCTTAGTTGTGTCCAACTCTGAAGCCTGTAACAGAAAGAAGGGGTTAGTCCCCATGTATAAGCCCCAAGTGTCACCCCACAGGTGGCCTGGGTAGCTGAGCTTGCCTCTGGACATTTGATTTGAGATGGATGTCATCAGATAGCCCGGGCTCATCAGGAACTTCCTGTGCTGTCTAGGCTGGCCTTAGGCTTGAGGTTTTCTGGCATCAGAATCCCACATGCCAGCATCCCAGATCTGAGTCAACACATTCCACAAGAAAGTTTTGCTTTTCTATTTTATTTTTCTTGTGGTACTAGAGACCAAGCCCCAGAGCTTTGTGCATTCTAGGAAAGTGCTCTGCTCTACTACTGAGCTGTTGTGTACACTCCGCATTCCTGGAGATATTCTAAAGATGGAAGACTGACACTCAAATTTTAAATTTGAAAAGTGAGTGTCCTGGTGTCCTTTTGTCTTGCAACTCAGCTTTCCCTGTATGGCTCACACAGAGGAAATGGAGACCAGGTGTCTAAAGAGCAGCTGAGGCCTATTGATTGACATATTAAAGGGCCTGAGTGAACAGCAACTTAAGAATTGGGCAAGCACCAAGCTGAAAGTAGCCAGGGGCTCTGATAAAGAAAGAGGAAGAGGAGGAGGAAGAGGAGGAGGAGAAGGTCCTCATTACTGGACCTGGGAATGAGGCAAAGAAATGACGTGGTTATTTGAAGTGAAGCAGTAGCTTCATCTAGAACATTCCTTACTTCCAGGTTTCTGGTTAATTATGTTTAAATAGTACACTGTCTTTACCAATGGGTTGTTAGTCTCTGGCTGGCCTAAAAGATGGCTGAGTGTGTTTGTTAGCCACCCTTCTATCACTGTAATGGTAAAATCTGATACAATTAACTCAGAAAGTCTTTATTTTTGCTCTGGAGCCTTTGTATTGTGCTGGAATCATTGCTGTTGGGCTCACAACAAGGCAGCACATCTTGGACAACTTCTTTGCATTGCACAATGAGGCATTCATCCCTGGGAGATGCTAATTCTCCTCTCTCTGAAATCATTAGCCTCCTGTAGTTCTCTGTCCAAGAGTGGGTCCCTGTGAGATTTCCCTCCTCCCACATCAGCATCTCTATTTATATTGCTGTTGTTCGGATGTTGATCTTGGTCATGCAGCCATTTCTGTGAGGGACTGTTTCACAGCAGACAGACACCCTGGTGTCTGGCTCTTAGAATCTTTGCTCCTTCTTCCTTGATGCGCCTGAGACTTAGGTACAGAAGCTGTGATGGAGATGTATCCACTAGGGCTTAGATCCTCATGATCTGTCGATCTCTGCCCTGTGTCCAGTTGTGGTTTTTTTGTCATGGTCTCTATTTCATGTAAAGACAGGCTTCTTTGATGATGGGGGAGAGCTGCATTTATCTGTGGACATAAGGATAAAATTTAGAATGTAGTTAGGAATTATTTCTGGTCTAGCAAAATGACTCCTTGTTCTCTCATTAGCTGATGAAAGATATTTGATGCTTTCTTCTCTCAAGCCTCACCCAGCAGCTACTATAGTAAATCCAAGCTAGGCTTTCTATCACTGTAATGAAATACCTGAGATAACCAACTCAGAAGGTAGAAAGGTTTATTCTGGCTCACAATTGTAGAAATTTCAGACCATGACCACTTGACCCCTGTTTTGGTCCTGAGGCAACACAGAGCATCACAGTGGAGATGTATGGTGGAGGAAGTCTGTTCACTCCACAGCATCCAGGAAACAAAACGAGAGTAGAGGAAGCTAGGGTTTCATGATCTCTTTAAAAGATACAGCCCAAATGACTTAACTTTCTCCCAGGAGTCCCTGCCTCTGAAGTGTGCCACCATTCCCCAGTAATTACATGACACAGGGACCAAGCCCTCAAACCTGTAGGGTGTAGAGGGCTCTTTTAATACACAAATTATAGCATAAGAGGAAGCAATGACCCGTCCCATCTGTGAGTTTATCAAAGACTAGACTTCCACTGCTGAATATCCATCCAGCAGATATTCCAGGAGTCACTGCATAGCTGAGCCTAGCTGAGACCATCAACTGCAGAACTATGAGTAATATTGTCCCTTGGTATGTGTGGGGAACTGGCTCTAAAATTCAGACCACCTGATGATCTCCAAATCTCTGAGGGATAAAGTACCTATATAGCATGGCAATGTGTTTGACTGTCACATACTTATATCCTCCTGTGTTTTTACATCATGTCTCGGCTATTTGCAGTGCACAGATGATACAGTATTATACCACATCATTTAGGGAGTAACAGCAGGGAAGTCTACGTGCTCAGTATAGACTCTTCTGAAGGGAGATGCTTCTGTTTAATGTAAAAATGTAGAACTCAGGATACAGACCACTAATTACAACCGTGTTGTAAGTCATATAGCTTTAGGTTATCTGTTATTCAGGCCAGGCTGACGTGAGGGCTCCTGCCTCTCCAGACTCTGCATAGGAAAGATTCCTAGCGCCAAACCTTGTAGAGAGAAATTCCATTTACCCACAGAAACAGGAGTGCCATCTATTCTCTCCTTCACCCGGGCCCCTGGTTCACTCTCAGCCCAAGCTGCAGTGAGAAAACTAGAGTCGAGAGGGGCTGTCTGTCTTCTGGATTCTGTGGGACTTTATTGCTCTCTGGTCAGGGAGCAAGGAGTGGCCACCCTCTCAGGGTAAGGGACATTACATAGATCAAACTCTGTAGTCCCTACTGTGTGAAATCGAACACGCCTGCCGGATAAAGCAGGGCACGGTGCCTGCCTGGGGATGGTGAGTGATGAGTCACTGGTGACTACTGACTGGGCTTTTGTCTTCTCACTGTTCCTCTGTCCACACAAGACTTCTCCTGCCTAGTGCCTCAGTGGCAGGGACTGATAAAGAATGAGCAGGGGCCAGGGACTCCTGCCCACCTGGGGAATGAAGCTAGGTCCAAATTCATCCCCCCCAAGGAGGGTTCCTAGATTCTTCAGGAGTACGCGCTTGTCTGCTGTCACTGGTTCAAAAAACTTCTCTATCACCTTAGACAAACTGGGGTGCACCCCTTATCATTGGGGAGGGTCTGTCAAGACCCCAGTATATCTAAATCTTCAGACAGTACTGAGCCCAATACATGCTATGTTTTTTCATACACATATACATACACTGTATTTAATTTATAAATACTAAAAACAGTGCAAAAAAGCATTAATGACAATATACTGAAATAAAATTGCCAGCACAGCAAATTTTTTTTTTTTTTTTTTTTTTTTTTTGTGGCCTGGAAGTATTAGTGGGTAAAAATGAAACTTACTTGAACAAAAACACTAATATCATGGCAGTCAATCTGATCACCAAGATGGCTGCTAAAAATTCATGGGGCAGTAGGGCATAAATGTGGATACACAGAGCGGCGGGCGGGGGTGGGGGCATGGGGTGGTGGGGGCGGGACTGAGAAGGATGGCTATGACTTCAGGATGTTACTCAGAATAGCACATGACTTACTGGCTAGGAGCTATTTCTTTCTGGAATTTTCATCTACTATTTTGGCCTGTGATTG
Source organism: Onychomys torridus (assembly GCF_903995425.1). Taxonomy (NCBI): domain Eukaryota; kingdom Metazoa; phylum Chordata; class Mammalia; order Rodentia; family Cricetidae; genus Onychomys; species Onychomys torridus. The sequence continues at coordinate 131,581,390 of NC_050445.1, forward strand.
ATTATCGGTAACTGAAACCATGGAAAGTGGAACTGCTTCTAGAAGCTTGCAGCTCGGCAAAGAGAGAACATGGGCTCTAAATGGCCTTCTTGTGGGGTGATGGTGAATTTGCTTCCTTGAGCTTCTTCATATGAGGCGGAGCTTCAGGAGTGGCAGGTCTGGTTCCCCAAGACCATGGGACCCACCGTCCGTCCTCTTTGGTCTTTCCTGATTTCAGTGTAACAGAGTGGACTCATGGAGCAGAGATGGGATGTTGCTTGTGTGGCTGTGGACCTCCCCAGGGGTCATTCCACTTACAGTGTGCAACAAGCTTGGGTTTTGCAACTGTGTGTGCATGGGTGAGCAGGGGATTTGTGCTCTGGCTGAGAAGCCTTCTGCAGGAGAAGTTTCTCATGCCTTGCTAATCCTGCCTGACTTTCCATTGAGTTCATCATGTTTGGTTTCCATCTTTGAGACTGCTAGGACACAAAGGTATATTTCATATTTCTGCTGCAAGGGTATCCCATATGAGCCCCTGCATTGCATTGGCAGACTGACATTTTGTTTCTGCCAAGTAAATAAGCTGGGATTCAGAAGTCAGGCTGTGAGCAGACTTGTCAATTGAAATCTCAAAATCCCACATTTGAGGAAGGACAGGTACTCCTTAGTGTGGAAAGATGAGATCCATGGGCCATGGGATCACTGTGCAGCAGAGCTTACGAGAGTCCAACATCCCTGACCCCTCTCAGTTATTAAATGAAGCACTTACTGTAGGACAAATAATCCATTAGCAAGGCTCTAGGAAACTTCCCGAATCCCCTCTGAGCCTTCGCTGGAGTCCCTATGGGCCCTCTTTCACAATGTTTTGAGATCTGTTGGCATGTAGCTCATTAGCCAAGGAAAATACCTTCTTTTTCTTCTCAGATGGTAGAATGTCAACATAAGAGCAAGCTGGGATTTATATCCACAGCATTGACTGCTGTTTGGCCCTTGCTTGGATTTCACACTGTAAATTACACTTTTGAGTGTGTCCTGCTCCAGGAGTTGGGTAATTTATTGTTTGAGGTTATGCTTCATGGAGGATCAGATGTGGGAGACTCTATGAATCTGGTCAGGGACATTTTACAGAGCCCAGTGTTCTTGGCCTTGCTGTCCTCCTTGGCTCTGGTTAGGGCATTCTGGTCTGGGGCGCATAGGTATAACAGGTTGGGATAGGCAGGCTGGTGGTGGCGTAGGCTACAACTCACTGTTGGATTTTACCAGCAAATAATGATGAAGGCTTGTAACCAGGCTAGCAGCTTCCTATGTCTTCTGTTTCTGTGAAAGGAGACAAAGACACTTAAAATAGATCTGTTAAAACTATATTTGGCAATGTCTACAATTTTCCATAAAGCATGGAGGACACAGTCCAGTATGCAGTACAGAAATGAGCATGACACGCAAATGAGTATTATACATAGGCAACAGAGAGCGTGCTGTGGTTTGAATATGATTGTTCCTAGAGGTTCATGTGCTAGAAGCTGAGTGTCCAGTGTGGTTATTGAGGTGGTGGGAACTTTAGGATGTGAGGAATAGTAGAAACAATTAGCTCATGGGGGCTCTGCCCCTTAAATGGATTGATATGGTCTCAGAAGAGTTAGTTATTAGCTGGGCAGTGGTAGCGCACATATCTTTAGTCCTAGCACTCAGGAGGCAGAGACAGGTGGATCTCTCTGAGTTTGAGGCTATCCTAGTCTACAGAGCAAGTTCCAGGACAGCCAGGACTACAAAGAGAAACTCTGACTTGAAAAAAAAAAGTTAGTTATAAAACTGAAAAGCCTTGTGTCTCCTGTATGTGGCTATTTCCCTGATGCTTCTCTGTGATACAGCCAGGGACTCTCAACAAGATGACAGTTGCTGTACTGTTGGACCTTTCAGCCACCTGGATCTTGAGACAAGCCTCTCTACTTCATGACAAGTCTCAGGTATGACAAAGACACACAACAGTTGTCCTAGTTGTTTCCTATGGCTGTGATGAAACACCATGACCAAAAGCAAGTTGGGCAGGAAGGGGTTGTTTGGCTTACACTTCCAGGTCACAGTCCCTCATCAAAGGAGTCAGGACAGGAACTGAAGCAGGAACCGGAGGCAGGAATGAAGCAGAGATGTGGAGGAACATGAGGCTTTCTTTAAAATATGAGCCAGGACCACCTTCCCAGGGGTGGTATCACCTACTGAAAGTTGGGCCCTCCCACATCAATCAACATTCAAGATAATGCCCCACAGACTTGCCTACAGGCCAGTCTGGTGGAGGTATTTTTCTCAGTTGAGGTTCCCTCTTCCTGCTGACTCTAGCATGTGTCAAGTTGGCAGAAAAAAACTAACCAGCACAGCAAAGTAGGTATTAAATGGATAATATGTAATATGTAATCCAACAATGTTTTAAATTGCATTAAAAATAATAAAAGACAACTTATACCCATTAATACGGTTATTATCAGAAAAATGGGAAATAACAAGTGTGAATGAGAATGTGGAGAAATCAGGGCTCTTGTAAATTGTGCATAGGAATGAAAAATGGCACAGCCACTATGGAGGAGTATGGTGGTTCCCCAAAAAGCTAACCAAAGCATAAGATGATACATCTTGTGCTATTTTGCCACAGTATTTACCTACAAGAAGTCAAAGTACATGGGATCACCTGGCCTGTAGCAGTTCCTAGCTCATTCCATCTGTGCTTCCCATGACACCTTTGGGTAGATAATGTTCGGTAATAACATTGGCTACATTTTAGAGATGGGTAAATAAAGGTACAGGGACTGTGACACCTGGTCTATCATCCCCATTTACTTTCTTTGTGGCATATATACAACTACTGTCTTTTATTTGTCTGCTGTCACTTATCTCCCACTGGCATATGCACTGTTCTCAAGACAAAGACTTGTGGGGCCATTCATGTCAGTATTTCCAAGGCATGGCACACATTAAATATTTGTGCTGAATGAGAGGAAATGATCTTTTTCACCTGGCTAGCCTTTGAACTGGCAAAGAGCAGATACCCTCCCGCTCCTTGTCTTCATCAGTGCTCAGAGTGGGGGGATGATCCCATGAATGTGAGGGTCCTTTATGCTCCTAGGACAAATGGCCACCAAACAGCTATGGTTGCAACAATGGAGCCCCTCTTGAGATCACTCTATGTTCTTGGCTGCAACTCTTCCCAGCATCTCACCTTAGCCCATCTTAACCCTTGCTCCAGAGACAGCAGGTGAACCTGGGCAGGTATGATTTCTCCAAAAGATGTTGTGCCCTGGACTATATTCCATCTCCATTTCTCACTCACCTTTTCAGCAGAAGGTGCTCTCCTGAGTAAGCTTCTGCAAGGAGCATGATGTGTGTATGCCGCCAGGGTTCTGTGCCACCCGACCCAGCATCCCTCCTGCTCCCTAGCAGCTCCCTCAGAACTGGAAGGCAGAAACTCTGTCCTGTATCCAGCAGCATGGAGTGTTCAGGACAACTGAGGTCTGCTCTCAGTGTCTTATGGCATCCTGCAGCATGGTACACATAATACCTGACCTCACTTAACTTATTTCTCAGAAGAAAGAGGAAAAAGACACCTGAAACAAAACCAAACCTACCCAAACAAAAGAAGCATGGGGTTGGCACATCAGGACAGGCTGTCATGCAGGAAGCGAGGAAGTTGAATGACTGGGGAAAGGAAGGGGGAAGGAGAGGTCCATCCTCACCACTGCACCTGTTTGTACTGTCAGTCTCTTGGAATACAGCAGTTCTTATTTGTGGAGTCAGGATAGTTGGGTCCCAGTGACATTTACACCAGCAAAGTTCAAGTGGATTAAAGCCTCTAAACATGTGGCTTCTTGATCTAATCTTATGCTTGAGCACATGTGGGAAAGCCACACTCTGATTTGGATTCAGTTCACAGAGCCAGGGGAACATCCTGGAGTCTGAGAATCCACAAGAGACCATCTTGCAACGTCAAAGTGAAGGGAGCTATGCACAGAGTTGAAATTCAGACAGAGCCTCACATGCTCAGTGTTGAGGCTTGGATTCAGGCATCTTTTTTCACTTATGGAAACCAGAGAACAGATGGCTTTTGAGAGCTCCTGGAGTCTGATAAAATGTCACTCAGTGATGGCTCTTTGGTTTCCCATTATGAGAAATCCAAGGAATTGCTAAGATTTATGGTAAGCAATATGAAAATCATTGCCAAAGAATTTTTCTTTGTAATCAATTGACTGTCTCTGTTACTCATTTCAAAGGCATAGAGTTGAAATGGGAGCAGATTATTTTGCTGGAGGGGGAAACCTTTTTCTTTTCTTTTTTTTCTTTTTTTTTTTTTTAAAGCAAGAATGGCAGTGTAAGCCAGTGACTTGGCTTGACCTTTGGGCGAAGATTCAGTTCTTGGCACACCTCCTCAGTGCTCCAGAAGGGTTCTGACCCTTAGGAGACTTTGAAGGCTCTTTGCATTAGGACAGACATTTCCCTTTTCTCTGCATTTTGTATCTTTGTCCACTAGCTTTCACATGCCCACACCTCTGAGCCCTTTCCAGAGTACTCCAGAGACAGGATGTTTATCTTCTATGTTGTCAGAGGACCTTCCTTGTCCATAGTCATTTGATTACCTATCTCATGGTAGGTGTACTGGTTAGTCTTTGTTTTGTTTTTTGTCAACTTGGCACAAACTAGGGTTAGCTGGGAGGAGGGAACCTCATTGGTGCACATCTACCTTTCTGTTGGAGGTCTACCCTCTCAGAATAAATGAAAAATACCCACAGGACACTGCTATGTTTTCAGCTCAGCTCCTACTGCTTTTTCTGTTGGGCAAAGATTAGAGGACACACTAGAGAGTTGTGAGCAGAAGCTCCTTTGTGTTTAGTGACCTCCCTGACCCAGGGGATGGTCGTTGGATATTTCTCCTGCTCCTATAAGCTCCCCTTCAAGCAGTTCAGAGATTACCCTTCTATAATCATCATGCTAAGTGGCCATCTGGTCTATTCCTATTACCATAACAAAATATCTTGGATCAGGTATTTAATAGAAAACATAACTTCATTTCTCATAGTCCCACATGCTGCAAGATGCTGGCAGGTTCAGTGTCTGACAAAGCCTACTTCCAAATGATACCTTTTGGCTTCACCCTCACATGTAAGAAGGAAGGGCTGCACTGTGTCTCCTCACATGGTAAAGTTAACAAAGGGGGCAAACAAGGTTCCTCAAACATCTCTATAAGGTTTTTAATCCCATTCATGAGGGTGTCAATCTCATGATCCAATCACCCTCAAAGGTCCTCTTCTTTATGCTGCTGCCTTAAGAATTAAGTTGCAACCTGATTTTTGCAAGGACACAAGCGTTCACATCATACTGTTGGATGTCATAAGTACCCAAACGGCATAGACTAAGTTTAAATACTAAAATTTTTAAAAATCGCTTCCATATATCCTCAGAATCCATGTGGAAGGAATCATCTCGGACCTTCTGGCTGAAAATGCGTTTCTGTCACTACTCCTCCAGCCCTAAGTAACTCTATCCTGTTCTAAAAGTTTTAGTGGATGTTGTCGATTCTCAGAGAGCTGGAGTCTCTTTGTACTGCTAGAATAGATTACTCCAGACTGTTATCAAGAACAGAACTTTATTTCTCATACATATGGAGATTGAGAAGCCCAAGATAAATGTGACAGCACTTAAAACAGAGTCTCTGCTTCCACGGTGGTGCCTTGTCTCTGGGTTCTCTGAATGAGGGCTTCCATGTGTCTTCATGTGAAAGAGCAGAGTCCAACCCCACAAGCCCTTCACAGAGGGAGAACACTCCCAAAGGCTCCACCTCTCAGAACATTTTGCCTGGTTTCCAACATAATAGTTTTGGAAGGAACCACAAACAAACCATAGGAAAAGCTGGAGAATGCCTATCATGGGGTGTTTCACTTGTCCCCAAGGGGTCTCCTTCAAGTTGTTAAAGGATGCTGGGATAACACAGGCACTTTCCACCCCCACCTATAGGAGAGACTTTCCAGGGTCTGCTGAACAGGGCTTTGGACCCATGTCTTTAAAGCATGAGTTACAACCTCCCCACATTTCTCTCCTCCCTGGACTTCTCTGAAAAAGAAGTTTTGGAGAAAGCAAAAGAATGATGGATGAAAGAGAACTTTATGTGGGTTTTAAAGTAAATAAATTACACAATTCCATACATGATTGTAATTTCTTACAGAAAAGGGGAAAGGTAAATGATAGGTAGAAAGATAGACAGACAGAGATAGATAGACAGACAGACAGACAGACAGACACACAGATAGATAGATAGATAGGTAGATAGATACATGATACATAGATAGATACATAGATAGATAGGAGAGCTAATTCATGCTGATTAACCACCTGGGTACCTTGCTGTTTATTGGATTTTCTGTGTCAGCTGGCCTTGGTGTTAAGTACTCAGTAGAGTGCCTTCTTCATAGAATGCTTACAGTATGCCTGCCCCGGCCAGGCATGGGGATTCTCAGGTGAGTGATGGGACTTGCTGTGTCTGGGAAGGTTTCATTTGTGAGTTTGAACTAAGGAGATGCAGGGAAGGTGTTGATTTAGAGGAGGCAGTCCATACATAGTCTCTGGTTGACTTCAGAATTGAAGTTACAGTTATGCCCGCACAGGCATCAGAGCTCTCAGAACAAGTCACAGGCAACTAATTCAACTCAAAAGTTCTGCATCAGCCTATAGGGTGGGAACATGGGTTGTATTTGATCTCTTTTAGCTCAGGAATGTTCTTCCACCCTCTATGTAGGTCTAAGGTCTATGATCTTCACTGAGAAGGAGTTTGAACTGACCGTTTAAATGAAGATACCTCTACTATTGGTAAACTCAATGATTTCAGCTATCCATTTGGAGGATTTTGCTAATCACCTTTATCTATAGAAGCTTTATTAGAAATGAAGCACAAAACCTCTTGGGACTTCATAAGGGATGCGGTGCCTTCCTTTGTATCTTTGTAGCGAGGTACCAGACAGGCATCTTACTCCTGCATCCACAGATCTATCATAGTGTCACTGCTGTTTCAGAGTGTGTGTGGATGCACTCTCTGGGTGTCTGGTTGAGGATGGACTTTTGTGTCTGGCTTTTTGAAAACTTAAGATTCGCTTACTTTAGTAGTTATTTATTTATTGGCATAAAAATTTGATCAGCCATTCCAGGGTCCTTTCCAGAATATTTTGTTTGTTTATTAATATGAAGAAAGGCGCTGTGGATATTCAAGTAGAGTGTTATTTATGGAGGCAAGGTTTTTGTTCTGTGGGGACCTGAGTGCAGACTACATCTTAATGGCTCCATAGTGTCGAAAATAGTGGCTTTGAGGCTGTGCATTGCTTCTTTGAGGCCTGGTGTCGCTTCTGGTAACTATTTCACAAAGTATCACTTGGCTATATTTTGAGTGTAAATTCAGAGAAAGGATGGCTCTTCATTTCACTGTGTATGTTAACAATACCACTGCCTGTCAAGTACCAACCACTAGACACCGACTGATAATAACTGATTCCCCAAAGTACACAAAACAAAATCTATCAGTAAACAGAAGGGCGTATTATAAACATGTCAGAAAACAAACAAACAGGTATAAGACCCCGTGGAGCATAGTGCACTGAGGCAGACCAGCACCCTGACAGTGACCTGTCACCTAGTATATTGTCAAGAGAAGGACAGAGCACTTCTGACTTCCCTCAGGGCTTCGGCACAGCCTGCTCTCCACTGCTGACATAGCCTTCTTGTCTGTTGTCTCATCTGTTCCAATCCTGTGTTTCACCCTCCTGGTCCTGTTCCTTGTATCACGGCTTCAACTTAGTCCTGTGGCCGAGGACCAGCCCCATGGCCCTGCAGCTGCTCCAATTCCCTAGAAGCTCTCTGGGGGGTTCTTTACTACCTTGCCCACCCCACCCTCTCTTCACATCTGTATCAGCATCTGCCTGCACCTCTTTCACTCCTGGAGCTCTGGTAGGGAGCCATGCCTAACTTGTGTAACTCTCATGGATGTATCTACACACAAACACATACGTACATATGTGAGTGTGTGTGTGTGTGTTAGTTTCTGGAATAGTGTGTTTACCACGGGGCTAAATACCCACAAGGGGAATTGCTAGGTCAAAGGGCAAATGTATGCTCAACTCCACAGAAGTCAACCTATAGTGCTCTCAAGTGGGAAGACCATTGAACAGCTGGGAGCTGAGTTCGAACTTGAGTGTGAGTGGGTGTCTGTTCTGAGAGCAGTTTGCCCAACCAATTTCAACTCAGACTTGTTTCATTAATAAGAACTCTTTAAGATTCCTACTACATTGAAGGATTTGATTACATGTTTTTATGTGCAAGCCTTTATAGTTTTTCCTTAGAGTGACATGAACCTTCATCTCTCCAATCTCAGACTGCAGATATTATAATTGCAGAACTCCAGCTGCAGGCCCAGGCTAGGCTTCCCAAAGCCATTGCCAGGTCAGTTCCAGGGAGACACAGGATTCCATTGTCTGATGACTTTGGCTCAAGAACTCCTTGTCTGCCTTGCCGAGCACATGTCTGTCTGTCTATCTATCTATCTATCTATCTATCTATCTATCTATCTATCTATCTATCTCATCGAGTGCCTTTCACATAGTTGGGCCTTGCTGGTGTCATGGGCTGTTTATTTTACAGAGCAGGAGCTGTGGGTCAGGGTCAGGGTCAGGTGGGTAGCACAGGCACAGGCCGCCAGTGTGCACCTGGCTCTGGCTGTGGGATAAAGCAGGTGTGAACTCACTTGGTCTTTGTCTTTCGGGTGATACCTGTGGAGTTTCCTGGGGTGCTGGACTGTCCTCATCATTCACAAGGAACTCCCTTTGATCTTCCCAGGTTATGCTAATGAGCTGTGTCATGGTGGGCCTTAGAGAAGATCAGGATAGGAGCTGGCCAGATTTAGTCCTATCCACTGACCTTTCAAGTGGATATGTAACCAAAGGGGTTAACAATTTTTTTAAAATAAACAATTCAGTTTTATAATTTCATATGTGTATACATGTATTTGAGCATGTTCATCCTTCATTATCTCTTATTTTCTCCTTATTCCTGCTGACCTCCTTCTTCTTCCCCAATCCTCTCTTTTCACTTTTGTGTCTTGTTTTCCTCCTCCTCCTCCTCCTCCTCCTCCTCCTCCTCCTCCTCCTTTGTGACCCACTGAGCTTAGCTGGGCTGCTTGCATGAGCATGAGTGAGAGGTCATTTACCAGAGCATGGGCAGCTTACCAGTGGCCACAAAATGATTCCTCTTGGCAGGCAACCATTTACTACCAAAAGCTCCTTAGAGAAGTGAGGGATCTCATGATCCCCTTCCCTATCCTGTATGGGGTGTTGAGGGGTTGATCTTGGGCAGGTATCCATTGCTGCCATGTGTTCATATCTAGAAGACAGCATTTCACAGCACCCCTTCCCTTCCTCAGGTTCTTCCCACACTCTTCTCAAATCCTTCTTGCCCTGATTTCCCTGGGCCTTAGAAGGGGTGCTATATATGTCCTATATAGCACTGGACATCCAACATCACTTATTTTCAGTGCTTTGACTGTTGTCAATCTCTGCATCAACCACTGCCCACTACAAAAAGACGCTCATTTGATAAAGGCCAAGAGTGACACTAGTCTATGTGTATAAGCATAACCATTTACAGGCAGGTGGTTGACTACATGTCTATTTATCAAAGCATCAGTAGCAATTTTTTTCCATGGTTGGTGACCTCTCCAGATGTAAGCTTTTGATCAGGTTTATCATGCCAAGGAATCCTCTTATGAAGTGGGCCTCAAATCCAACAAGAAACTGATTTGTTGTCTCCAAACAGTCATGCCATTGACTGATGTTTCTGAGTGGGCCCAATGGACCAGAGTCCTTATGGCTGCTTTCTGGGGCAAAGCAGGGGAAACAAATGCCTTGGTAGCTCAATGTCCCTGATGAAGTCAGCTGGAAGTTCTGCTATTCATAGACCTCAGGCCCAGTAACTCAGCATGGTAGAGGGAAACTGCCAGATCCCATACCTTGTCTGGCAGTTCCAGGTTGTAGCATGCAGGGTTCACAGCATGGACTTTGAAATGTGTAACAGGTACTTGTGGTACTGAGGGAGCCTTGGAGGCCAGATTGAGCTTTGAAATGCTAATAGGCACCACAGGTAGCCATATCTTCCTAGGTAGCCAGAGATAAGGGAAATGACTTCTTTTGGTAGAGGGGAACTGGCTTTATAAGTTCCAGAGGAATGCTGGCTTTTATTTAACCACCAGAAGTCCTCATATAGTCCAGGTTGAGCTCATTTCTGGATCATACTTGGACTGCCCATTGGAGTTTTCTCTGGGTCTGGCTATGTGCACCTCTCTCAAGTGTTTGTTCATTTGCATCCTTGAAAGTAAAACTATTATAATTAATTGTAGTCATCGTGTTGAATAATTTTGTCAGTCATTCTAGTAAAGTGTCAAACTTAAGAACAGTGGGAACATCTAAATTTGTCGTCAGCTAAGCAGAAGTGCTGGTAGCCTGAGGACAGCCTTTGTGTCTGAAGTGGGGGCAGTTTTGTGATTGACTGCTCTTCTTGTGGGTTCTGTTCAGTTTCTGGGAAATTAGTGTCAGCATGCAATTGTAAAGACACTCAGTTGGTGTCAGAGAATGGGTGTTTGTGTCAGGGAAAACTACATGAGTTGACCGTGAGCTATAAGGTTCCTCCACCATTTTGTTCCTGTGGAACCAGACCGAGTTGTCCTTTAACCAGCCAGACCAACTGGCATTAGGACTTTAGAGACTACAAGAAATGTGTTGGTGCTTGTGTGAATGCAGCAGCCTCAGAATGTGAGCTGGGAATCTGTGGGTTTGCCAGAACTTCTATAAATCTTCTTACGACACTTACAAAGTCTAAACTCCAAAATGTGTCACAGAGCCAAGGAGCCAAAGCAGAACATACATGTTGCCAACTATGAGCAGAAAGATATGACACTGGAGAAGTCCTGAACAAAGACTTTAATGGATATGTAAATATCATAAGTGAGCAATACTAAATGTTCCCGGAGCGATAATTAATGACATTTAATGAGTTTTGTTTGTGTATTCTAAATATGTCTCATAAGAACAGAGTCTCTATTTTGGTCTCATTATTATTTAGGCAGGATAAATATATCCATTATAGTCATGTGGAGATTTTACATATGTTTTCTAGGGATCTGGCAGTTTCCCTCTACCATGCTGAGTTACTGGGCCTGAGGTCTATGAACAGCAGAACTTCCAGCTGACTTCATCAGGGACATTGAGCTACCAAGGCATTTGTTTCCCCTGCTTTGCCCCAGAAAGCAGCCATAAGGACTCTGGTCCATTGGGCCCACTCAGAAACATCAGTACCTACCGGGAAGTGCTGGAGGTTGGGCACCCAGTTCCACGGATTTTTCTAACAAGTATTTCTCCACACCATCTTGCTGGCAGATGGGAAGCTGAGTTTTGAGCTTATGTCCTTGCATAAGTCGAGCTGATCTCCAGTAGAAGTGTGAGGGCCACATCTCCTTGAGTGTTTGCTGCCCTCTGGGATGAAAGCTGTAGGGTGAAAATCACCCTTGCAAAGAAATGAAAGCTAGGATGTCTTAGGAGGAGAAAAGCTACACAGCACTGAACCAGCACCCACCCTACACATGACAAACACCCAGACTCCCCTTGAACAGAAGCAGACAAGCCTGAGTGCAGTGGTGGAAGCTCTCTCTGGTCAGGGTCAAGCTGGTGGGAGGCTGGGGGAGAGCATGCCTGTGGTGTGATGTGTTGTAGCACATTCTGCCCTACGTTAGGTCCAGTTGGTTAGCCTTATTCTTAGTATCTCAGTGATGATCCAATTGTTGTTGTTGTTTTTGTTGTTTTTTTCCCAACTCTGGTGTTTCAAATCATTGTCAACTCTATTTCATGTTAGTCCTTGATCATCCAAGGACCATTTTCCTTTTGTCCTGGTGGAGATGTTCAAGCTGGCACTGGACTATATTTTGCCATTTTCTGCAGTCTTCATTGGGGCTTAGAAAAAACGATCTTACACATTGAACATTGCTGGCCCAGGATGATGGCACCCAATATGGCCCCCTGAGTAATGGGAGCACTGGCATCCTCATCTTGGTCTAGACAGTGGTGCTCCTGTGATATCAGGAGGAGATGGCACTGTATTATTGTGTGCTCTTTATTCTCCACAGATGTCTATCATACTGGGGTCTGAAGAGTCTCTTGATCTATTAATTAGCTGCTACTGAAGCCACCTAACTGCTGTCTTCAAACTTCCTCTGCTTAGATTTGCATCTGAATTTCTAGAGAGAAAAACCAAGGCTCTGAAAGGAATAAGGCACCACACTGAGTATCTGTTGAAGTTTTTGCATGGCTGGAAAGAGAAAGAAATCTGTCCTGGGTTTCAGAATGTATTGGTTTGGCTGTTCAAGGAGATTTTTTTTTACAAAATGATTAGTAAAGCCCCTTGCCCAGGACCTCAGCTCCTCCTGTTCATTTCTGGAGATACAACATTGATTTATGCACTGACCCACATGACCTATCTCTCCTTTGGATATTAATCTATGCTCTCAAATTGATCGTGTGTACAGCATCCTTGTCATATATAGATGACATAATCTCACAGCAGACTTTCTGGCTCTTACAAGCTGCCCAACTCCCAAGTTCTGCGATATTCCCTGAACCTTAGGTGTAGGTGATGCATTTTAGATGCATCAATTGGTGCTGGATCATTTGTTTTCTATATTTTGGTCAGTTGTAGCTTTTCTGTTAAAATCTCTGTTTGTTTCAAAAAGAAGCTTCCTTGATGATGGGTGAGGGTTACACAGTCCTTTCTTTGCCTTTGATCTGGGTTGTCATAGTCTTCTTCCTCCTTTGATTACTCATAGATTTGGCCATTTTCTAGTATCCCAGAGTTCTTGAATGTTTTGTCCCAGTAGTTGTTTTAATATTTCACATTTTCTTTTTGGGGATGATTTATCTTCAATTTGTCTTCAAGACAATACCTGTTATCTCTTCCCCTTGATCCAATCTTTTGGTGAGACTTTCCTCTGAGCTTTTTGTTTTACTTACTTCCTGAGTGAGTTTTTCATTTCAAATTTCATCTCAGTTTGGCTTTTCTTCAGAGATGCTTTCTCTTTATCAAATACCATCTTTATATCTTAAATTGTTTTCATTATTTCATTCAGCTGTTTATGTTTTCACTGTTCTCATTCAGGGATTTATTCATATCCTCTTTGAGTCCCTTGGAAATATTTTTAATTAATATTTTTGAATAATTGTCTTGTGGGTTAGCTAAGTTGCTTATCCTAGAGAACAATGGTGCTTATTTCTGGAGAAGGAGACATACTGCCTTTGGCATTCTTTGGAAGACTCCTATGTCTTGTAAGTTTTATGATCTTTCTATGCTTTGTGAGTTTCATTAGTTCCCTATAAGCCACCGTATTCCCTTAAGGAAGGAATATTTCAACTTGAGGAAATAGATAGTACATGTTATGATACCAGTGCAGTCAATCTGATATCTGAGATTGATACTGAGTGATTACTGAGTAGATAGTGTGGATACACAGAATAAAGTGATGATCATGACTAGGATGATCATAGTGGTGTATGATTTCATCATGCTTTTCAGAATAATTTATGAATTGCTTACTTATAGAACCTTCCATGTACTATTTCAAACCATGATTGACTTCAAGTAAGAAAAATTCCTAAATAAATAAATAAACAAACAAATACAGCAGTAAGAACAACCACAGCTTGCTTAGAACAATGGCCTCTGTATTCAGTATTTGATTCTGAGGGAGAAACAAACTCTATGTTTTCCTAATATGTGAAATTGCTTTGAACATGAGAAGATATTTTGGAAATGACTGTATAAAAATGCTGCACTTTGATTTTATGATTTTGTGTGTGTGTGTGTGTGTGTGTGTGTGTGTGTGTGTGTATTATCATTCATTTTTAATGTGCTTTCTCTAAGTACATGTAATCAAAACTTATCTGGGCCCGACTACCTCACATTTAAGACATGATCTCAGTACTGTGATATAAAAAGGAAGTAGAATTACAATGGCAGAATTGTCATAGGTCACATAGAGCTTTAATTAAGCCATTTGGAAGGGGCACACAACACACAGCAAAAGATCTCCAGCCCTCCTTAGGAATATCAACCATGGTTCTTGTTGGTATGGCCTCCTTCTCTTTCTTTCAAGGATGACACCCCTTTTCTTAACTCTCCCAAACTTATGGTTTCATGAATATGTGCTCCCTGTTACTGCCCTCCTCTGTGCATCCCCACCCCAGCTCTGAGATCTCCTTGAGTGGACCTCATAAGCATTCAGGGTCAAGAAGCTACTGAAATGAAGTAGGAGAAAGGCGATGAATGGTTTGTACTGGGTTTAGTGTTTTTACTACAGACTGTAAACCCATCAAGCACCATTTGGACCACATGCCCTGAAGGTGTTGAACACCATGAGAAATTGTCTGTTAATAACATTCTTTGTGGCACAGGCTGGGAATTTTTACCTCATTTACTGAGGAGGAAACAAGATTCTGGAAAGAATTTGATCTGCCCAAATCATAGAGCCCTTGGGGTACAGTAGAGAAAACACCACTCGTCACAGAGTGAGATCTCTGCTCTAAGATGGCTGTTTCTCTAGTACCTAAAGCTGCTTTTCTCAATGGAATGCAAATCATCCCCTTGCATGGGTCCCTGCCAGGCCAGGAAGGATTCAAGGTGACATTCAGTTCCAGATTAACTGGAATAGTTTTGCTGAAGATGAAGAGACCTTGAATTTTGTTGCTTGTTTACTGATTTATCAATTTATTTATTTTCTGAAACTACAACATAACCCTAATGACAGTTCAGTACATGAGGCACCTGAGCACTGTGGCTATTATTTACACAACAGGCTTTGCAATATTTTTAATAATAATGGCACCATCACATATTTTGCAAAGATTTTCTCTACAATTTAGGTCTTTACTCCTGGACAGCACTGTCTACTATTCTGTGTGGAACTGAATCAGGTAAAAAAAAAAAAAAAAAAGACCTGTGTAGAAGAAAAACAAAGTAAAATGCAACCCAAGTCAATACTCCCATCTCATAGGTGTAAAAACTGAAGACTGATGGATGGTAATAAAGGAATGAAGGTACCTGACTTTTCCCACTTGTAAAAATTATAAGAATTGTGAACTCTCCCAACCCAGACGGTCCAACTCCTAGTGTCATTCACTATATTTAGCCATTCCTAGGCAGGCTAGGATTACATTGGAATATAACTTAAATGTATAAGACTATACATATATATATATAGAGAGAGAGAGAGAGATATATGTATGTATGTATTTTTAGCTGAGGATCAAACCCAGGGCCTTGTGCTTGCTAGGCAAGCACTCTACCACTGAGCTAAATCCCCAACCCCTATATTTTTGAAATATAGTCTTATGAGGAGATCAAAGCTGGGTAGCTATTTTTCTGAAGGTTCAAAAGATTGCTTCTTGTTGCCAACTCAGAAGTTAGGAAATCTTCCCACTGTCATGCAGAAGAGACAAGTAAAAACCCTGCATCTCTGTGGTGATTGTTCACGATGCTGCGTATCATCACTTAGGGTAGGGTAGTGATAACACCACACAGTGGAGGCTCTTGACTCAGCCACTGGTCCAAAGCCAATGCCATCAGCACCACAGAGAACTTTCACCAAAAATTCTCCTATTCGAGAAGTTAGGGATAGAGTGCTCCAGAGGGTGCAATACAAGCTCAGTTTGAGACCTGTTATAGGAATACAGTCAGCCCTAGGTATCTGTGGGAGAGTGGTTCCAATACTTTCCAGTACTTGAAAGTAAACCCCAACCAGAAGATACCATATTAGTTACTTTTCTGTGACTGATAAAACACCATGACCAAAAACAACTGGCAGAAGAAAAAATTCACTTGACTTCTGATTTGAGTCCATGATGGTTTCCGGTCTTAGCAGCAAAGGGTAATCATGGCACCAGTATCAGGAAGCTGAGACCTCACATCTTCAACTCTAAGCATGAAGCAGAGAGGGAACTGGAAGTGTGGGAAGGCCATGGAGTACCAAAGCCTTCCGGCAATGATATCCATCCTCCTGTAAGTGTACCACCTAAATCTCTCCAAACAGTACCATCAGCTAGGA
This sequence comes from Onychomys torridus, assembly GCF_903995425.1. Lineage (NCBI taxonomy): Eukaryota > Metazoa > Chordata > Mammalia > Rodentia > Cricetidae > Onychomys > Onychomys torridus. Next base: position 131,597,525 of record NC_050445.1, read on the forward strand.
ACCAAGTTTTCAAATACCAAAGTGTATGAGGACATTTCTCATTCAAAGACAGATGCTCGTCATTTGCATAAAATGATGTCATATTTTCATGCAACCTGTGCCAATTCTTTTGTATATTTAAAATCATTTTTAGATTAATTACAGTAGCTAATGTGATACAGATGCCATGAAAATAGTTGTACTCTATTATTTAGAGGATACTGGTCTGTGTATGCTCAGAACACACATAGTTTTCAAATAAATATTTTTAGTACATAGTGGGTTAAATCTGGATGCAGAGAGCTTGCCATTCTGCCTTCCTGGTCTCTAATGGTGTGATGGTTAATTTTATGCATCAGAATGGCTAGGACATGATGGTCTGGTGATTGGGCAAACAGTGGTCTAGAGGTTGTGGGGAAGGCATGTTTTTCAAGATTTAAAGCAGACTACTTTTTATAATGTGTGTGGCCTCATCTAGTCCATTGAAGGACTTAACAGAAATGAGGTGGTCCTCTGGGACGAGCATCTGCCTTCGGACTGCCCTGGCGTTCAAGACTGCAGGATTACTTCCTACCAAAGCGTCCAGGAGTCTGCTTCACAGGGTCAAGCTTGCCAGTCCCCACAGTGTATAAGCCACCAATCTCCTTTCTTCTCATGCATGCAAGTATTTCCCAGGAGCTCTGTTTCCCTGGAGATCTGTGGGGTAATGTGAGATTCCAATCTCTGAGGTCTCCTCACTTGTCTAAGCTCAACTGCATGACCTGACTCCAGCTGGGCCTCAACTGGCTGTTGTCCACAGGCAGGAATTAGCACAAATATGAAAATTAATCTCAACCTAGGGCTTAGAGAATTAGTGGAGGATTTGGCGTTTCATAGGTACAACTGATTTTCAACAGTCATTTGGTTGTAGATCATTCCTTTTCATTAAGGCTACTTTATTGAAAAATTCAAGCTTTCAGTGGGCAGGGAAAAATCAGATGGGCTTTAATGTAAATCCTCACACTGTTGTCCTCTGCAGACTTTGGGGAAGTCACTGAGCCCTCACAAACTATGATTTCCCTGTCAACAAAACTGTCTTTCTCTTTTTCTGGCTTTGTTTCAGATAGCATCTTGCTACTTGTTCAGGCTGGCCTTGAACTGGGAATCCTTTTCCCTCTGCCTCCTGAGTGCTAGGACCACAGGTGTGGAACACCATTCCCGTATTTCTAGGTGGCATATCCAAAGTAATAATTCCCACAAGGTTTGTGTAGGTGCTGGGTAAGTGGTAGCTAGTATTACTGTGGTGTCACTTAATCATGGGCATGCAGGAAAGATATTCTTGCTAACTGGTGTTTGCTAACTGGTTGTTTGGGTGATGATTTTCTGGTTAATTTTAAATTTATGCTAATGTAGCAGAAAAATACAACCAACAGCAGTCAATATGTCAGTGTGATTATTGTAGGAAGGAGTTAAGTACAGACTGCAGGCCATAGCCATTAAGAAAGGAAGGGAGGGAGGGAGAGAAGAGAAAGGAAGGAAGGGAGGGAGGGAGGGAGGGAGGGAGGGAGGGAGGGAGGGAGGGAGGGAGGGAAGGAGGGAGGGAGGGAGGAAAGGAGGTAATAATGGAGGGAAGGAGGGAAGAAGGGAGGGAGGGAGGAAGGAAGACTTTCAAGGGAACACAGGCTTCACAGTCTGTTGGAGATTTGTAGCTATGTATAGTTCTAGATGTTAGAAGGAGTGGCCAAGCTGCAGTTTCCTGGTACTGCAGAAAGCTGCCTGCTCAGGTAGGCAGAGCAGAGTGAACAAAGCCAATGTGGCACTGGCCCCTTCCAACTGCTTAACACCAGCTTAAGGTACAGTTCTCATATATTTGAAATATAAATGCAATGCACAAAAGTTCATATTAAGAGTCCAAGCCGATTTCCTAGAACCTTCAGCAAGTCCTCAAGTAGAAATTATGTGTGACATTTTCACCTTATTCTTCTACTTAGAGAGAAAGCCTTCAAGGTTTGACAAATAATTATACTTTGAATAGATCTTCTTTAGAAATCTTTTTTTTAATTAGGTTCAAAAAGCTTTAATTCTATGTTTATTTTTTATGTCAGAAAAGCCATTAACATTTTGAAGATTCTTTCCTGTGTTATTGTGATACCTGTGATTTTTCTTTAATTAGAAGAACATAATGAAAAACATGGGTGGATTTTCAGGTTATTAATGAACTAGCCTTGCATTCTTGGGATTTACCCCACCTAGTCATGATGCATTGGCTTCTTTATTGTTGGATTTAACTCACTGAAATTAGGCTTTAGGTGCATATGTGTGTGTACATGCGCTTATGTCTGTGCTCACAGGATGGCTGGCTGTAGTTTCCATTGCTGGTGATACTCTTGGTTGTGCTCATGGTAAAACAGTCTTTTCCAGTGATCTGAGAAGTAGTCTGTCCTGTGTGCATTCCTGGAAGAATTTGTGTGGACCCAATATTAATTATCCTTTAAATATCAGGTGACTTGGCTGTCTGACACAGAGATTTTCTTTGTGGGTTTTTTTTTTTTTTTTTTAGTGTAATGTATAAGAATAGAGATAGCATTATTCATTTATTTGTGATGTTTGTTTTGATTTTTGTTTTGTTTGTTTTTACTTGTTTTTGAGACACGGTTTCTCTGTGTAACAGTCCTAGCTGTCCTGGAACTCCATCCCAGCCTCAAACTCACAGAGATCTTCTGTCTCTCAAGTGTTGGGATTAAAGGCCACCACCCCTGGTGAGAGAGAGGATAATTTAATGTGGCGTGTTTCACTTTAAGTACAGCTATTTCTTTCAAGGATTTTGTGCTCTAATCTAATTTATCAATGTATTAAGCTTTCCATAAGGTCCTCTTGTTTTCCTCTGAGCATCTGTAGATTCTACAGTGCTGTCGCCATTGATCTTCCTACTGTTAGCAAGTGGACCACTTGTCCCTCAGTCCCTCACGTCTCTTCCCTCCCATCCTTCCCGTCTCTTCCCTCCCGTTCTTCTTCCTGTCCATTCTTTCCATTGCTTCATCACCTCTACCCTCTCCTCCAATAGTCTCACCAGGAGGTTATCAGGTTCTTTCTTAGTTATTTATTTTTGAGACATGGTCTTTCTATGTAGCCCAGGCTATCTTGGAACTTTCTATGTAGCCCAGGCTGGCCTCAAACTCACAGACATCCATCTGTCTCTGCCTCCCGAGTGTGGGGATTAAAGGCATTCTCCCCCATGCCTTGCGGTTTTTATTGACTGTCTAAAAACAAAATGTCCAGATATTGATTTCTTGGGTTTTTGTTGTTGTTGTTGTTGTTTTTGTTACAATCTGATTTTGTTTCCCCTCCCCCTCTTGTTTCTGCTTTCTATCTAACTGGCTCCTTTTCCCAGGTTCTAAAGGTGAAGGAGAAGTCATAAATTGGGGACCACTCTTACTTTTAACCTAATTCAGGACTATAATTTTCTTTCCAAGACTTGTTTCTCACCCAATTGTGTTATGCCATGTAGCTGGACTCTTAAAAGTTCTTATTAATGAAATCAAACCTGAGCCAGGTATTGGGGTGAATGCTGGAAGATCAGAGAAGCAAAACAAGCCACAGCTACCTCACCTCGCCAGTTCCTCAGCTGATCCTGTTTCCTCAGACTGGAAGCCTCTCAGTCCTCATCTGAATGGATCTCAGCTGAACTGCTGTTCAAAAGCCTGAAGCTTAATTAACCAGCTAAAAGCTTCTAGTTTCTGGTCTTCACGCCTTATATACCTTTCTGCTTTCTGCCATCACTCCCTGGGATTAAAGGCTCACATTCTGGCATTTAAAGCGTGAGTCAACATGCTTGACTGTATCCTTGAACAGATGGATTTCTGCCTCTGGAATGCTAGGATTAAAGGTGTGTGCTACCACTGCCTATCCTCTATGTTTAATATTGTGGCTGTTCTATCTCTGACCCCAGATAAGTTTATTAGGATACACAATATTTCGGGGAACACAATACCACCACAATGCTGTGCTTTGGCAATCAGTTCACTGAGCTTCCTGATCATTTTGTCCCTTGGAGGATATTATTGCTTTTCTCTTGTTTTCACACACACACACACACACACACACACACACACACACACACACACACAGACACATATATATATATGAGCTCACTGTGAGCCTCACTCTTGTCCTGACCACAGATCACTCCATCCAGGTCTTGCTGGTAGACTCCCTTGGGGAAATGGTTCTCAACCTGGAAGTCAGGACCCCTTTGGAAGCAGGAGGACCATTTCACAGGTAGTTACACTATGATCCATAACAGCAGCAACATTATAGTTTAAAGTAGCAACAAAAATAATTTTATGGTCACCACAACATGAGGAACTGTGTTAAAGGGTCATTCGTAGCATTATAGGAAGGTTAAGAACCACTAAGTTAGTGAGGACCTGCTTTTGCTCTAAACTCAACAGCCTTAGCTGAAGCAAGAGTTCCTGATGCTCCAGGGGAGGGCCCAGGCTGGAGGTGAAGGCCTCCATTTCTGCCCTGGCTTTCTGAGTCTGGCTGAGTGTGGCTTCTCTTTCCCTCTAGTTCTTTCTGGTAGCCATCCTAGGCATCCCCCCTCCGGCACCTACTGAGCAGTTCAGCGCTGGGCTTACAGAGGCTTCTGCATTTCCCAGCGTCTGCATGGCTCCCTCTGTCCAGGCTCCCCGCCCTGCCCTGGTGGATGCTCTGATTTCTGAAGCCATCAGCTCTGTCACAGTCATAATCTCTGAGCCATGGGTTTGATCGTCTCTGGCCAGTGACATGGCTCACTAACGCGGCTCTTTGTCCGTGCTATGATTCAAAATTTTCTTACTTCAGTAATTATTTTTCCCCATCATTCTTTCATACGGAAAGGCCCCCTTTATCTCATCTTGGCTATTTAGTCTAATGACAATCTTTCAGGTGACGAGGACTGTTATTTTTCCTACTATACAAACGAAAAATACTCCAAATGTCTGCTTTACTAATTCTTTAGGGTCAGGTCTGGAAAGTTGAGCCTGGGCTTTGGTCTTTTTGAGCCAGGGCTGCAAACCTATGTTGTCAACAGTGTCCGCTAGGGGGCGGCAGAGGCCATGTGTGCTCTGGTTCATCCCTGGCTTTTCCCTTCGCCTCCTCCCTCTAATGCTAATTCTTGCATGTCCCCTACTACTCTGAAGGTTTCCAAGCTCAGCCTGGTGGCTCCACAGCTTAGCTTCTTGGACCATGGTCTGATACACTCCCCACAGCTTTTTGTTGCAAGTAAACAGAGAACAGAAGTTATGATGACTTGGCAATGGAGATGTGCAGAGACTGGCAGCTGGGTCAGGACGCTCACTAGTTTTCTGGCTGTCTTCTCTATGGCTTGGATTGCTTTCAGACTGTTTTCCCATCGTCCACCAGCTGCCTGCTGCTGTTCTAGCCTCCTATCAAACATGCAGAAAAAGGAAAGACTTTCCCCAGTCTTCAAGAAGTCTTGGTTCCTCTTGATGGGATGAACTATGGGATACGCAGGCTTCCTCCAAACCCTGTCTACACTCACCTACTGCAGCAAGGGTTGGCTTGGGTCACATGCTGTTGGTAGTCAATGTCTGTGCTAAACAGCATGAGAGGCTGGATTTACAAGCTAATGAGAGCTGACCTTAGGCCTGGGGTGGAGGCTAACTCCCTCTACCCACACCAACTGCAGACTGTAGGAATAGCTGAGGTTTGCCTGTTAGCTTTCACAGATATTCATCAGGGGCCAGCTCAGAGTCCATAGAGCGTCAGGATCAGACCCCAACAAGTGTTCTCCGTGTGAGCTTGTTCCTAAGGGTCACTGCCCAGATGCTGAAGCATCACACAGCCACAGAGGGTTTGCAGTTCCTGCTCTGCAAAGCCACTGAGGTGGGGCCTGGGATCTGACCTATTTGTAGTCTGGTTCATTTGTTGTCTCAGAATAGATGAATTATCCACCAGGCATAAGGCTAAGACTGAGGAATGCAGAAAGGTCTTCAGAGAACATCCTGTTTACTAGGAAGGGAGGAAAGCCAATAGATACAGCAGAGCACTAAAGTATCCATGGGACACACACACACACACACACACACACACACACACACACACACACTCCCCTAGGAGACTAGGGGAGCACAAGGCCACAGCATTTTCTTTAGCTTGTGGAGGCTGAGCAGTGGGGGGGGGGGGGAGAGAGAGAGAGAGAGAGAGAGAGAGAGAGAGAGAAAGGGAGGACAGAGAGAGGGAGGGAGGGGGGGAGGGAGAGAGAATCTTCACGATTTGGGGATCCAGAAAATGAGCCAGGCATGGATGGGAAAAGGGTCTGTCAATGGTTAGAGGAAACCAGAGTGAAACACCAATAAGTCAAAGGCTTGTTACTTACTTCCTTTGTCTCTAAAACATGTATGGATTCATTGATGTTACTTGATAGTTTCAAATCCTAAAATACTGAAATCATAAACAAACAAACAAAAAACAAAAGAAAAAACCCCAAAACTCACAAAAACAAAACAAAAAGTGCCCGCCCCTGTATCTGCTGAAGACTTTAGCTACTAGGTCCCCAGGCCTAGGGAATGGAGGACAGCTGCTGTCTCAGGCGTGTTCAGGAAAACTTCATTTCTCTTTGTATAGGACTTCAGCAGACTTGGCTGGCTTGGAAATGAGGTGGATGGATCTCTGGCTCTTCAGAATTCCAGATGCATGACGTCCAAAAGATAGATTGGTTTCTCTACTTTTGAAAGAAAAGGTGTGGGGGTGGGCTGCCATAGCCTAGTGAAATATATATACACATGGTTCGATGCTATGAGCCCAGTCTCTAAGTTGGTGGCATAGTGAACTTATGAATTGGCTGCTCCGTTGAAAAATCCCTGCAATGCGGACTCACCATCCACCACCCGCAGAGACAAGCTTTCTGAATTCTGAGCTTTTCCTTTCTGCCACAGCTTTTTATCAGGCACCTATATAATTTGCCTTGGCATTGCTGTGACTACAGTATCTGATAGGAACATCTTAAGGAAGGAGGGACAGTCTGTTCTGGCTCATGGCTGAGATGATTGTGTGCAGTTGCCTGGCCCCGTCCCTGGAGGAGAACAGCAGTCAGCAGGACTGTCTGTTGGAGAACAGCTGGTGACATTGTGATACACTAGGAGGCAGTGAGAATGGGACTCAGTGAAGGACCACTTACTATCTTCAAAAGCTCCGTCCTAAGGTCCCAGTGAATTTCCTGTCAATCACGCCCTTCTACAGGCGCTGTTGTGAGACAAGCTGTGAAACAAGGGTTGAAACCGCAAGCCTGTCGGGGACATTTCAGACTCAAACCATGGTACCGCTGGAGCCTTCATGGAAAGCAGCTCCCTGAGGACACCTGAGTCCCGAGACACATGCTGACTTCACAATCACACCTGAGATCTTTGGTTCCAGTGAGGTCCTCTTTGTGTCCTATGGAGCCTATTCAGCTCAGAGTGATCAAGAATACATATTCTTGATTCAACTTAATGGGTTAAACCTCATATAGTCGATCTTTTGTATCTTTGGGTTCCTTATCCATTGAGAAAACCAACTACAGATTGAAAATATTTGGGGAAAAAAAATGAACCTGTGCTGATCATGTGTAGACTTTCTCCCTACCATGACTTTGTGAAAATGCATTACAATCGCTATGACATAGTATTTACGTTGTAATAACGATTATAAGTTATCCAGAGGTGATGTGAAGTGCGCAGGAGGATTGCTCAGGATATATGAAAACACTGTGATGCTTGGTAGAGTGGACTTGAGCATTTCCAGGGCTCAGAACACCTGGACATCCTAGAGCGACTCTTTGATGGATGCCAAGGGGGATTGACGGTTCCTTCTCTCTACAGCCCTGCGTTGTGATCTCAAACACCTTCCAACATTTGCTCTCATTTACTCATTTATGCAAAACTTTTTTATTGCTCTGCCCTGTTTCTTATTGTATACAATACTGAGTTACATAAGGACGTTCTCATCGAAGTATGCATTGTACTTGGAGCACATTTCCCTCCACAGCTCACTGCCCTCCCTTTTCTCCTCCTCTCTCCTCTCATAAACAATTTTGGCTCTACTTTAATATCTTATTGTATGTATCTGTATGAATCTAGAAGTCATAGATGAGAAAAAACCTAATATTTTCTTAAAACTGAATTGTTGCACTTAATATGACCGTATTTAGTGCTATCCATTTTTTTTTTCAAACAATACCTCATTCTTTTTTAGAGCTAAAATGATTCCAGTGTGTACGCCACACCACATTTTCCTTAACCACTCCTCTGCTGCTGGGCACCAAGGCTGGCCCCACAGTTCAGCTGCTGTGACTACAGCTGCAGCAGACACTGGCATGCAAATGTCTCTGTGATGTGCTCACTTGGAGTCCTTTGAGCAAATTCCAAGGGATGATAGAGCTGGGTCACATGGCACATCTATTTTTAGCCTTTTGAGACCCCCCTGTACAGACTAACACAGTGACTAGATTGTTTACATTCTGCCCGTAGTACCCAGGAGGAACCCTTTGCGTCCTTGCCAGCATTTATTAGTTGTTTTCTTAGTGACTTCCATTTTGAGTGGGATGAGAGTGTAGCAAACTCTCACTGTGTTTTAATTTGCATTTCTCTGCTAGCTAGTGGTAGTAAACATGCTTTATGCTAATTGGCTATTACTCTTTTACTGTTTTGCTTTTTTGAGAACTGTCCACTGATTTCACCGGCCCAATTGTTCATTGCATTGTTTGATAGAGTATTTAAGTTTTTTTTACTTCATTGCTGATATTCATCTTCTGTCAGCTCCACAGCTAGCAAAGGTTTGCTCCCAGACTGCAGGCTGCCTCTTTACTCAATTGTTTCCTTCGCCATGCAGAAGCTTTTGAATTTCATGAAATTCCATTTATTAATTATTGGCATTATTTCCCAAATGACCTTAACATAGAACATAAAACTCTGCAACTCTTAGAGGAAAAAGTAAAGAAATAGTTCAAGATAAATTGAGTTTTACGTTGCATGTTAAGATCTTTGACACATTTGGGATTTATTTTGTAGAGGGTAAGAGGTAGAGGTCTAGTTTCATTCTAATGCATGTGGAAATCCAATTTGTGCAAAATTATACTGTAGTCCCTGTGAGGTCCCATAGTGCCCCAAACAGACACAGCTATGTTCACAGAGCTCTGCGTTATTCAGGAAGATTGGTACACAAAGTGTAGGACAGAAGCCAGGAGCCTTAGCTGGGTTTGGGGGTAAGGAAAACCTTTCTAGAGAACTGGGCTCTAGTCTACAGGTGGGAAGAGGCGGCTACTATGAGCAGACACCACAGAAGAGTGTGGAGGGGTGTGCTGTGGCCTTAAGAGTCTGCAGGTCTCAAGAACCTGTGGGCCGCAGCTACAGGGCTATGATGTCTGGACTTGGTGTGGATTTTGAGCAGAGAGAGTGTTTATGTGGGAGACTGGGGCTTTTCTTAAACCTAGGAATGACCTACCTGGGAGGTCTGGAAGGCAGGACACTTAGAACAGAAATCCAAGGAAGATGGTCCCTAGCTACCCAGCCACATCAGGACCATTTCTCAGGAGGCCAGAGAGATCTCACAGGGGCACTGAAGCCAGACAGAGCAACAGTTTCTCCATTAACTTCTTTTGTATCCAAGAATGGACCATCTCAGCTGGATCTCACCTGCGCCTGAGCGATGGTTTTGTGCTTCACGCACATTCCCGAGTTTCAGAGGACAGCATGTTGGTGACAATAGTCTTGAAAATTATGCTTTGGGAAAGTTACTGGACCATGTCTTGTCTCTACTGCTTACTGGTCCAGGCTTGCCTCCAGGTCTCCGAAGAGGCAGGGATAACAATACAAGCTCCGTGGATCACATCAGCAGCGTTCTCAGTCTGGTTTACTTAGGTCACATGACTTCTGGTTGTTCTAACACTAGCAGTGAGATGCTTGTTATGTATTAAAAATAAACATAAAGATCATTAAAGGATTTGAAAACAATATACTTGTACTCATCTTTTTAACAAATTGCAGTAGTGTCGGGTGTCACTAGGAAGAGTCATGTGGCACCAAGTTGACTGGCTCTGTGGTGAAGACCACCCAGACAGAGTCAGGGTCGTGCTCAGAGTATAACCTCCTGGACTACAGGCCCCGGATCCTGACCAAGGTTTTGTGAATCTCAACACATTCCAGCAGCCACATGGAGAGGGCAGGGCAGGGCAGGGCAGGGTGGGACCAACCCCTCCATCTGGCTAGAGGACGGGCCTCATGCAGACTCAGTGATGGAGTCTGGCAGTCTCTGGCCTTTCCAGGAGGTGACTGGGCCCATTTTACTTTTTTTCCTCAGTCTTTGGGGTGGTGTGTGACCCAGAAACCTCTGATGGCTTGTAGTTGGAGATCTTCTCTCCAGGTGCCACCAAGGCCCTGCATTCCCACAACCCATGTATAAAATAACCACTCAGATGCTTATCTTACTTATAAACTGTATGGCCGTGGCAGGCTTCTTGTTATCTGTTTCTTCTATTTTAAATTAACCCATTTCTATTAATCTATAAGTTGCCACATGGCTCGTGGCTTACCAGTACCTTACATCTTTCTTGTCATGGTGGCGGCTGGCAGTCTCTCCCGACTCCAGCCTTCATTTCCCAGAATTCTCCTCCTCCTTGTTCCACCTACCCTATCCTTCCTGCCTGGCTACTGACCAATGAGCACTTCATTTATTTTAACCAATCAGAGCAACACATTTGACATACAGAACATCCCACTGCAATGGCTTGTGCCCCTAGTCAAGAGGATGGTAGCAATGAAATTCTAGGGAGCGTGGATCTGGTGGAACCAGCTTCCCAGTGAGGGTGAAAATGAGAGGGAAACACTTACAGGGCATTATGGAGTCAGGGGGCCAAGGCAAGAGTTTGGACTGGACATGACAAGAACTTCCACTTGGAAACCTGAGAAAGGTACCAAAGCCTGGAGTCTGGCTGCACAGAGATGGAAGCCCCAGGTCACCGCCCAGGATGCAGTGCAGCCGCTGTGGGGCTGAAGCTTGGAGCAGCATCTGAGCTTGCACAGTGAGGCCTGAGAGTCAAAGATGGCCTGCAGTTCCTGGCTTCCCAGTGCCAAGGACACCGTTCTAAACACTGTTCCATCTTAGCAGTCGAGTCTCCACAGGAGTCTAGGAAGCATTATCTCTAGTAACAAATGAAGGGATGGATAAGACACCTGCCCAAGGAAAGAGGGGAGCTGGCTGCATCCTTGGTGAAGTGGAGGGCTGGTACCTAAAAACCCATGGAGGATGCAGCAGGCATCCTGCAGGTGTTTCTGTCAATTTCTTATTCACACACTCTGAATCTCATCTAAGGTCAGCTGCACCATCTTCCAAGATCCATCTGCAGAAGTCGTGGGCCTTTGAACCATGCAACCACCACAGGAGACAATCAGCCTGAAGGGTGTGGGGGCATGGCTCAGTAGGAAAGAACGTAATTAGAACAGTCAGAAGTAGCTGAGTAAATGCTGTAGGTGTGCACGTGTTCACACACACTGGGACAAGACAAGCTCCCTTGTCAAGGACTAGAAGTCAAGTATGCGCAGGCCGGCACACAGATACCACCATTCACTGCTTGTTTCTTTCTTCTCAGCTGTTTTAACAGAAGCAACACCGTCCCTGAAACAGTACATTTGGAAACAGCTCTTGTGTTGTGTGGTCTTCCTGGCTTTTTAACATTTATTTTTTATTTTTGAGATTATAATGTAATTACAACCTTTCTCCCTTCCCTTTCCTCTCTCCCAACCCTCCCATGCACCCTTCCCTGCTTTCCTTCAGATCCGTGGCCTCTTTTCATTAATTGTTATCACACGTACATATGTGTATATACATACACATATGTGTATATACATACACATTCCTAACCCAGAGATTGGTAGACCACGATTTCTGGGGTTGTCTCTGAGGTGGGCCTCGAAGTGATTTGTGTTGAAGCAGCAGGTAAGAAGGAGCCACCCTCCTCTGCTGAGGGTCAGGGTAGGACCAAAGGCTGAGGGAGGCGCATCAGCTGCTGTGTGTAGAGATGGGTCAGCACCTGTCCTTCTCACAGGTCCTACTCCTGGTTCAGGAAAGTAGTGGGTTTAGTTAGGAGGTTCTCTCTCTCTCTCTCTCTCTCTCTCTCTCTCTCTCTCTCTCTCACACACACACACACACACACACACACACACACTGTTCTCGTTCACACCCACTGATGCTTTGCTCCATTTCCCTCATCTTGTTGGTTGCTTTCTTCCTCCATAGAGTTCTCTCCTGTCAATCATGGGCTGGCTTGAGAAAAGTGGGATTTTCCCAGTGTCCTTGCCTCATGAGTTAATTTCCTGAGCTCGGTGCTCACAACCCCACAACTCATCTGCTCCTCCATCCTCTCCAGGGATATTGCAAATCCACTGTGTTAGTTATGTCTTATGATAAGGCACCACAACCAAAAGCGACTCATGGAAAAGGGGGTTTATTTTGGTCTATGGTTCCAGAAGGAGACACCATGATGGTGGGAGTCATGGCGACAGGCAGCCGGAGCAGAAAGCCAAGAGATCACATCTTCACCCGTGAATACAAAGTAGAGAAAGCAGATTGGAAATGGCAGGATGCTTGAAACTCTCCACGCTAGCTGCCAGTGGTGTGTTTTCTCCAGTGAATCTCCATCTCCTGAAGATCCCATAACCTCCCAGACAGTGCCACTAACCACTGGCCAAGTGTTTGAATATTTGAGCCCCTGTGGGGCTCATTGCTCAAATTATCCCACTAACTTAGACCAGTGACGGCTTTTAGATGCTCCCACTAACGCTCCTACCACCTGTCCCAAACTTCTATTCCCCAGCCCCGGCCCCACTCCAGTCATGTGTGTTATCAGTGCACACACAGCCACCAGTAAACTGTTGCCCTGATTCTTTCAAAAATCCGTAGATGAAAAGTTCTTTGTAACCCGCATAGTGCTGGGATTGAACTCAAGTCTTTGCACACAGTAGGAAAGCACGGCACCACTGACATATTTCCCCCTGATGCTTTTGTATCTTATCTTTTGAGACAGAACCTAGCTTAGCCTTGAATTCTCTCTGTAGCCCAGACAGTTATCAAACTTGGGGGTCTTTTTTGCCTTAGCTTCCTGAGCAGCTGGTCCTGCAGATCTGAGACGCCATTTATTCTTTTATTCATGGTAACGAGCTTTTCTTCCCTCCAGGAGAATGTGCGAGGAGCCTTCCCTTTGTCTTCCTTCCCTTTCCCAGCCCTCTGCAGTTCATGATCCTGACGCTAGATGGCAGAAACCTCCTCAGGTCCCACCTTATTAGTCCTGGGGTCCAAGTAGAAGGTCAATTCAGTGCTGAGGCTGAAGTCAGCATGTGGCCTAATTAGCGGGGCAATTTGCTGCGTAAGTCAGCGGAGAAGCCCCAGGGCGAGCAGAGTGTCTGAGGCGCATTCCTATTTCCTGATCAAGGAGACTGTTTGCAGTCTCTTTGGTGCTGTAGCCTGAGGTCATACCATCCAGACACTTGGCTTCTCTTCCTTTCCCTCATTCCTTCTGACCTTTCTTTTTATTCACCCTGCTTTGCCTCAGCTGCACCAATGGGTCTAGTCAGAGTGAGAGATCAACTGTCCACCAGAATAAAGACGCTTCTGTACCCACTGGCTGGACATTGGCCTCACTGTCCACACCCCGTTTGGCCACAGCCCGACTTTCTTAGAAATGTGTGAAGGGTCAGAATGGAAAGGGCTCAGACAGAACATCTAGTCCAATCGGCTGTTTGTACAGGAGTCAACTGTGTCCCAAGAACGCAGGCACGGAAAGGGGAGCATTTATCCATCACCTGCTGTTTGTAAGTCCTTGGCGAGTTGTTTGCTGACTCCGACTACATCATCTAATAATCCTAGGGAGGGACAGGAAAGGAAAACGCGTTTCAGGATAGACAAGTATTTGTTACTTTTGTGTAATGAGGACTGAATACCTAACAGAAACAATTTTGGTGGGGGTTGGGGGGTGCTCATGGTCTCAGAGGGTTCACAGCATCATGGTGGGGAGATCCTGTAGGAAAGAGCAGTTCCTGTCAAACTAGAAAGCAGAAAGGAGAGAAAGCTGGCACTTAACTGGCTCCCTCTGTTCCCCCTTTCTCTCTCCCACACACCCCCCACACCTCCACACCCCCACACTCCCCCACAATAAGACTGTGCCACTTACATCCGGGGGCATGTCTCCTCCCTCAAGTTAGTCCTCTCTGGAAATGCCCTCAAAGGCATACCCATTGGCATGCTTACCATCTGCTGGGCGATCTAAAATCAGCCAGGTTGACTCAAAGACTAGCCATCACATTAAGGCCACACGGTTGGCTCCAGGATGAGGGCAGGACATTTGGCTCATGAGTTTATTCTGTGGATAAATGTGCTTCAAGGTCCAGGAGAGCTAAACAAACAGGGCTTGGGAGAAGCAGTCTGTGGTGGTCCCGTGGCTCCTCATCAGCAAGCAGAATGGCTCTATCTACTGAGAGGCTGCAAAGATGTGGCAGTGGAACTGGCTATAAAAAAAAAAAATACATGCACCTCAGAAAGATAAATTCCTTCTTCCTCATAAGTTCCCCTGCTGATAACTCCTCAGTAAGGCAAATAGGCGTCACTAATTGGACTAAGTGGTTGTCAAATAAGAAGGTAGGAAGGAGCTCAGAAGGGGTGTGTTGTGGGGAATAGGGAGGAGTTGGATGGGCAATGGGGATGGATATGATCATATTTCATTGTCATATGTATGAGAGTCTCGAGAATAAAGACAATTTATCTTTAAAAGAACACGCAAAGATGTTGCGTCTTAATGTGCACCTAGGCAGTGCGCCATCACTTTCTAGCCTGTTTGTCTAGCCTTGGGGCATCACAGTTCACCCAAATGGAGTGCGGGCTTTAGCACACACTTACTGACAGGACCTTGGTCTTCAGTGGCTGCATGTGGCTCGGAGATGCACCTGAGAGGCGCCTATAACTGCTCCTGCATGCCACCACGCGTCACTCCTCCGTGGGCTGCTTCCTCTCTTTCTGATGTTTCTTACTCAGCCAGTGTGTCCGCCCATCTCAGAGCTGGGGCTGGCTGATCTCCTTGCTCACTGTGATAAGAGTCATAGATTTTTGGACATTGAACTGCTCTCCAATGGGGCCACAGATAAACTGCCCTCCTGCTAACAACCATGACTAGCAGAGACTCAGGAGAGGAGGGCTTTTGCACAATGTCTTAGTCTGGTTTTCCTTCATAAATACCTGAATGTTACAGACTGAATGCAGGACAGAAGTTTGTTTATCTTTCTGGATCTGGAGGTAGCATCTATTGGCAAGGGCTCATCCTGCTTCATAGGGTGGGAAAGGGTGTCACATGGCAAAATAGAGCAAGGGTCCCAACTCAGATCTCTCTGCTCCTTGTCAGGTTACACAGAGGACCCCACCCTCATGACTTTACCCAATTCCACCCATCCTCCAAAGGCCCCACCTACCAAAACCTTTAAGTTTGAAGATTAGGTTTCAATGTTAGCTTTGGAGGTTCCATACACCCAGAGTAAGGCACAGACTCAACAGTACAGTTGGACCATCACTGACCCACTTGGCATACAAATGCTGACTCTCTCCTTGGCTGTAAGACATTTGCTGACCATCTTATGCAAAAGCCTGCAACTCCTTATAATTCTGTTTATCTCAAGGCAACCAAGTCTATATATCCATTTTTTTTCTTGACATGAGGATGAATCTTCAGGACACCTGCCTCAAACCCAAGTGCTTGTCACAGTCCAGATGCTGAGTGAAAGGAGACTGAATCACAGTTTGGAAACATATGGGACTAGAAGCAAACACTCAAGGACTCGGGGGATATAGTCTGCCTTCCATGGCAGGAACCCCAGGCACAGGCTCAGAGAGGACTCTGTGAGGGGATGTTGTCCTCTGCATCTCCCAGAGGATCACCCCCCCCCTTTTTTTTTTTGGCTCACTTGTCCTGTCTTCATCTGCTCATCCAGTGCCATTGGTTGAGTTCAGGATGATAACTAAATTGGGGTTGGTCTGAGGAGCAAACCCAGATATGAATGACTTTGACCTGGGAACTCTCTGTCTGTTGTGAGAACAGGTACGAGACTTGAGAGATGAGGTGAAACCAGGCATTCTAGGCCACGGGAGCTTCAATTCAAAAGTGATGGGAACATTTTGGAAGGGATTTTAGGAGGCAAAGGCTATAACGAGCCTTGTGGTTTTTTTGCTGTCAAGTGAATCAGTTAGAAGGGCTATGTAGGCCGGATGCAGGGAGGATGTTGATATGGGCAAGTGTAATTGTGGCATTAGGGTGGAGATGGTGAAGCTGAGGACAGAGTGGCAGATGAAGGAGAACCCTGGAGGAGAGCCCTGGAGATCTCTGGAGGAGGCCCCTGGAGGAGATCCCTGGAGGAGGTCCCTGGAGGAGGTCCCTGGAGGACATCCCTGGAGGCTGGAGCCCTGGAGGAGGTCCCTGGAGGCTGGAGCCCTGGAGGAGGTCCCTGCAAGAGAAGGTGCAAATCTGTTCCTCAGAGTGTCTGTTCAACTTACCACAAAGTATAAACTAGCAGCAGCTAATGCTGCTCCTGAGCATTCATCCCAATCCTGCTGTTACATTAGAGAGTCCTGCAGATGCCAGGGAAGAGGGCCCATGAGAGGCACAGCCAAGGCTCCTTTGGACTCATGGGAACAACATGGGGCCTACCCCAATTCCTTTTGTGTTCTTAGACCAGAAGGCTACAGAGTGAGTAATTCAGAAGCAACGATCATTTGTTTGCCTCATGGTTCTTGAGGCTGGAAAGTCAAACACATAAATATCGGATTCTGAGGAGTGGCTTCTTGCTGTGTCAACTGTTGACAGACAGTGGAAGGAAATGAACACACATAAGATAGGGAACAAGAGACGGCTCAGCTTGCTTAAAAATATTTATTTTTATTCTATGTGCATGCATGTTTTGCCTACATGTATGTTTGTGTACTGCATGTATGTCTGGTGCCCATTGAGGCCAGCAGAGTGTAGGACATTGGATCTCCTGGAGTTGTAGACAGTTACAAGTCACCATGTGGGTGCTGGGAATTGAACTCAAATCCTCTGGGAAAGCAGCCAGTGCTCTTAACCATCTTTCCAACCTTCAGCTTTGTTTTTTCAACAATCCTACTCTCTCATTAAGGATCTGAACCCAATCTCAAAGACCCAATGAGCTCTCATTAGCCCCTGCATTCCAATGCTGACGCATTCCTGAATTTGGGGGGAACAGCATGCACTCAGGACAGTACTCATTTGTGGCCAGCCTGCCAAGTTCAGGGGTGCTGGGGCTTGCTCTGGAGAGAAGAGAGGCGAGAACCCAGATCTCCAGTTTCTAGTGACATTGGAGGCTCAAGACTCTTAGAAGGGGTGGGGAAACTGAGGCAGAGTGGACAAAGCAAGAAGAAGAGGGGGTCCCCCAGGCTTTGCCTCCCTGTTCACTGAACCTGCAGTGACTGTTTCAGCGAAGTCTGGAGGGTAGGGAATCTGAGAGCAGCAGGTGGTGCTAATGCAGGTAAGGAGATGCAGATAAGGGGATGCAAGCATGCCCCCCCCCCTGCTGTCGCTGCCCAGCTGTTCTGCTCCCCCTTCCTGGCACCAAGGGCTCTGTTTAAAGGTCAGGGCTCATCCGTACAGCTCCTCTGACCACTCCTATGGCTCTATGGGCAGCCTGACTCCCTGCAGCTCTGCCCTTCCCAACTCTGCTCTTCTGCCCACACCAGCTTCAATGCCTCCATTGTAACAGCAGCTGCAGCCTGGGGGCTCTGGCACTCACTCCCTATCTGCTGTCCTCCTGTGGGTTTCCTGGGAGAAGCTTGGGCAGGGTGCTGACAGCTTTTCTTTAATCTGTGCCCCAGAACTCTGGCTGCCTAGTTTCTAGATATTCCTCTGCTTCTGGGGACCCCAACTAAGAAAAAGTGCAGGACCAACTTTCTATAAGCTGGCCATACTACACAGGAGGACACAGGTCCAGGTGCACCCTGGGAAGTTCTCTCAGTGATTCCCACACCTCTTTGTCCTGCCCATCACACCTGGAACTCAAGGGTACCTTTCTGAGAGACATTGGCCAATAACCTTTAGTCCATGTCTACTCATGTCCCAGGCTTGGCCCAATTATGTTTTCTGCATTCAGGCAGATGTGGAAGGATAGGAGTGATGTTCTGAAGCAAGTGGACTTGTGTGGTCAATAGGATCCCACCCTCGGTAGATTATCATCTGAACAGATTCTGATTTTCTTGCAAGAGCTACTCTCCTGGCTCCTAGATCTACCCCAGCCGTGTGGGCATCACAGCAGTAATAGTATGGGCTGGATTTTGTTCTTTGCCCAAATTCTTAATCACCAACACAGAATGTGACTGTTTGAACGTAAGGGTCTTGAAAGAGGCAGTTAAGTCAAAATGAGGTCATTTAAGTGGGTCCCAGTCTTTCTCACAGGATGGTGACAGTGCTTGCATATCAATACAGAGGGAGGGGAGAAAGGGCTTCAGCAGGGAAGTGCATCTTCTATCAGCTTCCTGAACAAGCTTTCTCACCCCTGCAGTATATTCTGTTAACTGGAAGCAGGTTACTAAACCTGGAGGCAGGGAGGACTAGACTCCACTTTCTGACAGGAGTGTCAGGTGTGTTTTCCATACACATGTATGTGGTGTGTGCTCATGTATGCCTATTTGCATTGGTGTTCGCACACCTGGTGTGTGTGTGTGTGTGTGTGTGTGTGCAGGCCCAAGGCTGACATTGAGTCCTTTCCTTGATTTATCTCCACCTTGGGTCATGAGGAAGCATCACTTGCTGAGCCAGAAAGCCTGCTGTTTTAGCGAGACTGGCTGGCCAGCTTGTCCAGGGATTCCGTGTCTCAGTCTCTCACCACACAATGAGACTGTAGGCAGGTTTCCACACTCACTTGCATCCTGGGGTCTGAACTCAGGTCCCCACACAGAAAGAGCTTTATGCTTTACCCACCAAGCAACCTTCCATCGTTTGAATTTGATGCCTTCTGGGAGAGGGCAAATCAGTGTTCTTCAATGGATTGACACTGGGGATGTCAGTCACTGTCTGGGGCAGGCCCCTAGCCTAGGTAGGAGTGGTTGGCCAAGTAAGAGAACACGGAATTGGGTGGGTAGGGAGGTGGGGTCAGAGCTGGGAGGAGTTGGGTGAAGGGAATGAATAGGGTCAAAATATATTGTATGAAAGTCTCAAAGAATAAAGAAAAGCATTAATTTCAAAAAGATTAAAAATGGGCTATGGATCCGAATAGAGAGTTCTCAAAAGAAAAAAGAAAAATGGCTAAGGAATATATTTAAAAGTAATCAACAGCCTTAGCAATTAGGGAAATGCAAATTAAAGCTACTTTGAGATTTTTATCTTACTCAAATCAGATTGGCTAAGAGCAAGAAAACAATTGACAAGGAATGGTGGCAAAGATTTGGGGGAAGGGGAACCCCAATCACTGTTGGTGGGATTGCAAACTGGTGCAGACACTCTGGAATCAATATGGAGGATTCTCAAAAAGTTAAAATCTACCATATGACTCAGCTATACCACTTTATGACATATGCCCAAATGACTTGAGATCCTACTCCATAGATACTTGCTTGGCCATATTCATTGTCATTTTATTCACAATAGCTAGGAAAAGGAAACAATTTTTTATGTCCTTTAACTGATGAATGGATTTTTTAAAATGTGGTACATATATATTTATATACAGTGGGATTTGATTTAATTGTAAAGAAAAATGAAATCATGAAACCTGCAGGTAAATAAATAGAAGTAGAAAATATACTGCGTGAGACAGCCAAACCTAGAAAGACACATGTTTTCTCTCATTTGTGGTCCCTAACTCTGAAACTTCAGATGCATGTGACCTGGAGTAATTGTGGAAATCGGGGAAAAGGATGTGGGGTGTGGGAGGATGAGCTAAGACTGAGGAATAGAGGATACAGGCACTACAAGGAGAAAATGGTGGATGGGAAGGAGGCTGACTTTACCTGAGAGGGAGGGAGGATAGCAATACAGAGGTGGGAAGGGATGAGTAACACTAAGGATGTCTGAGAAAGCAGTAGGAAATCATAGTTGCCTGAAATTATGATCTATGTAAAAACTGTATCCTTATAGCAGATGGAGACTATTGCAGGAAGTCCTGATCAGGATGCAGAGAACGATGACCGTGGGTACCAAGCCCAAACTGATACAACACAACACCTAAGGCTCAGGGATCCTCATGAAAAGGGGGTGGGAAGATTGCAAGAGCCAAAGGACAGGGCAGCTCCCATGACATGTGTGTTCTGTATCCGACAGGGAAACTGCATCTGTGAAGTCTCAGTGACAGGGCTGCCTAACAAAACCTGAACAATGGCACCGGCTGAAGTGGCAACATGAATGGAGGAAATGTCACCAGGCCACCCCTCGGTGAAGAGCTACAGGCAATTAATGGCTCCAAGAGAGGGAGAATTAGTCTTCCCCAGGGATGAGCTCCCTAATTGATTACCCAATACCAAGTCATCTGTAGTGGGTAGCCATTCCAGCCTTGGCCTGGAAGTTCCAACCCCCATTGAGGCTTTGGTAATGATCACGCCTACAAGGCCGGGCTGAGGGAGGATGCTGAAGACCCAGGATCGTGGTGATATGAGCTATCTCTTTGGTGCCTGGACCCTGGACGCTGGAGGTAGACTGAGCAGAGTTCTCTAGAGAATACCACCGGACTGCGCCATACCTTTGCCAGACCCTACAACCTACCTATCCCTTCATTTGTAAGTTACCCCACAAAATAAACCTCCCTTTTAACTACATGGAATGGCCTTAATAATTTCACCAATAGTGATCAGCTCGAAAAACATATACATATGAACATATATAATGGAGTCAACAGGTTTGTGATGATGTATTTATATGGATGTATACATGCAACAATACTGTTTTTTTTAGAAAGAAAAAAAATCAACTGTAATTACCTTTGAGCCTCACTCCTGCTAAGTCTGGGAGAAATGTACATCGTTTCTATCACTGACATCATTTGTCTTACTTAGCCCAAGAGTCTGTAAGCTCAGGGTGTGTGTGTGTGTGTGCGTGTGTGTGTGTGTATGTGTGTGTGCGTGTGTGTGTGTGTGTGTGTGTGTGTGTGTGTGTGTGTGTGTGTTACTTTGCATAGAATATATGAGAGGATACTTTCCATGGCTGTACTAGTCACATTGTTTCGTTTGTCCAATTCCTCACTGGCTTTAGCTTGTCCCTTAGTGGATAGAGTGATGAGTCCACCCTTGGCTTGGGTGGAGACTCCTTGCTGGACCTGGATGCAGATAGGCCCCCAGAGACTCTACCATTTTCTCAGGTGCTGCAGGAGGGGCAGCACAGATCAATGCAATTTGCCCCATCTTCCCTTACAGGTGCTTATGGGTGTTGACAATTTCTCTGGCTACTTGCCTTCGCTCCCCTTCTTTCCTCCTCTGGGGTGACCTATATGCTGTTCTCAAGGAGCCATAGATATACATTGTATCTTATCTCCTACCTATATTACTTACACTTACATTAGATTGAGGAGCCACATTTACACATGTTTTCCAATCTGACAGCAAGCTCTGGGCAAGTAGGAACTATGTTACACTAATCTGCAATTACAATAGCTGGAAGAATGCCAGGCGCTTGTAAGAGCTGGAGACATTTTCATTGAACAGAATTGACTTGAATATCCTGGTTGTCCAGATGTGTCTGATCAGAGCTGCTCTCTCCCACTCTTTTGATGAGTCTCGTTATTTGATTATGGACAAATGAACACAAGTCTGTCTCAGGGCATCCTAGAAACATGATCTCAAATCTTTGGAAACTGGCAGAACTCAAGGTGAGGGATAACATCTTGAGTTGTCAGAATCTGGGAGGTAAAGAGATCAGATTTAGGCTGGAGAAAGGAAGGTGTGGACAGGCCTGAAAAACTGAATCACCGCCCCCACCCCCCGCCACCCCCCAGTGGGAACTAGAATATTAAATCAGAGTCAGCAGAAACCCAGAGTCAGTGGGCATACTCAGTAGTGACTTGGAACAAGACAGCAGGGAGACAGTGGATGTCTTCACCCTCATTGGACTAATTATGCAAATTATGAAAGTTGATGAACCCATCTCTGCACAGGGAGGGTCCCACGGGTCCCACCCTTGCATGAAAGCAGGCCATCATGGAATCTCCGGGTTCTGCCAAGATGATTCCTGGGAGCTAACTCTGAGGCCAGTTCAAATGGGCAGCCGAGAGCTTAGGTGAGGATCAAGGAATTAGATACATATTGTGGAGAAACTATGAAGTTTAATCTTTAATTTTAAGCTTTGATTCATCAGTTGCTTGGCCCTAGGATTTCTGATTTTTTTGTCTTTGGCTGGTTTTGATAGGTGATGTGAGCTGCAGATGTGCCCCAAGTAGATGTTATGAAGACCACTGATTCATTGAGGAAAATGTTGTGCTGTGTCTGCCAAGAGCAATAATAAGGCTTAGCCAGATTTCCTCTCTGCCCTTCTGTCTGAGAGCATGATCAGTGTGGGGCTAGCTGTTTCTGTAATTTCTTGGAGTATGCAGGTCAATCTTCTCATCAGCTGATGTTAGGGCCAGGGGTTCTGTTTTCTATGGCACACATTCATTGTGTCTAAAGCCTAGATGGGACAGAAAAAGGAAGCTCAGTAGTAGAGAGCTTGCTTAGCATTCCTGTAGTAGAGTATTATTTTAAGGTGTGTTACTTTTGTTTTTGTTGCATTTGTTTAACTCTGTGAAGCTGTGTTACTGTGCTGTGTAAAACATCTGATGGTCTAATAAAGAACTGAACAGCCAATGGCAAGGCAGAAGAAAGGATAGGTGGGGCTGACAGGCAGAGAGAATATTTAGAGGGAGAAATCTGGGAGGAGGTAGGGCTAGGAGTCAGAAAGGAAGGAGGACTCCAGGGTCCAGCCACCCAACTACACAACCAGCTAGCCACAGAGTAAGAGAATGGGAAAAGCCCAGAGGCAAAAGGTAGATGGGATAATTTAAGATAAGGAAAGCTGGCTAGAAACTAAGCCAAGCTAAGGCTGGGCATTTGTCAGTTATAACAAGCCTCCATGTGTGAATTTATTTGGTTGCTGGGTGGCAGGCCACCCCAAAGAGAATAAAACCCCCCAACAACATATTCCCAAGGCCTTAGACTTGGGATGCAGTACCATAAAACAACACACACACACACACACACACACAAATCTCTAAACAAGGACAATACCTAAAAACCCAAACAGCCCCCAAATCAGGCATATAGATCAGTGCCCTGGCCCTGGTGACATGGAAGATTGTCTATAGATCGAAAATAAATAAACAAAAAAATCAAAACAAACAAACACACAAAACAGCAACAACAAAAACCTTCAAGTGCTGAACTCATAAAGTGGTGTAGTATTTGTGTATGACAGATGTATAGCTATGGATGACTTGCAATACTTACTAG